>NC_055991.1:11773247-12373247 GCF_018446385.1 Zingiber officinale | reverse complement strand
GCTTTCTATAAAAGGTTTTGTCTAGTCGGTGGTGGTTGCTCCCATATCCAAGAAGGCCATGTGCCTCGCCACGTCAGTACTGGGAACCAATTATGGAAATTAATATTTAATGGAATTAATAACTTAAGGTGATTTGGGTCGAACGTGTTAAGTTCCGCAGGAGATCCAAGTCAAAACCTAAAAGAACAAATAGATTAAGTTTTGGATCAAACGTGTTAAGTTCCGCAGGCGATCCAAAATTTAATTTAAAAGAACACATGGTAGCTAGGAAAAGGTTCAGACCTTTGTACAAAATTTTTGTACAGTGGAACCTCTAGGCTTTCCGAGTAGCAACCAACAATTATCCACTTTGGGCCTAAGCCCTCATGGTTTGCTCTTAGGTTCTTCCCAAAAGGCCTCATGCCAATGGAGATATCTTTCTCTTATAAACCCATGATCTTTTCCATGTGTTTTCAATGTGGGACTATGTTTGCAATCTTGCAACCCCAACACATATGACATGTTTAAGGGGATGAATCGATTGGGATAGTGAAAAGCCTGTTTAGAATACCTAATTAAAGTGGGAGTTGATTGATTTCAATTATCCTAATTAAGTTGCAATCAATTAACCTAAGTCTAATATACATAAACCTAGGTATATATCTAATAACCTAAGTTTTATTCCTATTTGTTTCTCCTCATTCGTCGATTTCCTCATCTCTTCTCCAACAACACCGTTGGTGCTCCCATTGCTTCTGATCTTTTCGATCTAGTTGCTGCCCATTCTTCCTTTCGCCTGATCTTCGCAAGCAAGATGTCTGCAAACTTCCCTTCTGCTGAGCCCTCTTCCTCTCATGTCATCACTGATCTCTCTCCGACCATGAGCAAGAGGTTACCATTTGCCCTCTTCTTGCGAATCCTAGGTGAATCAACTCACTGTGTCACCGATCACTGGTCGATATTGATCGATCGCCACCGCTTCCTTGCACAAGAACGACATCGTCCACTCACAATGCCAAGCCCATCTCGATAGTGTTGTCGTTCCCCTTTGCTCTGATAGGATCCTTTAATGGATCTATTCAAATAAATCCTTTAACTTTATTTCATTTTCTAGGATAAGTTTTAGACATTTTCCTTTTATAAGACAAGTTTTAGATAAGATATTTTTTCTTGAAAATGTATTTTTATTTTAGACATTTTCCTTTGAAAATGTCATTTAGGTGTCTATTTAAAGAGACGTTATGTAATTTTAGAAGACAAGTAATTTCCCTTTTAGTTAATCAATTTCATTTGATTATTGGAGGGTGATCCCCTCGAAGTAATCACCCTATCCCGCTTTTCATTTTTCTCTTTCGATTTTTCCATGTGATAGGCCCCCGGGTTCCTATCAACTTGGTATCAGAGCACGTTCACTTCATCATCACCCTATAGTATCTCGTAGCAACTTCAACCAGCGTATGGTCTTAACCCGACTTCAAGAGAAGAAAATCTACTCTAACACGATGGCCGGAGGATCTCATCTTGATGCCAAATGGGCTCTAGAGTTTGAAGCTAAGCATGAGACAAGGATGGATCAACTCGAAAAAACTATGGCATCGTTGGTCACAATAGTGCAAGAATTAAAGGATCGTTTAGAAGCAAATTCCAGCTCAAGCATACTAATCAAAAGGGGAATCAATCAGCAGTCTCGACAACAACAATATAACCATAGAGTGAACTCAAATGAAGATCGAGAGCACAACCTTCCACGTATGAAAGTGGAATTTCCTCGCTGGGAGAACAACGATCCGATTGGATGGATTTTAAGGGCTGAAAAATATTTTCGCTTCCACAGCACACTGGACTATGCAAAGGTAGAATTAGCATCTATAAACCTTGAAGGCAATGCCATCCAATGGTATGACTGGCTTGAAGCATGCCATGGACCTCTAAAATGGGAGGAATTCAAAGAAGAACTCCTCAATCGATTTGGTCCCTCCGATTATGAGAATGTTGATGGAGAATTGGTCAAAATTCGACAGACTACAACCGTACTGGAGTACCAAGGATGATTCGAGCAACTCTCTAATCGAACTTGTGATTGGTCAAAAAAGTAATTACTATGCACTTTTATTGAAGGACTTCGCCTTGATATACAACGAGAAGTAAAAATAAATCAACCCCACACTATGAAGGCTGCCTTATCCTTTGCACGACTACAAGAAGAGAAGATCAATGAGGAAGGAAGAAGAAATAATAAGGTAATTCATGAAAACACATCACATTGTTCAACACCCCGTAGATTGACAAAAGAAGAGATCAAGGAAAGAATGACGAAGGGATTATGCTGGCATTGCGATAAAAAGTGGCACCGTGGTCATCAATGCAAGCAAAAGAGGATATTGATGATTGAACCAATGAAGAACTCTAAGGAAGAAGATGATTTCGATGAAGGTGAAACACAAGATAATATCAACGAAGTACAATATGACTCTATGGTAATATCAGTTCATGCCTTAGAAGGACTACAAACTCTGCAAACGATGAAGGTAAAAGGATTCATTAAAAAATAACCAGTAATGATACTTATAGATTCAGGAAGCACCAATAATTTTCTAGACTCAACCTTGGCAAGTAGGCTTAAACAAAAAATAGAGCAAACATCTACATTTGATGTTAAGGTGGCGGATAGAAGATCACTTACAAGTCCAAGAAAGTGCAATAGTATTAAAATTTTCTTATCAAATTATCAATTAATGACAGATCTCTTTCTTCTTCCCCTAGATGGATGTGATGTTGTACTTGGAGCACAATGGTTGAGAACATTAGGAGACATAATATGAAATTTCTCTCAACTAACAATGCGCTTCCAAGATCAAAGAAAAGAAGTTTGTATCAGAGGCAAGAGATAAGATACTATCACATCAATCAATAGTTATCAGGCAAAGTAGTTATTAAAGAAAGATTGCTCCATTTTTCTCATGCAACTCTCCATCAAAAAAGATCCTAAAGCAAATGTTAGGCCTTATCGCTACCCTTTCATACAGGAGGAAATTGAGAAGATTGTACAAGAGATGCTTCAGGCTGGTATCGTTCGCCCAAGTGTAATTCCATATTCTTCTCCAGTACTGCTTATACGAAAGAAAGGCGAAAATTGGCGATTGTGTGTAGAGTACCGAACACTCAATAAAATTAATGAAAGATAAGTATCTCATCCCCATCATTGATGAATTACTTGATGAATTAGGAGGTTCCTCATTCTTCTCAAAGTTGGATCTTCGTTCAGCCTTCCATCAGATAAGAATCCATCATCCAAATATTCCAAAAACAGCCTTTCAAACTCATGATGGTCATTATGAATTTTTAGTCATATCTTTTGGTTTAACTAATGCACATTCTACATTCCAAAGTTTGATGAATGATATCTTCAAGCCTTACCTCCGTAAGTTTTTTTGAATTTCTTTGATGACATCCTTGTTTATAGTTCATCGTTCAAAGATCATTTGCATCACCTTTATAAAGTACTCACTCTTTTGCGTGAGCATTCTCTTTCTGTGAAAAGAGCTAAGTGCAGTTTTGGGACAACTAAGGTGGAATATCTTGGTCATATTGTAAGCCAAAAAGGAGTAGCTACTGATCCCTCAAAGGTGCTAGTTATGATGGAGTGGCCCATCCCAAAGAGTATCAAGGCATTACGTGATTTTCTGGGTCTCGCAGATGCATTTAGATGGTGTCTTGAAGCAAAAAAGGTATTCCATACTTTAAAGGAGGCTATGATGACAACACTAGTTCTTGCACTACCTAATAAGCAATTTGTCATTGAACTCGATGCATCCGAAGTTAGAATCGAAGCAATACTTATGAATTATATGATACCATTCAAGAAAATGTTCCAGAGTTTATTGCTAAACAACCTTGAGGACAAGGTTGTTTTAAATGGTGGTGGAATGATAGGATCCTTTAATGGATCTATTCAAATAAATCTTTTAACTTTATTTCCTTATCTAAGATAAGTTTTAGACCTTTTCCTTTTATAAGGTAAGTTTTAGATAAGACATTTTCTCTTAAAAATGTATTTTTATTTTAGATATTTTCCTTTGAAAAGGTCGTTTAGGTATCTATTTAAAGAGACGTTATGTAATTTTAGAAGACAAGTAATTTTCCTTTTAGTTAATCAATTTCATTTTATTATTGGAGGTTGATCCCCTCAAAGTGATCACCTTATCCCCCTTTTCATTTTTCTCTTTCGATTTTTCCACGTAATAGGCCCTCAGGTTCCTATCATGCTCTAAGTTGGCATCGCCATTTTTACCTAGTGTTGGTCGCTGACCATCAGATCCCTACCTTCAGCCACCGATCGCCGATGAATTGAGAGATTGATTGATACCTAGTGCTAAGTTTGGAGTGTTTGAATTAGGGGGCAGTGGATACACTAAGCTCTGGCCATATCTTTCAACAGCTTCCCTATGCCAGCCATCCCTCTAACCATGAGCCACCTTCTTGCTCACTGTAGCCATCTAAGAGATTGTGCATTATCGTCGAAGAACAAGAAACAGAGGTAACGATTGATTATCGTTGTATAATCCTATAGATTCATCATGTTTAATAGTTGATTCAAAAGGATTAAATGATGGGTAAATTAATAATGTTGGGTTAGACATAAACTAATCAAATGGAGGAATTGGTGAGAATTAGGGTTGATGTATGTTAAATCTAATTCAATTAAGGAATTGAGGTTAATGGGAGTTAATCATTGATTAGGGTTAAATTAATGGCCATTTGATTTGGGTTAACCCTAATTAGGTTGGAGGCTTTATTTAGCTATTTAATTCAGGTGGAATTAGCTAAATAAAATGTATTGATTTGCAAGATTTTGATACGAGACGAGCGTCTCAATATGGGAGTTATATTGGCATGATCTACATTTAAAGCGGATATTTCTTACTTGGTCTCTTTAGTCCTTTGAATTTAGTGCATGGTTATTTTTGATTGATAGATTAGGTTGTTTTACCTTAAATCTATCTGTATTATTATCCTGCTTGATACTTATGCTTGACCTTTGAGATGATCTATTTATATCACATACAATCTTGACTTTTGAATATCTAAACTCTATTGTGTGTACACATGTAGAGTATGTATTATAGAGGAGATCTTGTTGACTAAGTTAACATACTGATTATGCATTTGATGTTGAGTTACACATGATTGGTATGCGTTGTAGGAGTCACCTGGTTGATTATCCATTTGCATGTTGTGTGTGTACACACTCGGCCACTCATGGGTAATGGTAGCTGGAGTAGTTGCCGCTTGTCCTATCGTGCCACCCGTCACTAGGCGTTGTGATATCCGACGTTGTGAGCAGTCTGGGACCCCATCGCTATATAGTTAGATAACTACTTAGCGCACTGTTGCCTCGGCCACTCGAGAGTAATGTTTGTTGGAGGTTATACAATTGTCATTATCCCGACCCCTTAGCCACACAAGGGTCCTGGCAAGTGGAGGGACGGGCGAGAGTGACACCATGTGGCATGCATGCGCATTTGCATATGATGTGCGGTGCATCTTGTGGATATATATTTGCATACATATCTAGTAGATACTAGCTACATATAATTGTGGTATGTTGCACTTGTTTGAGATATGATTGTTGCATATGGATGTCATGCTGCATACATGCTCATTTATTATACATGTATATGCTGTCGGTTATATTGCTCAGGTGTTACAAGCATGTCTGTTGCTGATCCCCGATGAGTTTACTGATCATTATACTATATGTGTCAATTCCAGATTGGGTATGTGCATTTATTATGTAATTTACGATCTTGACCTTATATGTTAGTTCTAGATTGGGTAGGTTCATTTACTATAACATTATGATCATGATATTACGTGTTGGATCCATATTGTGTATGTACATTCATTATGTTAGTTTATGATCATGTTCTTATTTTCCTGATGAGACTGTATACTTTGATCTCCATATTTTTATATAGACCATGCACTATCTTGTCTATTACGCTGAGTGACCCACACTCACCACTGTAGTTGTATATTATCTTTTTCCTCAGATAGCAGGTAGATTGTGGAGTCGTTTAGAGTATTTTGTCTGTCGGTCCCACGTCACATCAGAAGACGGTCTTTGTTTCACTTTTGTTAAGAATCCATGACAGTACCATGTGATTACAATGCTCCTTTGTTTGAAATGTATCATGATTTTCTTCCGGCCTCTTGATTGTCTGATTGACAAAACCAATTTTAGCCTTTGCACTTTGAGCAATACGCATCGTACGACTCCATTGCCCATAATTATTTCCTTCAAGTAATTTGGAGACGAGAATCAGACTAGGGTGGTTGGAATGATGCAAAGAAAGAGGATTCGATTGCTTGGCTCTCTTCTCCTTCAAGCTTTCTTCTCCCATTATTGTAGCAGAAGTGTATTGTTTTCAGAACCTCACTCTGATACCATGAAAAGTATGAAAATATGTAGGAAGAAAGTTATGTTAATTTTTTGTATATTAATCAATAGTAAATTATAAGAATATATACAAACTTCTCAATACATAAAATAAGGAAACTGAGACCTTATTTGATATGAACTAATTAGATAGAATATATTCAGGAAATCATATTTAAATAGATTGATTGTGTCAATCAATTAGAATCATTTCTTTAATAAGGATCGAGCAAAAGGTAGCCACTTAGGCCATCGAAGAAGGTAGAAAGATGAGTCGATCACCGAGTTCCACTAAGGGCATCTCCAATGCTAGGTTTTTAATAGGTTTGTAAAAAAAAAAACCAAAAAGCTTTAATTATTGTGAAAGTTATTAGGACTAAAAAAATTTAGATATCTCAATAATAGTATGATATTGTCTACTTTGGGCCTAAGCCCTCATGGTTTTATTTTTAAGATCTACCCAAAAAGTCTCATACCAATGGAGAAATCTTTTCCTTATAAGTCCATGATCATTTCCATGTATTTCAGTGTGAGATTTTGTTTGTAACCATTACAATAGAACAACCCCCCCCCCCCCCCCCCCCCCCCAAGCAAAAGACTACCCCCTCAAGCCTATCCACTTGATGTCATTTGATTATTGACCCACCAGGACTTTCCTGTTCCTCGGTCCAACCGACCTACTAAGATTTCCTTACCCCTTAGTCCAACTGACTTACTAGGTCTTCATTACTAAGTCGCAACTAAGGCTTCTCTACCTAGTGTTTGATCGTCTTGATCTAGATATGGGAGCCCTCACTTTCTTCGTTTGAGGTTAATATTCCACTCATATAGCTCGATTAGACCATGACTCTTGTGCACAGTCGACAGTTAGTCTTTCTGGTAGTCAAAGCTCTGATACCAATTGTTATGACCAAAAGAATTTAGATATTTCCACAATAGTATGATATTGTTTAGTTTGGATCTAAACACTCATGGTTTTATTTTTTTGACTCTACCCAAAAGGTCTCATATCAATGGAGATATTTTTCCCTTATAAGTCCATCATCATTATAAAGAAAAAAGATAACTAAATCATCATCATAATTTTATCTAAATTACGGATGACTACTAACCATTAGTACAGATAATTAAAGTATGAAAAAAAAAAGTATACTAAGGCATGCACAGTTTTGATCCCGAGCTCCTTAGTTGTGATTTAACTCATGGAGGATTTTGTTGTATCACTTCATTTCCCCTTAATCCTTGATCATTTGTGCATAGGGTCCGGTCAAACAGTCCAAGGTGGAGCACGTTGTATAGGGTTACCGGCCCGGGTCAAGTCAGACTACGCCTTCCCTAGTATCTACCTTGCCAGTAGACCTCATTGCATAGGTTCGCTCGTGCCTAGACTGCAATATTCGTGCCGCTAGGTTAAATAGATGTTCATCTTGACATCCTATTCGGCATCATTATACAATAATCTTACTAGGTTAAACACTGCCTCCGATTATGATGCGATAGTAGACTTTTAAATATGGATTTTAAGAATTTCTAGGTCGAGATGAATAACGGATTTGTGAAAGTATCCTGATCGAATTTTGAAAATTTTGGATGGGATCGAACCAATCGTCAATCGGTTCGAAAAATTTATACATGTCAACTAAAAAAATACTCGAAACAAAGTGTAAATTTCGAAATAATAATAATAATAATAAGAACCCTATCGTTCTCCACTTCCAGTGACCACGGTGCGAGCTTCAGCGAACACGTGATGGCGCTGATCTGGACGGCTGCGGGCTCCTCGCTTTCCGCCTCCGCCACCCTCCGCTGCGCCGCCCTCCCCGGCAGCGGCAAGCACGCCGACCGCCTCCTCTCCGCCCTCCACACTGCCTCTCCCCACGATTCCGCCGCAACCCACCGCCTCATTCGCAAGTTCCTCGCCAAGTCCTCCAAATCAGCTGCCCTCTTCGCTCTCTCCCGCTTCCTCTACCTCTCCTCCCCCTACACTCTCGCCGTGAGACCCTTCCTCTTCTCCCTTCTAATTCCCCTTTGAGCTGCTTCTTCCCGTCTTGCAAAGTATGCAATTTGATTCCTTTGTGCAGATCTACGAGCAAATCAACGACGCCAGCTGGTTCAAATGGAAGTCAAAGCTGGCCGCCAGCGTAATCGCGGTGCTCGAGAAGCAAGGCCGCTACGACGCGGCCCAAACCCTAGCCTCGGACGCTGTTGCGAGGTTAAACGCATCTCGAGACCTCGCCCTCTTCTACTGCGACCTCATCGATGCCTTTTCAGAGCAAGGGCTGACGCAATCCCTCCACGAGGCCTATGAACATCTGCAAGAGATTCCCTTTTCCGATAGGCGGTTCCACGGGTCGTCGATCAAAGCCCTGTGCTCGATGGGAAAGCCCGCCGACGCCGAGGAGAAACTGAACGAGATGGCATCCTCCGGATTCGAGCCATCGCCGCCGGAATTCAAGATGGTCATCCAGAGCTATGGCCAACTGGGTCTGTTCTCGGAGATGAGAAAGATTCTCCGATCGATGGAAGACGCGGGAGCAGAAATCGACACCGTATGCTGCAACATTGCTCTTTCTTGCTACGGCCACCATGGCAAGCTCTCGGAAATGGTTTCCTGGATGGAAAAAATGAGAGCTTTGGGTGTTGGTTTCTCCGTTCGAACCTTCAATTGCGTGCTGAACTCCTGCCCCGCGCTTCTTTCAATTTGCTCAAAAGGAACAATTCAATCCTTTTGCGAGTCCAATTCAAGAGCTCTTCCTCTCTCGGTTGATGCTCTATTGAAGAAGCTGGAGGCTGAATCGCCATCGTCGTCAAGCACCGAAGCCTTGCTGGTTAAGAATCTAATTGCTTCGTCTGTTTTGGATGAGAACTTGGAGTGGTCTTCCTCAGGGTCGAAATTGGATTTGCATGGATTTCATGTCACTTCAGCATACATAATCCTATTGAATTGGATGCAGGAGCTGAGACTGCGGTTCTCCAAGGAGAATGCAGTGCCATTGGAGATCTCCATAATCTGCGGAACAGGGAATCATAGTCAAAGAAGGGGGCAATCTCCGATTAAAATTTTGGTTAGGGAGATAATGTTTCAGACAAGTAGTCCAATGAAAATTGATCGAAAGAATCCCGGAAGGTTCGTTGCTAGTGGTAAAGCAATCAAAGAATGGTTGTGCTAATTCCAAATGGCAGGGCTTATGCTTCGTCCTGCATGTGTGGATGATCTTGCAGTAGGCATTTTGAAGGTCTCTTTTCCTCTGATGATTTTTGTTGCTTGTCCTGACTTGCTTAAATGGAAGGATCTTTGGGTTGCAATTCTTTTGAGATCCCAATCATCATTTACTGGGAATTCCATACAAGTTTCTGAGATATATCAGTAACTTGTGGAGCATCAATTTGTATAGGATTTGCCAAGCTGTCTTCCGAGTTGGAGTTATCTCAAGGAATCTCTTATTGTATGTGAAACAATCTCAGTAATTTTTACTGCATTTTCAAATTGAATCATGTTTCGTCAATTCTCTGATTCATTGCAGTATCGGAAAAGGTAAAATTTGTCTTTGAATTTATTATTATTTATTTATTTATTTATTTATTGATGTAACAGCATAGCGTCCATGCAGTATCCCAAGCACTCACGGTTCGATTTCTAATTACGGTACATTGCAGGGCACTGTGCTCTCATGCGATGACAAACCTAGGATGTTAGCTATTGGACTGCTCGTTACAAGCACTTTAAGATTTATTTTCATGGTTGATGGAAATTTTTATGGGGTCAAGTCAATCATCTCAAGATTAGTCGGTCCGAATGGCTAGATACATGGTGTTTGCTAAAAAAAAGTTCTTTGAATGCTTTTTGATAATCCAGATATCTAGTTCTTCTAATTGATTAATCTTGGAGCGGATAAATCTGATTTTTTTCATCGACTACTAATGTAAATTAGAAAATATAAGACTACTAACGTAAATTAGAAAATGTAGGAAAATTCATACGGTATATGTAGTTGAAAATCAAACTTTAAATGTCTGGTTAATTGTTGGAGAGCCTTAACCGCTGTGCCATAAGGCAATTAAGTTTGTCTTTGATTTTTTTTAGCTAGCATCATGTATCCGGCCCTTCGGATCAACTATTCCTCAGATAACAATCTCGACCCCACGGAAGTTTCTCATCGGCTATCAAAGTAAATTCGGAAGTGCTCGCAGTGGACGGCCCAACAGTTCAACATCTCATATTCTCATGTTTGTCATCCCACTAACAATCGAATCAGGGGTGCTCTGGTTATGACGTTGTACTCTTTGACTGAGGTGCACCCCCCTGCGCAGGCTCTTATCAATTAAGTGGTACCGTTCACCCAAAAATTCCTTCGGGGGTTTCTGATAAGGGGTCGTTTCGGCGGTGGTCTCGGTCACTATAAAAAATTTACCCATATAGTTTTTGTCCCCTCGGATGGGTCTAGTGGCTAGTGCATGAGGTGTTGCCACAATGAGGTCTGGGGTTCGAATCTCGACAAAACTGAGGTAAATACCCCCCTTATGTTAATCACTATTTCAAAGGCTAGTAACCGTCCGTGATTTACCTCCTCTGTGTTGACCTTGGGACGGGTTGGCGGGGGCGTTGGGGGCGAGCGTATTCGGTTTTTTGCCACAATGTTTGTCATCCCACTAGAGGAAAATGTCTTACAGTACGATGTGGTTGGGAATTGAACCGTGGATGTTTGAAAAATTGTATGGGCTTCTTGCCCCTGCGCCATAGCCTTAGGGGTGAGTTTGTCTTTGAATTTTTTTAAGTTAACACCGAGTATTCATCCCTTCGAATCGACTAATCTTGAGGATGGTTGACCTAGTCTCATAGAACTTTTCCACCAACGTTAGGTTTAATCTGGAAGTGCTCGCAACAAGTGATCCAACAGCCTAACATCCCAAATTTGTCATCTTACTAGAGGAAAATGTCCTATAATATGCTGCAGTTGCATATCGAACTGTGGATGCTTGGAGACTGCATGAGCGCCTATCGCTGCACATAGCTCAGGGGCGTTATTTTGTTTTTGATATTTTGGATAATTCAGGTATCTAGCTCGAACCAACTAATTCTGAAGATGATCGATTCAGTCCCACATAATTTTTCTACTGACCATCAGAATAAATTGTGAAGCGCTTGCGGTTCAATATCTAACGTGCAACGTTCTTAGGTTTGCCATTCCATTGAAGGAAAATTATTTCTGCTATGCGTTGTAATTAAAAAACAAATCTTAATACCTGGGGTGATCGGTCCGGCTCTACAGAAGTTTCTCACCGACTATCAAGCTAAATTGGGAAGTGCTTGCAACAGACAACCCATCAATCTAGTGTTCTTAGGTCAACCATCCATTAAGGAAGATTCATTCTTAATTCATCAAAATTGAAACTCGATCTATATATGCATGGGAAACTGAGAAGGCGTGGTGACATTTGCACCAATGCCCCGAGGGCTAACTTTTTTTTAGTCGATATCATGTATCCAGCTCTTCGAACTGATTAATCTTGAGGATGATTAATTTGGTCCCATAGAAATTTTCCATCTGACATCAGAAATAAAATTGAAAAGCGCTCATAGAAACTCATCCAGACGACCATTATTTTTAAGTATTCTTCTCACTAGAGAGAAAATATCCCAAGTTAGTTGTCTTTGAATTTGAACAATGATATGGTTGCCATTGGTGCAGATTAAGTTAGAAAATTTTAAATTTGGACGTTTTAATTTGAAATAGCAACCCTATTCCCCAACCTCGATTCACTGAAGACCACCTTAATTCCTCTGCCTTGTAAGGAATTGAGCAACCCTCTAGTTGTTGATGTTCGACCTTTACTTGTGTATTTTTTCAGTGCCTGCCTTTTAAAGGAGATCTTTCTCCTTCCACCACTTCCCCAGAGGCATCTCTCTGCCTCTTTTAGAATCAGCTGTCGAGGGTTTCCCTTACTACGAATCTGATCTGGCGCGGCAAAAATGCTCACCGATTTAGATTTGGATTCGATTTCAGACTTCAAAATTACCCCATGTCAAATTTGCCCTCTAATCAGTAATTAATTAACTAATCTAACATAGCTTTGGTAGAACCACTACATCTGCTGACCCATGGAATCTGGAGTTTACGTCACTAATCACAGAGAAGATGGTTAACCATTCAGTACACTAGGAGACATTACGGGCATTACAACGAAGGCCTCAATGGATAAAGCACACTACAGTGATAGCAATTCCAGTTCCCCTAATTGTGAATCTTATTGACTAGCGAAGGCGCAAAACAATCTGTGGAAATCGTGTCATTTCATTGGGCCTTTGAAGTGTATCGGCATTGCACTGGCTCCCCTTCAATGAGCTTGCCCAGTGCATCAGATGGCAGGCCGATCAACTCCAATGTTTTATCCCAAACCAGTTGAGAAGTTTCCAAGTTGTGGGCTTCCTCAGATGGATTCGTTGGGCGACAGTCGAATGAGATGTAGGCACATACAGGCCATTCGTCAGACTTCAGCAATGCACAATATTCTGGAACCTGTGGGTCAGTGGCTGCAAACAAAGTGCTTCTTGAACCTACAATGGCCAAGTGGTTTTTCTTTATTGATAGGAGTCATCAGAAAAAACGAATGAGGTTAGCCAACTCAAAAAGTTCCTACCTTCTAAAGCACTGAATATGAAATATGGAATTAGGTGGTATGCTGCTACGACGATTTTCGGTAGATCCCTTGCCTGCAGATTGAAAATATGTATGTCGTGAACATCGTTAGATGCCCATATGCATAAGTTAACAGTGAAACAACAATGTTGTCAGCAACTCAAAAGTTGGAATATCTCTCACTTATGGATACTGGCATCCCAAGTTGCATCTTCTGGAATCAAGGCTAGAAGAATTAAATAGGGAAACGTAAAGGTTATTAAACTTTAGCCCATATGCAATGCAATGAAGTTTCTAGTTTAAATTTAGTTAGCAGCTTATGTAAATCAAATAGAGTGCCTAGTAAGATGGCCAGGGTGCCTTCTTCAATAGAAATGCCTATTAAGAATACTTGAGTTCCCTTTGCCTTTGTGTCTATTTTGTGGGGCAACATGAGTTATTTGCCAGAACCAACATGGAAGATGTCATGGGATTACTAAATCAAAAATAAAAAGGAAACGCAAACTTAAAGGTCATGTAATGCTAAAACATAGTGAAGAAATTTATGAAATACAGACTCACAACATTGGTATGAACAACACCAGGAGAAACACACATAATGCTGATGCCAGCTTCTGCAGGTATCTGCTTGTGAAGGATGCTACTAAATTTCACCTAAACCAGAAGTCGCAACATCAGTTAACTCAAATAGTCAAGAATTTAAAGAACAAGAGTTGCATTATGATTCAAATGGCATTAATTTTTTTTTATATATATAAAAAGGCTTAACTAGAAACTTTAAAAAATCATAGAAATTATAGATCCCAAACACACCTTTGGCAGAAATTAAAGTGATACAAATTACAAAATGAGTTTTAAAACGCATCAAGACGTTCAATACAGTTACCTGTGCAAGTTTGCTGTTTGAGTAAGCAGCTAAACTTGTGAATTTACGCCTTCTGCTAGTCATGTTCATATCCTCTGTGTCCACAAAACCAACACAATGCATCTAAAGAACAAACAGAAGCCTAAGTTACCTAGAAGAGACCTCATCAATTTAAAGAAATAAGAAAGTGCTCAAAAGGTAGGGTAAATGTCCTCAGAAATCATCCTTGAGGCTTTATATTCCCTGCCTCCGTAAATCATATAAAGATGATCTAAATAAATAAATTCTAAGCAAATGAAAGACAAATTGAGACATACCAACTACATGATGCAATTGATAAGAAAGTTCTTTTTACTTGTGTTCTCAATATTCACATACAACTTACAATAGAATTGACATTGACAATTCTGCTTGGAGATCCTCGGAGAAGTGATGGAAAAAGCAACAATGAAAGTAATGCTGGGGCAAGATGATTTACTTGCAAATGTTCCTCATACCCATCCTTGGAAATACGTTGAGGTTCTAAGAAAAATTAGCTAAGTTAGAGTCATCAAGTGTCAGGTCTGCATAAATTGTAAACAGATTAAGCATACAGAAGCTTCCACCAATATGCCACTCAAACAACTACAGTTTATGAAGGATATATCAAAATAGTAATCTTCTAAAGATTGGAAAAGCAAACTTCTTTTACCTAAGTGGGCCTATGAAATGCACATGGAATCCATACAAGATTAGATCTACACAAAGATTACAAAATCACAAACAATAACATCAGCAAGGCTTAAATGGTCCAGAATATAATAACATGGAGAACTGGAGATTGTTCAAGAAGAAATGTGATGAGGTCACCATGTGCACCAGAGATGCCACCATGAATCGAAGCCTAAGAATAGTCAATCTAAGCTGCCTTCTCCATGCAAAACAAATTTTATCAACATTCAACTAGATGGGGTCAATAAGAAAAACCAATGATAATAATTTGAAACAGAGTAATATACAAATAGAACTAGGCATCAGGCAAAAGCTCTTGGACCAACAAAGTTATCCTATGGCATATTTAGAACACACAATCAGTGAACATTCATCATGCCTACTCCGATAATATAGTACTCGTGACTGTGATACTTCAACATCAAATGTTCAGCATCAGAAATGCATCTTAATGTTCAGTGGCTAACATCTGAAACAAGGATTTACTAATGATATTAGTATGTAGGGTGGATTAGGTAACTACAAGGTCTCAGTACTTGAAAAGAAAAGCATGGAGGGGCATTGACCCACTGCAAACCGTAAATGGGTAGTTAAATCCTGGTCAACAAACCATACACAGCTCAAGCATATTTTACAATATACCACTAACTAGACTTATTACAAAGCCAATGTGCAGATTCTAGCATTCTGGCATGCATTGAAAATTTCTCCACGCTATAAAAGTTGTATATGTTGTGAAGAAAAAAGTGATATCTAAACAGAAGTACAAACTAGGTATGATCTATCTCCAGGATAAAGCTGGTACTAGTGACCATGAAACATGGACGCATGAAAAAACCAATTTCTATGATTAACCAAGTCCCTATTTCATAGATTCAGATACTTAGAGCTGAACATGAATCCAAGATTCCCTTAGAGAAATTGTCCAACAGGAACTGACACAATCAGCAGTTTATTTGTTCAATTTTCTATTTTAAACAATTGAAGAATAATTCTAAAATCATACTCTTGAAATGACTTAACATAAAAAATTCAGTTCCCAAAGAGGGTGGGCCAACATAAGTAATCCTGTTCTTGCAGCTTGCAAGTATTAATTTGTATCTGAGAACTAAGGATAATTGTATTAAAAAGTAAAATAAATCAAAGTAGATATAAAAGACTGGGTATCAAATATTGAGTATACATGGAAGAGTCACTTGATGCATTCTAAATGACTGACTATTGGTTGAAAGTTGACACTATAACATACATCAAAATTATAATTAATGGTGATGTAATAATTCTTTATTAGAAAAGTTCATTTATAGCTATATCATTGCAAAGAAAAATACTTTTGATTAATGGCTTATTGTCATTGCACTGACTAAAAATGACACATCATTTCATCCATTGAATTTAGTGTTTTTAACTTCATATGGTTAGGAAACTAACATAAGGAATTAGTACAATTTTGCATGAAAATTACTGAAATTTATCAACTGGTAGAAATGATTCAAACCTCCAATAGAGAAAATGCCAGCATTATTGATCAACACATGCAATGGTGCATTCCGAGCATTCCAAGCTTCAGCAAATCTCACAATAGAGTCAAGAGAGAGCAGATCAAGTTCCATCACCTGGGATTTTAAGAATTTGAGACCACTCGAGATAATCAAATTGCAGCAAAAGATTTTCACTTAATAGATAAGAATGCTTCTTTCATTATGAGATGGTAAGGCCCACCTCATTAAACTTGCAAGACGAAATTAAAAAGAAAAACAACATAATTCTATAGTGGCCAACAACCAGATCGACAATAGTTACAACTTGTATAATTTATGAGGCAGCGATGACAGGGATCTGTTTGCGTTTTGCTTCTCAGTTGCATATACCTCAACATTAAGTAGTAGGCCACTCTCTGACTTGTCATTCTGCCATTTCTGGATTAGTTCATGAGCCAAATTCGGTCTCCTTACAGCCATTACAACATGTGCTCCTGACTCTGCGAGTTGCCTGTTAATGGCAACCAATTAATCTCAATTAATAAAAGGACAAGCAATGATAAAAGCAATGCAATGAAAAGCTATATCAATCTCCAATCTGATATGGTTTGCAATTTGCACTTTCAAATTATGATAAAACCTGGACATTAGCAAATAATATTGCAAAACCAAAGAGCATATGATATGAAAAAAATAGGAGAACAATAACAGAAACATTACAGAGCAATATTTCTATCCATAATTTTGAACACTCCGTCCATAATTTGGACTTTCTGTGGACAAATTCAAATAATATGGGCAGCCAATTGTTTGATGACTAGTTGAAATTGCCATAATTATGCAGTAAGACATCAAGAGATGGCTATGGTGTCAATTTTTTTTCTCCAGTACCATTCATGGATGCAAAGGAAAAGAAATGGTGGCAAATTTGAATCAAGATGCAACATCGTGTCCAAATTGGTCTCCGATTCCTCGTTGTGCAATTTATAATAAAGCAATGTCATGCAACGTAAATAAGACTAACTGCCTCCGCAAAATGCATTCCTAATAGGCAGCCAAGGTCACTTGTTGTGATCCAAAATAAAACGAGCATCTATTTGAATGTAAACATCAGCTGAAAGAAAGAAATCGCTGTTCCTTAATCCACATCTTCAGACTGGTTATCACTTGTCAGTGTGCAAGATACCATTCAATAACACCATAAACGAAGGATTTTGCTTAAACGAAAGATCGGGCCCATAACTAGGATGCAAGAAGGCAAGCAGTTCCAAGAATTACTAATTTGAACGAGAGGAAGGACCTGGCGATCTCCAGGCCGATGCCGCTAGTGGCGCCGGTGACAATGCAGGTAACGTCGTCAAGCGGCGGAAGGGGCAACGGGTTCTCTACGTGGCTGGCGGCGATCCTCTGGAAGAGGAATTCCCAGACGATAGCACACCATCCTCTGAACCACTCGATCCACCCCAGCGCCTCCTTCCTTTCCTTCCTTCCGCCATCTCCGCCACCGCCCAATGCGGAAGGAGGAGGAGGAGAAGAAGAAGAGCCAGCGGCCGCGACGGAGGAAGTCATGAATCGCGCAGCAGAGCAGCGAAACGAAAAGGAGAGAATGAGCAACTCCAGAACAATATGAGTCTGATTGATTCTGCCACCAAACCCTAAACACCGGGATGCGTGAACGGTGAAACATGGAACGGAGACGAGGCACGTGATTTGCTGATGCGTTCTGAGCGAAGCAGAAGCTGCTCCGCTGGCTGGCTGTTGCTGTTGTTGCCTGTTTACTCTAGTTAGGGGATGCACAGTTAGTGATTTCCAAATTAAATTTCTGATGAAATTTACTAAAAGTCCACGTTTTCGACAAATTATATATATGTGAATTTTTTATATAATTTAACTTCAATAAAAAAATAAAATTGATAAACATACGTATAAATTTTAATTAGATCGCATGAAACAATTAGAGTACAAATAACAGAAACAAATTAAATTAAATTTGATGATGAAAATAAATTATGATCAATTTCTTTAAAAAATAAAATTAGTTTAAATAGGCAATATTTTAGGTTGCATGGTGATCAATTAAATTACTTATGTGAAAAATGTAATTTTTTAAAGGTGATATTGAAATTATAAAATAATAGCAATAAAAAGATAATAAATATACACATGAGGTGTGGAGTCCACACCACGTGGAGGACACATTTTAGGAATCAGAATTAAGTGCCCATTTATAGTTTAATTTTTGAGTAAAAATTAAAAGGGTATGCTTTTATCCCACCGCCATCTAATTATCCTCTATTATATTATTAGTATTATTATTTCTCTAGTATTTTTCATCTAAATCATAAACCTAAAATATATTATAAAAAATATAATTTCATAACTATTATAATTAAATTATTACATTGTATCGGTTATGATTTCATAATTATTTTAATATATAAAAATATATTAAGAATAAAATTATTTGAAGCCTCATAGAAGACTTTAAATGATATTTTTTTAGTTTTAATTTGATATATTGTGTGTTTCGTGATTCAATCTGAATACAACTACATGGCAACATCGTAGTGTATTGTAACTGATACGGTTTCTTAGTTGTTACAACTGAACTGTCACACAGTTGTAACAGTTACAATTTCGTAGGTGCTATAATTTGAAAAAACAAATTAAGACCAGGAGCGGATCCAGAATTTTAAATTTGAGGGGGTCGCATGTTAAGTGACAAAAATAATTATCGTCGGAAATTTGTACACCTTTGAACAACCTCCGAATTCTCAATTTAGGACTGAAATCGAGGTCAAAATTTACTTAGAAATCACCGTCCTGGGTTACATAGTGGTTGATGAGACAACAATAGCGAACAAGTTCAAATGTAGCTCCGACATGAAAAAGGGCCAACGATTTCAAGATTTTGGTATCAAACTACCAATAGAAAATTTATGTTGCAGACTTTCTAAATATGTAATCAATTTTAAATTCTGGCGATAGACAATGACATAATTTACAATAAAAGTAATAACAATGATTTTGGAGTGAATTGGAGAAGATCGAGATAAATGTCTATACCATAAATTAGAAAAGATTTATATAGTAATAAATTAATAATATTATTACTAATAATGTTTGTATATAATTAATGATCATTTTCCTTTTATTAATGAAAGTATCATTTAAATTTTTTTTATTGTAACTATCAATCTTTTAAAATAATCTTACCTGTGCGTTCTAACATAATTCCTATCAGGTAAATTAAAAAAACACCCAAAAGAAATATTTTTCTCTAAAAATTATATAGCATATTTAATAAGTCTATCATTCCCATTTAAAATATATTAAAAAGGAAGATTAATTTCATCATCTTGTACTCCTTCACCATTATATATATATATATATATATAGGGGGATTTACACGGTAGATGGGGGGCCCCCCCCCCCCCCCCCCCCCCAGTCCCCATGTAAATCCACCACTGATTAAGACTAAAATTATTTGGAGCATAAAAAAGGTTTTAAATGATATTGTTTGAATCTTAAACTAGACCATTATGGGTTCCACTCCATAATTAATTATAAATCTCTGAACAGACTTCAATTTGATATATTATGTGTCTCTTGGTTCAACCTAAATTAAAAGTTATGGCCTTTCAAAAATTAGGATTTAATATTCACATTGTAGTGGCTATGAAACCGTAATTACTATAACTACATGGCAGCATCGTAACTACTACAACGTAAATGTTAAATCCTAAATTTTGAGAAATTATAATTTTTAACTCAAGTTGAATCACGGGACACACAATATGTCAAATTGATGCTCGTTCAGAGATCTACAACTGATTATCAATTCAAATTCATAACAACTCAATTTCAGCTCAAAAAACATCATTTAAAGTATTTTCAGAGGCTGCGAACAATTTTAGTCTTAGAAAAAAAATCATGCTATAGGAGCTACAAAATCATAGCTGTTATGATTGTGTGGCGGCTCAGTTGTAGCAGCTACGAAATCATAGGTACTATAACTGTGTAGCAACCATGAAATCATAGTTGCTACAATGTGACCCAGATTAAAGATTTAAGAGGAGAAATATAATAATGAGAATAGTATAGTAGAGGATAGTTGTGTCATTTTACCAGAGACATAGGATGCATTTTTGATAAAAAAAAAAACATAAAGTAGGGTCTTTTTAACGAAGAAAAAAATGACGCTCTTAGATTCTTGTCCTTAATTTTTTACTAGCTATCGCGTACACATATTACATGTGTAATATAATATATGAATATGCGTAAATTAGTATCCCAAGTCCATAAATTAGACTTGGTAATTACTCGAGAACCCTAGCAGCAAGCTATTGTAACGAACTCTCTCTCATTTAATTTTTTATATAAAAAATTAAATTGATAAGAATATATACTACACTTGATCTTAGTCAAAAGACTAAGAAACGGATGCTTTTTAATGTCGCTGGCCCAAGTTATTTATAGAAGTTTCTCTGTTCACGGTGTTGACAATCTTAATATGTGGGATTAAAGAGAATGTACGTATGTTTTATATAAAAAATAATCAAAGAAAATTATTAATAAATTTTAAAATTATTTTTAGTATGAAAAAAATGGACATTAATATAATTTAATTTTTTTTTTCACTAAAATTAGTTATTAAAGGTTTCAAATTCTTAATTAAATAGTACAATAATAATTATTTTTATATTGTCTCCTTAAACATGTGTTTTGCTATATATATATATTCAAAATATTCGTCCTATTAAAATTTAAATTTTGATTCTTTTAATAAATCAGCAGTCATCACCATAAATTTCTTTAGATGAAGGCTGACAATCTAAAGCTCACTTGAGGATCCTCTTATATATGAAGCTCCTTACTTCAGAAACTGAAAGGGAACTTTTAAGTTATGTAAAGTTGAACAAACATGAAACACCTAAACGATAAGTGGAGTGTTTGCTGGATTCAACCAAGTTAACAAGCACAATAATGGAAGATTCTCTGTGAGTTTCTGTAGGCAGAAGAAAGTTGGGTGTGCTTAATTGAAGAAAGACAAAACTGGAATGAAGACGTTTGTCCCAGCTATAAATGTCCCAACCTTCCGCTTTGCTCAATCATTTTAGTTATGAGAAAGACATTTTTAGTGCTTTCAAGATAAGGGTTTAATTTATGTATAGTTGTTTAAGGATTTGGGAGCAGCTTCTTTTGACTATATGGATGGCTTGGGGATAAGGCCAGAGTCATCTTTGTCATAGCTTTCTTTCAGAGTTCAGACCCCATTGTTCCATTTGTTTTAGTTATTTCTTTGTCACTGATGTGGTGGTTTTTTGAAACTGTCATGTATCCTATGGAGTTAAAAGTCATGTTGATTTCAAAGTCAAAGTCAAAATCAAAATAAGTCAAATATGATCCAAAAGAAATTGGATTATGTTCAAATAAGACTCGAGTCAAATTGAATCGGCTCAATAAGTTCATCCTAGAGATTCAAGTTTGATTAAGTATAAGTCAACTACAATGTGAAGAATCGAAAGATGCGATAAAAGAGGGGGTGAATATCACACGTTAATTTTTTTTTTAAAATATTAAAACAAGAGTAATGCAGAGAAGAATAAAGAACTCGTTTCAATTACTTGGTTCGGAGCTTAGGTCAACTCCTATTCCAAGATCTGCGATCTCTTGATCGCACCATTGGGCAATCCACTAAAACTCTT
The DNA here is from genome assembly GCF_018446385.1 of Zingiber officinale. Lineage (NCBI taxonomy): Eukaryota > Viridiplantae > Streptophyta > Magnoliopsida > Zingiberales > Zingiberaceae > Zingiber > Zingiber officinale. The sequence goes on along the minus strand of NC_055991.1, from coordinate 12,351,426 downwards.
CTTTCCAAAATCTTCGAAAAGAAGCAATTCATACAAATGAAAAGAATAAGATAGTAACAACATACTATCTTATTTGAATTTAAGTACAATGCAAGCTAAAACTCCGCCCATGACGACCGGTCATAGTCGGCCCCAAGCCCGGATAAAAGAGGAAGGTTGCGTTAGGCTACCAGCCAGCGTCAAAACTATGATAAATATTCAATGAATGGATTCATTAAACTATTGTACTAATGCTAGGTTGTTCCCCGGAAGGAACGTGTTGCAGGGTTCAACTATAATGTCTCGACAAGAACCACTACATCTCCAGAACTCGGGTGTAATGCTAAATATGTAAGAGTTCGCGTTACAGGATCTGACTGTAATGTCTCAGCAAAGACCGCTACATCTCCATAAGAACTTGGATGTAGTGTTAAATAGGCAAGAGTTCTCACACCATAGGTTAGATAAGAACAAATATGATAGAAAAACTAATAATCTAATATTTGGAACATGGAACATAGAAACTCTCACTAATAAATTAATGGAGGTAATAAATATGATGATTAGGAGAAGAATTAGTATTTTGTGTGTACAAGAGACAAAATGGATAGGCGAGAAGGTAAATATGATAGAGAACTTGAGTTTTAAGTTATGGTACACTGGAAAGAGTAAAGCAAGAAATAGAGTGGATATTATTGTAGATAGTTTGTTAAAGAATGAAGTTGTAGGAGTAGTTAGAAAAGGAGATGGAATTATAACTCTTAAGATAATAGTGGCGAAAGAAACTATGGACATAATTAATGTATATGCACCACAAGTAGGATTAAATGAAGTTACCAAATCAAGATTTTGAGAGGACTTAGATGAAATATTACAAAATATCCACCAAATGAAATGATTTTAATAGGAGGTGATCTAAATGACATGTTGGAGTGAAAACTGAGGAATATGAGAGGGTATATGGGAGTTATGGGTTTGGAACGAGAAATGAGAAAGGGAAAACTGTTGGAGGATCTTGCGGCCGGCTTGAAGGGGGGTTGGATAGACGGTGCCCCCAAATCGCTCGCTTTCTACGTATTTGTTAGTTGCGCAGCGGAATACAAATAATACAAACACAAATACGAAAGCTAAATACAAATATAAAGAACAAGAAAGAGCAAGCAAACCAACACGCGCCGATTTACGTGGTTCGGAGATAAAGCTCCTACTCCACGGCGTGTCCGTAAGGTGGACGATCCCTATCCGTCGGTGGATTAGTCCCCGGAAACTCCGGCTAGCTCAAACCTCCTTGTGGGTGGAGAAACCTCACCACAAACTCACCAAGACCTCTTGGACACAAGGGAACCTTGAGCACTTTGGTGACTACTAATTATGCTTTAACCAAGTCTAATTTCGTCACCTTGGCCGGCCATACCAACCTCCTTCTTATAGAGCTTGGAACAAATCAGAACATGATTTGCCCGTTACCAGTCGACTGGTCCTTGCACCAGTCGACTGATGCCAGCCCAACGGCTCTCTCAACGGCTATCTGCTACAGTGCATCAGTTGACTGGTCCATGCACCATTCGACTGCTACAATGCGCTACAGTAACTGCTACAGTGCGCTACAGTGGCTGCTACAGTGTCGCTACAGTAAAACCCTAAAACTAGGATTTTACTCCGAGTACAATCTCTCATGCACTCGTACCCTCACCCTTACAACTCATTTGATGCTTCTTTTGCAGCTTTGACTTCTTGCCTTCAAGCCTACTTCCTTTGGCTCTCGTCCCTCGGATGCATTCAAGCCCGCGGCTCGTCCTCAATGTCATCCTTCGCGTATGCCTCGAAGTCGCTTCCCTCGGCCCTTGTCCTTGCTGCCTTGTCCACGGTCCCTCGGATGCTCCATCCTTCACCGGACCTGAAGCCGTCAACCTGAGTCACATGTGTCACCTGCAGTCCTGCACAACTCAAGTACACATATCAAATAACGAGGGTAAACCTAACTTAAACCCTTTGCCCAAACACCAAAACACATGGTCCCGCGGACCATTGGGATTGCTCCAACAATCTCCCCCTTTTTGGTGTTTGGCAATACGTTTAAATTAGGGAAAACATATAGCAAATAAACATGCTAAAAACAATGGACTTACGATGCCAAGGCTACACACTTGGACTTACTCCGCCGAATGGACTTACGTTGCCAAGGCTACACACTTGGCAACCGCCGAATGGACTTACGTTGCCAAGGCTACACACTTGGCAACCGCCGAATGGACTTACATTGCCAAGGATACACACTTGGCAACCGCCGAAACAAGATGCAAACATGCATTATAACCTATCACAAGGCTCCCCCTACACCTAAGCTCCCCATTGAGCTAGGATTTTATCACAAGGCTTTTTAAGAACCTATCCCAAGGCTCCCCCTACACCTAAGCTCCCCATTGAGCTAGGATTTTATCACAAGGCTTTTTAAGAACCTATCCCAAGGCTCTCCCTACACAAAGGAACTTAAGGTTTTCCCAATTAAACCTTACTTCTCCCCCTTTGCCTAACATCCAAAAAGTTCTCCAACAATATCCCAATTGTTGAAAACTTATCATCCAAACTGACCCTAAACTCATGTATTAATCCCCCTTGGATCCCATACATCTAAGCGAGTTGACATGGTCACAAACTAATGCTAAAAACAGTTTTAGACTGGTATCAGTCGACTGCCCTAAGTGTCAGTCGACTGCCCCCTTCGACAGAACCTTACAAGAATATTCTGTAGTCGAAATCTACTGTTACCGAGGTGATAACCTTAGGTCTTATGGGGTGGTAATCCTAAGTGATAGAAAATCCTAGAGGGTGGTAACCCTAGATCCTAGGGGGGATAACCCTAGATAGAAAGTCCAATCAGTCTAGAGGACCGGACTGGCATCGGGTATGCTCTCCTGAGTGGAGTAGGTGAGGGCGCATTCCCCGCAGAGGGAACAGTAGGCATCGGTTCGACCTAGAGTTTCCGATCAAAAATTCAAAGTCAGAATTGGACAGTCCGATGACTATCATACACTTATTTTATGTTATTATTATGTGTTAATTTTGTTTTGCAGGGTATGTTATTATTTTGTGGACTAACATATTTTACAGGGACTAAAGAGCAAAGTTTGTCTCGCTTGAACAATATCCGAGACACCCTCCATGGAGCTTGGAGGCGCCTCAGGTGCAAGGCTGAGAAATTCGCGTAGCAAGGCTAGAGGCGCCCTCATGGAGACTTAAGGCACCTCGGACAGCTTTGAAGGCGCCCTCAAGGAGTATAGAGGCGCCTTCAAGAGGATCAGTGAGGACTTCTTCAGAGCTCATTTGCGCGGCGGATTTGGCGCGGATGAGGGCGCCCCTTAAGGGGATTGAGGGCACCCTCAGCAAGCTTTATAAGGAGCACTCGACTAGCACTTTGGATTAATCAATTCCCAAGCAATCCTTCTTCCATGTGCTGCTCCAGAAGTGTTGTAGCAACACCCTGACGACCTGGAGCTTCAAATTCAATTTTATCTGTTGTAAGTATAAGATTAAAAACTGTTCTATTTGTATTACATATCTATAAATTTGTGCAATTATAGTTGTTGCCCAAAGTAAATGTTTAACAAGCGTGGGCCTTGAAGTAGGAGTCACCCTAGGCTCTGAACCAAGTAAATCTTGAATTTCTCTGTGTGTGTGTTTTTATTTTAATTTCCGTTGCTTAACTCGATACGTTTTCGACTTCGATAAGTGAAAGCCACGAGCGTTATTCACCCCACCCCCCCCTCTAGCGCTTCTCGATCCAACAATTGGTATCAATGCAAAGTCACTTTGATTTGGTGCAACCACCAATCAAGCACGTTTTTCGTGGTGTTTTTCAGTTTTTCGAAGTCGATCAGAATCGACATTCTTGTCGCCTTCCGATCTAGTTTTTTCATAATCGAATTCTTCTCTCGAAGTCGGTGCAACACCACTCGAGATCGTATTTTATTTTTTTAAAAAAAACCACACTACTAATCCAAGATTAAGTCCCAGGACGAGTTTTTCTATTTTTATCTGCGCAGTTGATTTCGTGTTTATGGTACTCCAAGAAGGCTATAGCACCGCTCGCCCACCGCTCTTCACCGGAGAGGACTTCGGCTACTGGAAGGGCCGGATGGAGTTATATCTTCAGACTCACTTTGAAGTCTGGGTAATTGTTAAAACCAGGATGGAACTACCAACTGACGGAGCCAGCAAACCAATACCATACGAGAACTGGGACGCAACTCTGATAAAGAAAGTAGAAGCTAACGCCAAGGCGACTTGCACCCTCCAATGTGGACTGATGAAGGAGGAGCTGAACCACGTCGGCCCGTTCTCGAGGGCCAAAGAACTATGGGAGAAGCTGATCGAGTTGCACGACGGCATGTCCGATACAAAGGTAAGTAAGAGGGATCTAATTCTCAATAAATTGTATAATATTAAATTGCAGGAAGGAGAGACGGCTAGCCAGCTCCACGCCCGGATACAAGATCTACTCAACGGACTCCATGCAATCAGACAGAAAGTGGAGAACCGCGACATCCTAAGGTATGCCCTAAACACCTTTCCAAGGAACACCTTGTGGGCATCCATGGTAGATGCTTACAAGGTTTCTAAGGACTTATCTTTAATTAAATTAGATGAACTATTTGCTGAATTTGAATTTCATGAACAAGTTAACGCACAATCGACCGAGAAGGGTATAGCCTTGATTGCAGGTATAAGCAGATCGCGCAAATGAAAACCAAGATGCAGAACCGAACCCGAGTCCAAAGAAGAAACAGACTCAGAAGACGACGACGAGATTACCGCCGAACTAATAAAACTGGTTTGGAAGATTAGCAAGAAAAAGAAAAAGGCAACTCAAACGAACACGAAGATCAAGACTAAAGTTACTTGCTACGGCTGTAACCAAAAGGGGCACTACAAGCCGAATTGTCCAAACCAAAGGCAACGGAAAAGGAAGGTATTGAAGGCAACATGGTCCGAGTCATCAGACGAATCCGAATCCGAAGAAGAAGAACAAGTAAGCTTTCTCGCTCTATCGGTACAAGCAAATATTATCGAAACCAAGTCCGAGTTCGAGTCCGAAACCGAGAGCGAGTCAGAAACTGAGTTTGAACAAAGTCACAGATCCGTATCCATTTCCAAAGGGCCCAAACTCACTGTAAGCTCCTTAATTTCTGGTATTAATTTAGAAAATTTAGTTTCTTATTTGTTAAAGAAATTAGCTAAATCTAACATTCGGATCAAATCACTTCTAAAGGAGGTAACAACCCTTAAAGAAGTGACTAACTCCGAATTCTTGACTAACCCGATTCAGATTGGAACCTCAACTCAAGTCCAAAAGCTTGAGGAAGAGAATTCCAGCCTGAAAACTCAAGTCAAGGATTTGAAGATAACATTGGAACGGTTTACACTGGGTCCCAAGAATCTCGACTTGATTCTTGGAAAACAGAAGGTCATATACAATTGATCCGGATTAGGATTTAAAACTAAAAGAAAATACCGATTTTATCTATCACTTGTTAACAAACCAAATAGAAAGGTAGTCCAAGCATGGGTACCTAAGTCTAACTTGGTCAATCAAGTTGGACTTGGTCAATATTGAATTCCCAAGGATCAAGTCCATTACCTTGATAGATCATATCGAGTCTATGATCCAGGGGGAGGCAATAGAAAAATTATCTTTATAAATAAATAGAATTGTTTGATGATTGTTATTTTCTTTTCCTTACAATATGCATGCTTAGATCAGGATAGATTAAGGACCTAGGCATAATTTACACTTGATTAGTTAAACCTAGGGGTTTTAAAAAGAAAATTAAATATATAATTTCTTTGAAAGACTCTGTCTAGAAGTGATGGATGATCTCATACCCAAGAAAGCCTAGTGTCTCGCCACAGCCTGGGAGCCGATCCTTGAAATGTGTATTTAATTGACTAATTGGAAAACCTGAGTTTAACCCAAATGTAAATTAATCCTTAGGCATAATCTAAATTAAGCATAACCATCCCACAAATATACATAATATTCCCTGATTGACAACTTTGAATCGGGTGAGATAGACCTAGGATGAACTTAGTTCAATTTAATCAACCTAATTTAATTTAATCTAATTAATCAACCTTAATTCAATTTAATCAATTTAATCAATTTAATAAATTTAACTTAATTAATTTTAATCTTAATTTCGAAATCATAATTATTTTCTAAATCATTATCTACAAAATTATAATTTTCAAATCATAATAATTTCTAAATTCAAAATCATTATCTACAAAATTATAATTTTCAAATCATAAGAATTTCGAAATTCAAAATCAATATTTACAAAATTAGAATTTTTCAAATCATTAATTATTAAATTTTCAATTTTCAAATCATATAATAATTAATTTTCAAATTATAGTTAATTCAAAATCTTAATGATAATTAATTTTAAAAATCTTAATTAATTCTCAAATCATATTTTCAAATTATGATTTAAAACTAAATTAATTATATTTTCAAAATCTTCAAAATTTTAAATGTTTACTCATTTGAAATTCAAACTCACTAAATTTTCAAACTTATCTCAATTTCAAATATTGATAAGAATTAAATAAAGTTAGCTCTGTCTCATACTCACTCATAAGCTGAACATGTTTGATAACCTAAAATGGGTGAGATGAAAATTTAGGAAAATCATTGCTAAGTTTTTGTTAATTTACATGCTTGGACTCTAGGACCCTAAGAATTTATTAAGGCATTAATCAAAGGGGAGTGAAAGAAGTCGAGCTAAGTTTTTTAAATTTTTTTTTTAATATTTCCAAAAATTCAAATTATTTTTAAAATGGAAAGTAAATTATATACAAAAACTAAGTATTTACTCAAGTATTTTTCAAATCACTTACTTAATTAAGTAGTTTTTCAATAAAATATTTTTTTGGTTAAGTTTTTAACTTTAAATCTAAGATTCTATTAAATTTTTTCTTTAACTAAAGCTTTTATTAAAATCTGTTTTAAGTCGAGTACTTTTTTAAACCTTTACTTGAAGCTAAGTGTTTTACGTTTAAAGCTAAGTGTTAAAATTCTCAAAGTCTTTTTAAAGCTAAGTCTTTTTAAAACTAAATACTTGACAAAACGATTATTTTCAAAAGTTTAGCTAAGTCTTTGATAAAAATGTTTTCAAAGAAAATAATTCAAATAATTTTTTTTTTAAAAAAGGGGGGGGGGGGGGGTAAGTTTTTGTTGAAAAAACTAAGTATTTTTGCAAGAAAATTTTCTTTCAACCCCTAATGTTTATTAAACTCCCTTTCAGCTAAGTTTTTAGCTTAGTAATTTTCAAAACTAAATATTAAATTAAAATATTTTCTAAACTTAGCTATTTGGCAAGGTATTTTCTCAACGCAATCAATTTTAAAGATGAAAATTTAGCTAAGTTTATTTTTTGAAAAAGATACAAAACTTATGTTTATCTATGTTTTTGTTGAAAAAGTTAAATATTTTTTCAAAGCATTTCTAAAGTAGCTAAGCATTTTTAAAACTAAATTCAGCTAAATGCTACTCTTCAGGGGGAGCTTAGAATTACATAGAATATATTTCTATTTTTTCTCTCTACCTATTCTTTTTTATTTATGTCAAAGGGGAAGAGAAAAGTCAATAAGAAGTTAAGTAAATTAAGAATTTTTAAGAAATTAAGTAAATTAAGAATTTAAACATAAGAAGAAGCATAAGTTTTATAAATTTTTACATTCATGCTCATGTCTATATTTCTTATTTATTGTCATAATTTCTTATTTGTTGTTATATTTTTTTACTTAACTTTGAACCGTGTTGTCATAATCAAAAAAGGGAAGATTATTGGTACGGGAAGCATCCGACGATCGAACCGGTGTTTTGATTATGTCAAAGTGTTCAAGTTAAGTTGGTTTGTTATCTAATATATGTGAATGAGTTTGCAGGAAAGTCCTAACTATGGTTAGGTAGGTGGAAAATCCTAGGGAGTGGTAACCCTAGGTCCTAGGGGTGGTAACCCTAGGTGGTGGAAAACCCTAAGGGACGGTAACCTTAGGTCCTAGAGGGGTAACACTAGGTGGCGAAAAAACCTAGGGGGTGGTAATCCTAGGTTCTAGTGGGTGGTAACTCTAGGCAGAAAATCCAATCAGTTTGGAGGACCAGACTGGCATCAGGTACGCTCTCCTGAGTGGAGTAGGTGAGGATGCGTTCCCCGCGGAGGGAACAGTAGGCGTCGGTTCGACCTAGGATTTCCGGTCAAAAATTCGAAGTCAAAACCGGACAGTCCGGTAATTGTCATACACTTATTTTATGTTATTATTATGTGTTAACTTTGTTTTACAAGGTATGTTATTATTTTGTAGGCTAACATATTTTGTAGGGACTAAAGAGCAAAGTTTGTCTCGGGTGAATAGTACCCGAGGATGTAATCGAGCCGAGCCGAACTCTTGGATGTTTGAGTTTGGCTCATTTATAATCGAGCCGAGCTCGAGTTTTATTTAATGAATATATTCATGGCTCACGAGCTTATTCGAGCTTTTATCGAGCCTAAACGAGCTTAATAAATATAAATTATAAATTTAAATATTCATTAAAAACAAAATTATATATTTTTTAAAAAATATAATATTCTTGTTAAAATTTATAATTTTATTCTAATAAATAAATTTAATATATTTGTCTATATTTTTCATAAGTAGAGTGTAAAATTTATAAATTCAATATCAAAACTATTATTTTTTATTTAAAAGTTGATTTATGAGCTTAACGAATATGTTCACGAGCTAACGAGCCGAATATTGTGAAGCTTGAGCTTAGTTTGTTTATCTTAACGAGCCTCATTAAACGAGCTCAAACGAGCTTTTATCGAATCGAGCTTCGAATAGCTCACGAGCGGCTTGACTTATTTACACCCCTAACCCGAGGCGCCCTCCATGGAGTTTGGAGGTGCCTCGGGTGCAAGGCTGAGAAGTTCGCGCAGCAAGGCTGGAGGCACCCTCATGGAGGCTTGAGGCACCTCGGACAGCTTTGAAGGTGCCCTCAAGGAGTATGGAGGCGCCTTCAGGAGGATCAGTGAGGACTTCTTCAGAGCTCATCCGTGCGGCGGATTTGGCGCGGATGAGGGCGCCCTCAAGGGGATTAAGAGCGCCCTCAGCAAGCTTTATAAGGAGCACTTGACTAGCACATTGGATTAATCAATTCCCAAGCAATCCTTCTTCCGTGTGCTGCTCCAGAAACGTTCCAGAAGTGTTGTAGCAACACCCCGACGACCCAGAGCTTCAAATTCATTTTTTTCTGTTGTCGGTATAAGATTAATAACTGATCTATTTGTATTACATATCTGTAAATTTGTGCGATTATAGTTGTTTCCCAAAGTAAACGTTTAACGAGCGTGGGCCTTGGAGTAGGAGTCGCCCTAGGCTCCGAACCAAGTAAATCTTGGAGTTCTCTGTGTGTGTGTTTATTTTAATTTCTACTGCTTAACTCGATACGTTTTGACTTCAATAAGTAAAAGGCACGAACCTTATTCACCCCCCCCCTCTAGCGCTTCTCTATCCAACAATGTGTTGGTGCAGGAAGCATCCGACGATCGAACCTGAGTTTTGATTATGTTAAAGAGTCCAAAGTTAAGTTGTCTTGTGATCTAACAAGTTTAAATGAGCTTGCAAGAAAGTCCTAAGTGTTCTTAGGCAAAAGTCCTAACTGCGGTTAGACAAGAGGAAAACCCTAGGGGGGTGGTAACCCTAGGTCTTAGGGGGTAGTAACCCTAGGTCTTATGGGGTGGTAACCCTAGATGAAAAGTCTTGGCGGGTTGAAGACTTCAGACAAAAATCCTAGAGTCGGGGACTCTAGGTTGAAATCTTGGTATCGCGAACCGGGTGGATGTCTGGACGGGTCATGGAGCGGACATCCAACATAAAGATCAGAAGTTTTGGACGCTGAGCAAAAGTCTAGTTGGTCTGGAGGATCAATTTGGCAACAAGTAAACTCTCTTGAGAGGAGTAGGTGATGACGTGTTCCCCGGTGAGGGAACAATAGACGTCGATTCGACCTAGGATTTTCGGAGTGAAATTCGAAGTCAGAATCGGGCAGTCCGATGATTGTCAAATACTTGTATTTATCTTATTTTATTATGTTAACTTTGTTTTACAGGGTATACTTTGTTTGTAGAATAATATGCCTTGCAAGAAAGGAGTTGCATAAGAGAATGCTCAGATGAACAGTGTCTGAGATACCTCCGGGCTATTGGAGGCGCCTCCGGCGCCTTGGCTACAGCTGCGCAGGAAGCAGGCAGAAGGCGCCTTCCAAGGACTCTGAAGGTGCCTTGGACAACCGATGGAAGGTGCTTTCCATTGAGCTTGAAGGCGCCTTCGCGTGGATAAGCAGCGAACGCCGCAGAGCCTATCAACGCGGCTGACTCGGGACTGAAGGTGCCTCCTATGGAGGCTGAAGGCGCCTTCAGCAGGCTATTTAAGCCTGGTTCGAGCAGATGCATAGGAACAACACAAACTTGTGATCCTTCTTCCGTGTGCTGCTTAAAGGACAATCCTACAAAGCTGTAACTCGACTCCAACAATTGAAAGCCTTAATTTCTGCTTCCTTATTTGTCGGTATACTTTTAATTAGTGCATTAATGTTGTAATTGAAAGTTGTAATTTTTTGAATCTATTGTGATTGCCCATCGAAAAGCACTCTTACGTGCGAACCTTGGAGTAGGAGTTGCCACAGGCTCCAAACCAAGTAAATCCTTGGTGTTTGTGTTTTGTTTGTCTCTCTCTTATTTTCGCTGCGTATTTACTTTGAGTTTACTTGAAACGAACGAATTAGCCACGAGCGCTATTCACCCTCCCTCCCATCTAGCGCTTTTCGATCCTACACTATGTTATATGGAGCTGAATGTTGTGTTATGACTCGAACACATGAGCAGATGATGAGAGTTGTAAAGATGAGAATGTTAAGGTGGATGTGTGGACATACGAGGATGGATAAAATAAGAAATAAGTGCATTAGAGAAAAAGTCGAAGTTACATCTATTGAGGAAAAACTCCGAGAGACATGTTTAAGATGGTACGGACATGTACTTAGACGACCAATAAATGCTTCAGTTAGGAGATGTGAGACTATGATAAACATGCATATCAAATGATGAAGAGGAAGACTAAAAAAGACTTGGTCAGCAACAATAAAATAAGATAAAATTTATTTAAATATAGATGATCATATACTGGGAGATAGAGCTTAATGACGTAAAAGGATTCATACAGCAGACCCCACCTAGTGGAAAAAGTCTTGGTTGTTGTTGTACAATGAAAGCTAAATTAAAGGATACAGAAAATGAGTATAGATAAAGATTGTCGGTGTCTTGCCGAAGTAATAGCTTACTTGAAGATGTGTTACAGAGCAGTAAAATGAACCGAGCCTTTGCACAAAGGTGAATAGAAAACTTGATTGCTGCCTCAGACCTCGAGCTCTCCTTTTATAAGCATGGTTCGGTCGATTGATAAATCCATCGGTCGACTAATACATTCGATCCACCGAACCTCCTATCAGTCAACTGAACTCTGTGCTTTCCTTCTTTGTTGAGATTCGATCCTTGCGCATTTATGAGCTTTAATGGTTTGATCGATCGATCACCTTGTTTAGTTGACCGAACAATGAACTTTCCCTATTCGTCGAGATTCACACTTAATTCATTATTAATGAGGTGATCGTTCAGTCAACCGATCACTGTGTTGGGTTGATCAATTAGCCTGGCTTCCTTCTTTGCTTAGGCTCGATCTGATCTCTGTCATGTCATCACGGTTCGATCGACTGATTTGCTGGTTCGGTCGAACGATCAATATTAACCAAACTTTGCTTAGTCTGATCTATGGTCTAAGTTAACCTGGTTCGGTCGATCGATCCCTGGATTCGATAAATCGATCAGGTCGGTTCCTATAAAATAGGCTTAAATAGATATATTCCTACAAAACAAAGGTTAGCACAGTTATATGATGCATGTGTAGTATTTGACAGTAATACTGTCTTAATCTCAACTTAGAAACCTTCCCAATTTCTTCAGCTGAATCAACGAACTAAGGTTGTTCCTTTCCGGAACACGACCTCACCGTCGCTCCTTTCCAGTTGTTTCCCTCAACCTACCTTTTAAACATTGATCTTCCAGACATGTTTGGACTTTGTCACTCAGTATCGGATTAGCTCACCAGGACTTCTTCTCAATCTTTAGTCCTCCAAACCTATCGAGCTTCCCTGCCAAGTGTCGGGTCCTCTTGACCCACTTGGGCTTCCTGCCTGACATCCACGATTTGCTAAGACTTTCCCTGCCTAGCCGCGACTAGGGTTTTCACTGGTTGAGTAAATAGCTTGCACACTTAGTTAACTTGTTAGATCACAACAAGACTTAACTTGAACCTTTGACAACATCAAAACTCAGGTTTGATTCTGGTGCACCCTGCACCAACACAATGGCTCCTATCTTAGCTCTTGATCCTGACACCTATTCTGGCCTTAGTCATTGACACTACTCTTGTCTCGTCTTCCGACTCAGACATCCTTTGATTCCTAGCACCCAACCCTGATGCATTTTGTCTTGGCTTCATATCTAGACATCCTCCATGTCTCAGCTCCCAACCTCGCTTCTAACTCAGTCTTAGATCTCGGCACTACTAGTCTAGCTCAGCCTCAGCGGCCAAAATCGCTTCCAGCTCAATCTTAGATTATGTCATATCGTCTCGGCCTCAATTGTTGACTTCATCTACTCTCAAGGCAGCTCAACACCAACCTCAATGTGTCATTCACTCATTCTTCAATCATGCTCAAACTCTTCGTGGCCTATGACATGTGGTAGGGAGGCTGCGCAATTGCCCCATTGAGAATCATTTCTCTGCAAAAACTCTCAAATCCTAGCGCCACCTACTTAGTTGGACCTTAGTCATTGACATCACCTACATCTTGATCTTAGTCATCGACATTCACTCTAGCTCAGTCTTAGATCCCGGCACCACCTACCTAGCTCAACCTCAGTCACTAACATCACCTACATCTGAGTTCGTCCTTAGTCATTGACATCACCTACATCTAGGTCTCAGTCACTGACATCCACTCTAGCTTAGTCTCAGATCTCGACACCACTTATCTGGCTTGGCTTTAGTTGCCACATCACTTATGTCTCAGCCTTAGTCATTGACAACACCTACATCTAAGTCTCAGTCATCAACATCCAATCCAACTTAGTCTTAGATCCCGACACCACCTACCTAGCTCAGCCTCAATTGCTGACATCACCTACATTTGGGTCTCAGTCATCGACATCCACTCCAACTCAGTTTCAGATCCCGACATCATCTATCTGGCTCAGTCTTAGTCGTCACATTGCCTATGTCTTGGTCTCAGATCTTGATGTCTTATCTCGGCTTTAGTCACTGACTTCTGTTGGTGTGGTTAGCACTAACGGTTTAACTCAGATTTTGATGAATGACAAATTAGGTTAAGTTAATTTTGTTGTTGTCTAACACTTTGATTGAGTGTGTAGGAGAAGTCCAGACAGGTCAACGGGCTGACCGGATGTCTGGTACGAAGCCCAACTAGGTCAACGGGCCGATCAGATAGGTGGCACGAAGTCCAAACGGGTCGACAGGCCGACCGGACGTTTTGCACGAAGCCCAGCTAGGTCGACGGGCTGACCGGATAGCTAGCACGAAGTCCAGACGGGTCGAAGGGCTGACCGGACGTCTGGCAGGTGGGTGAAGGTAAGTCACTGGAGTTGAGTGACTGTGAGGACGTGTTCCCGGGAAGGGAACTTAGGCGCCGATCCAACTTAGAGCAATTTCGGAACTTTAAGTCGAGATCTTGACTAGATTCCGGTCTCGGTGAGATGGAATCTAATTACTATTCTTTTTCTGTTCTAACTCTGCTTTGCAGGAAACCAACATTTTTATGCAGGGTTAGAACTGACCGGGATCGGTCGACCGAACCCCCAAGCAACGGCAGGTCAAAGCTCCAGCGGATGGACCAGGTTCGACCAGGGGATCGGTCGACCGAACCTTGGTATCGGTTGACTGAACCAAAGATGATCATCGACTGGAGTGGACCGAGATGGTCGGGACAGAGAAGACTGATCGGTTGACCGAACCTGTTTATCGGTCGACCGAACCTTGGATAGAATTTGACCAAAGCGGAGCGGAGTGGAAAGGAGCGGAGCGAGCGGATCAGATGAGGTGGAGATCATCTGATCGGTCTACCGAACCGGGGATTGGTACCCGATCCGCGTCGGGAACTTGTCGTAGCTTAGCTGGGTCGTTTCTTAAGCAGCACACGAAGGATGAATCACTTTAGAATTGATGATTTGAGGTGCTAGTCGAATACCCCATATAAAGGCTGTTGGAGGTGCCTCAAAGCCCCTTGAGGGCGCCTCCAACGAGCCGAGTCAGCCACGCAGATAGACGCTAAAGAAGTCGTCACTGATCCATTTGAAGGCGCCTCCATAAGCCTTGAAGGTGCCTCCTGTAAGACCGTTGAATTCGATAGAGGGGGGTGAATATCGATTCGAAAATCTCGAGTTAAAACGCAGCGGAAAAGTAAAGAAGTAAAGAGATGAACACTGTTGATTTTTACTTCGTTCGGAGCCTGTGACGACTCCTACTCGAAGGCCCGTACTCCTTGAGTACTTTCGTTGGGCAATTCACTAGCAATTCGGATACTTACAATTTACGTACAAATATTGCTAATGAAAAGAAAGAAAACAAAGCTAACCGACAAACAATGAATTAAAAAGAGAGCCGGAGTGAGTCGTCGGAGCTTTGTGAACGTCGTTGGAGCGCAGAGCAGCAGAGTGATTGGACTCAGAGTTCTCAGAAGACTGATATATCGAAGCTCCTGCCTGGGGCTTCTTTTATATGCTGCTCCGGGCGCCTGGATCCCTTTGCTACTCGGAAAGCCTAGAGGTTCCACTGTATAAAAATTTTGTACAAAGGTCTGAACCTTTTCCTAGCTACCATGTGTTCTTTTAAATTAAATTTTGGATCGCCTGCGGAACTTAACACGTTTGATCCAAAACTTAATCTATTTGTTCTTTTAGGTTTTGACTTGGATCTCCTGCGGAACTTAACACGTTCGACCCAAATCACCTTAAGTTATTAATTTCATTAAATATTAATTTCCATAATTGGTTCCCAGTACTGACGTGGCGAGGCACATGGCCTTCTTGGATATGGGAGCAACCACCACCGACTAGACAAAACCTTTTATAGAAATCTAATATTTAATTTCCTAAAATAACTTTAGGTTAACCGAAAAGAACAATCAAATCACAAGGAAAAATAAAACAAAAGAACACAACTTCGAAAAACATATTCGAAATACTAGAATCGTAAGCCTCTTGTATTTGGTATTATTTCCAAAAATAACTAGTATGATGCGGAAAGAAAAAATACTAGTTATACCTTTTAGAAAGACCTCTTGATCTTCTACCGTATTCCTCTTCTAACCTCGGACGTTGTGTGGGCAACGATCTTCCGAGATGAGAATCCACCAAAGCACCTTCTTCTCCTTTCTTCAAGTTTCGGCCAAGCACAAAGCTTCCAAAAGATGAAGATCTTTTCCCACCAACCAAGCTCCAAGGGATACAAGCTTTGTCTCCTTCTTCTTCTTCTTCTCCAAGTAGTATCCGGCCACCACAAGAGCTCCAAGCCAATAGAGAAGGTTCGGCCACCACCAAGAGGAAGAGAGGAAGAGAGGAAGAGAGGTTGGCCGGCCACAACACCAAGGAAAAGAGAAAGAAAAATAGAATAGAGTCGTTAGACTTGAAGCCTCCTCTACCCCCTCTTTTATAATCCTTGATCTTGGCAAATAAGGAAATTTTAATAAAAATTTCCTTAATTCTTTTGCCATTGAAAAGGAAAATTTATTTAATTAAAAATAAAATTCTTTCTCAATTTTATTTGGCCGGCCTTATGAAAGCTACAAACAAGGAGAGTTTTAATTAATTAAAACTTCCTAATTTGTCTCCAGAAATTTATAAAAATTTCTCCAATAATTTTATCCCTTCATGATTGGTTTATAAAAAGGAAATTTAATAAATTAAAATATTTCTTTTAAACATGTGGATAAAAAGAAAGTTATCTCTAAAAATTAAAATCTCTTTTAATCTACAAATAAGGAAAGATATCAAATCTTTTCTTAATCTCTTGTAGAAACTTATAAAAGAGAATATTTAATTTTTAAACTTTCTTTTAAATCATGAACATGGTTAAAAAGGAAAGTTTTTATTAAAATTTAAAATCCTCCTTTAATCAACAAATAAGGAAAGATTTCAAATTTTAAACTTTCTTTTAAACATGTAGATGATTTACAAATAAGGAAAGTTTTTACCAAAAATTAAAACCATCCTTTTAAACTACAAATAAGGAAAGAGATTAATCTCTTCTCTTAATCTTTTGTAGAAAGCTATAAAAGGAAATTTTTAATTTTTAAACTCTCTTTTAAAATCATGATATCCACATAAGAAATAATTTTAATAAAAATCCTTTTTAATATTCTAATGGCCGGCCACCTAAGCTTGGGACCCAAGCTTTGGCCGGCCACCTACATGACTCATCCACTTGGTCTTGGCCGGCCCTAGCTTGGGTTCCAAGCTAGCTTGGCCGGCCCCATTGGATGGGTAAGAAGGTGGGTATGCGGTGGGTATAAATCTCTATATACTAGAGGCTACGATAGGGACCGAGAGGAGGAATTGATTTTGGTCTCCCGATGAAATTAAGCATCCCGTGTTCGCCCCGAACACACAACTTAATTTCATCAATAATAATTCATTCCACTAAAGAACTATTATTGAACTACCGCACCAATCCCAAATTACATTTTGTGCTCCTTCTTATTATGAGTGTGTTAGTCTCCCGTGTTTAAGATAACAATGTCCACTAATTAAGTAAGTTCCGACAACTCACTTAATTAATATCTAGCTCCAAGAGTAGTACCACTCAACTTCATCGTCATGTCGGACTAAGTCCACCGCAGGGTTTAACATGACAATCCTTATGAGCTCCTCTTGGGGACATTCTCAACCTAGATTACTAGGACACAGTTTCCTTCTATAATCAACAACACACACTATAAGTGATATCATTTCCCAACTTATCGGGCTTATTGATTCATCGAACTAAATCTCACCCATTGATAAATTAAAGAAATAAATATCAAATATATGTGCTTGTTATTATATTAGGATTAAGAGCACACACTTCCATAATAACTGAGGTCTTTGTCCCTTTATAAAGTCAGTATAAAAGAAACGACCTCTAATGGTCCTACTCAATACACTCTTAGTGTACTAGTGTAATTATATAGTTAAGATAAACTAACACCTAATTACACTACGACCTTCCAATGATTTGTTCCTTTCCATCATGGTCGTGAGCTACTGTTTATAATTTATAAGGTACTGATAACATGATCTTCTGTGTGTGACACCACACACCATGTTATCTACAATATAAATTAATTGAACAACTACATTTATCACAAATGTAGACATTTGACCAATGTGATTCTTATTTCTAGATAAATGTTTATACCAAAAGCTAGACTTTTAGTATACACTCTAACAATATTGCTAATGAAAAGAAAGAAAACAAAGCTAACCGACAAACAATAAATTAAAAAGAGAGCCGGAGTGAGTCGTCGGAGCTTTGTGAACGTCGTTGGAGCGCAGAGCAGCAGAGTGATTGGACTCAGAGTTCTCGTGAAGAAGCTCCATCACTGGGGCTTCTTTTATATCCGCTCGGCGCTGGATCCCTTCCGGCGCTGGAATGTGACGTAACACTCCCAACCAAGATGCTCCAAGTGTCAACGTCGTCCGATAAAATTTGCCTCCGCGCTGGATCCCTTCAGCGCCCGACCTCATTTCCTACCGCAAAGCGGTGTTAGTCCGAGGCAAATAAACTCTGCAGCACAGTTTTTTTTACGGATACGCTAAGTAATAAAAATTAGCATCAAGAGTATGACTTAGATCCCGTCTTTCCGAGACCGAATCTAGTCACGATCTCGACTTAGATATCCGAAATGGATCTAAGCGGATCGACGCCTAATGTTCCCCGGAACGCGTCCTCATGATCACTCCCCTCCGGTGACTTACCTTACTTACCCCGGACATCCGGTCAGCCCGTCGACCGTCTGGACTTCTCGCGCCCGTCGACCCGCTTGGACTTCTCGCCAGCTATCCGGTCAGTCCGTCGACCTAGCTGGACTTCTCGCCAAGCGTCCGGTCAGCCCGTCGACCCGCTTGGACTTCTCGCCAACTATCCGGTCAGCCCATTGACCTAGCTGGACTTCGTGCCAGACATCTGGTCAGCCCGTCGACCTGTCTGGACTTCTCCTGCACACTCGATCAAAGTGTCAGACAACAACACAACTAACTTAACCTATTTGTCATTCATCAAAAACTGGGTTAGACCGTTAGTGCTACCCGCACCAACAATCTCCCCCTTTTTGATGGAATGACAACCTGGTTAAGTTAGTGAAAGCATATGTACGAAACAACATGCATTTGTGTGGTTTTAAAGTTAGTTTGTGTTTTCAGATTGGTTTAGCTAACTTAACCACCTAACCCTTCTCCCCCTTTGGCATTCATCAAAAAAACAAGGGTAAACAATCATAGTGTAGAGTTACTTAAAACAATAACATTTAATCTTGAAAAGTAACTGAGTTTGGTTCAGGATTCAAGGACAAAAGTACAATTTTTAAATCCAAGAAAAGATCAAGTTGACTGGGGGGAGTATAAAGATTTGAAAACTGTTAAGTTTAATTTTCAAACATAAGTGTATAAGGTCTAAATTTCAAGATTAAATTTTCAAAACAAGTTTCAACTTTGAAACGCTTTTCAAACATAAGTTTTCAAAACCAAAATTTCAAGACTAAGTTTGAAAAATCTATTTTTCAAAACTAATTGAAATTTATTTTTCAACACTAAGTTTGTAAAAGATTCAAATTTCAAAATCAAGGAAAGTGTTTTTGAGAAGCTTAGTTTGTAAAATAATTTTTGTAAAATTTAACCTTCAAATCAAATTGTCAAAACTAAGTAAAATCAAATTTTAAGAACTAAATTCAGGAACATTTTCAAAGTAAAGTTAAATTAAATTTAAATCTTTACTTTTTAGAATGTTTTGATAAAATTTGTTTTCCAAAATCAAATTTTCAAAGTTTAAACGTACTAGATTCAAAACCATGGTTTAAAATACTTGAAAAGTTCAGTTTTCAAAGACTAGGTAAAAAGGATAAAAAGTTTGTTAAAAAAAAAATTTCACAATTTTAAACAAGTTGTTTTTAAATTTTGATTTTCAAAATTAAGTTTAAAATTCAATTTGAAAAACTAAAGTAGTTTTATTTCTCCCCCTGAATTTGATACTTAACTCTTACCAGCTGTCTAACCAATTTGGTACTAACTAACTATCAGAAGATAGTAGCTTTCACTTGGTTAGTCAGATTAAGTTAATTATGATCAGTCAGTGTTTGACTTGACTGATGAACTTTAATCTGATTAATATCTAAATTGTATTTAATATCCAGACTTATGCTGATGCACTGAAATAAGCATCTTAAGTCCAGACAGTTGGCCTATGCATCTCACCCCTTTCTATGTTTATCAAACACAAGCAAGGTAAACCTAAGATGTTGGTGAGATGCTCAAGAACTAAACCTATGGGTACATGCTTTCTAAGGATTCAAAACTAGTCTAAGGCCAAAACTGTTTTTGAAAGTCTAAAAATGGAAAGTTTGAAAACAATCACGTTTAGCCTATAAGTTGATAAAATCATTTTTGAAAGATCCTAGTCTATTAAGATAGAACATATTCAATGTAAGTTTGAAATGCCACTAGATAAGTCCAAAATATTTTACAAATAGTGTAGCTACAGAAGTAGGTCATCACTAAAGCTACTGAGATGATGAAGGGGTGGTCCAGATCCCAAGGATCGAAGAAGTGCCATCAGCTCAGTGTGGCGGGTGTCCCCGGCAGCTTGTAACTCGGCAACCTCTCGCCGTATGTCCCGATGAAAATCGGAGTTCTCCTGCTGGAGACTCGCCATGGCTCTCTCTAGTCCGGTCATACGGTCGGCTAGGGTGCGGGGAGCGTGTCGTGGTGCTCGAGCTGGGGGTGGTGGTGGAGCCGGTGCGGCTTCCTCCGGAAATAGTGCGAGCATGAACTTGTCCATCTGTGCGTCTGGATCAGGCTGGTGCTGTGCCCCCCTCCGCCAAGTCATAGTCCCGTCATCTCTATCTACCTGGATGCCGGCTAGGGAAAAGTTCCGAGAGGATATAACATCGAACTCGGTCATATGGGCAACATCTCCTCTAGTGACATCAATGTGCAACGAGGACATATAGGCTGTCAGAATGTGACCAAATGGCATATGGACTCGACTGTCAGTCACGAATCCGGCTGAGTAAATGATGGTGGAGAAGATATGTAGGCTAATGTCAATTTCTAACCTATGAATCAGGGCATAAAGTAAGAATGAATGGAATGGGCGCATTACAGCGATGTCGAGTAGTCGGTGGTAAAATGCAAAGAACTACAACCCTATAAAGAGCGTAGTCCTGGACTCTAAGTTCTATTGACCTAAACTGTGTCACGGTGGGATCTCTCTCTCCCTCAAAAAAATACGAATACATCGTATCGAGAGTAATATGTGAGTAGGGTCGAACGGTAGATCCCTCGGAGGATAGCACAAAAAGGAGCAAGTAGATGGACGCAACTCTAAAAACTCTCGGATAGTCGTAGGGGAAAATACGATATCAGTGCCTGCTGCCCTAGTGGTATAGGTGAAATCGTCTACTTTTACTAGGTTATTGCAAAATTTGGCACATAGGCTTATGTTTATTGGACTGGTACATTCGACAAGGTTCCTTAAATTATAGTGGCCTATAACCTCTAAAGCAGAGGGACATGACCTAAGGAAGAATGCTCTATCTATGCAGGTAGTCCTAATGGCCTTATAAATGGTGGATTCAAATTTAATCCTAAGTTCATCAGTGGGAAACCTAGGGTCTGCACTAGCATTGGAGGGTCCAGCACGATTTGTTCGTTTCCTACGTATATAAAGAATATTAAAAAATTTAGAAGACAAAAAAATTTTAGAGAGGGAAGAATGTTTACCGAGGAGCCATCGAAAAAATATAGATTTGACGACCTCGGTTGAATCACAACACGTCTTCACCGCAAGAAAATTTTGATTTAGAGTACTTTCGCCTGAGGTTCAAAGTGAACCTTGGCAAAAGTGAGAATGAGTGGGGCAGAGGGTGCCCTGCCCCCTTATATATAGGGACTCCGGGCGCCTGGGGTTGCCCCGACGAGAATACCAGGGGCGCCCCTGGTTTTTGACCTTTTTTTTTTTTTTTAGATTAAAATTTTGAAATTGATTTAAGTTTTAAGATTAAAATTTTGAAATTGATTTAAGTTTTAAAATTAAAATTTAGAAATTAATTTAAGTTTTTGAAATTAATTTAAGTTTTAGAATTAAAATTTTGAAATTAATTTAAGTTTTAAAATTAAAATTTTGAAATTGATTTTAAGTTTTAAAATTAAAATTAATTTAAGTTTAAAATTAAATTTTGAGATTAATTTAAAATTAAAATTTGAAATTAATTTAAGTTTTAAAATTAAAATTTTGAAATTAATTTAAGTTTTAAAATTAAAATTTTGAAATTGATTTTAAGTTTAAAATTAAAATTAATTTAAGTTTAAAATTTTGAAATTAATTTTTAAGTTTTAAAATTAAAATTTTGAAAATAATTTTTAAGTTAAAATTTTGAAAATAATTTTTAAGTTTAAAATTAAAATTTTGAAAATAATTTTTAAGTTAAAATTTTGAAAATAATTTTTAAGTTTAAAATTAAAATTTTGAAAATAATTTTTAAGTTAAAATTTTGAAAATAATTTTTAAGTTTAAAATTTTGAAATTTTGAAATTAATTTTTAAGTTAAAATTTTGAAAATAATTTTTAAGTTTAAAATTAAAATTTTGAAAATAATTTTTAAGTTAAAATTTTGAAAATAATTTTTAAGTTTAAAATTTTGAAAATAATTTTTAAGTTTAAAATTTTGAAAATAATTTTTAAGTTTAAAATTTTGAAATTTTGAAATTAATTTTTAAGTTAAAATTTTGAAAATAATTTTTAAGTTTAAAATTTTGAAAATAATTTTTAAGTTTAAAATTTTGAAATTAATTTTTAAGTTAAAATTTTGAAATTTTGAAATTAATTTTGAAGCCTTATTCATCTCACCCGATCTATATTATCAATCAGGGAATCCTATGATTTTGTGAGATGAAATTAGATTTTTAATTATGGAGTTTTGGTTTAACGTGTGTTAGATTCAGACTTAGTTTTGGTTTCCACAAATAGGCATTTTTCGGATAAATTTCTAAGCTTGGTGAGTCACATGGACATCATTAGAAGTAGCCAACCTTTCGAAGTTTTCCGAATAGTCCTATCCACGGAACTTAGTACTAAATCTTGGTCTAACTGGTTAGGATTCGTTTAAGGGTAGCTTCGGTCAGTTCCACTTGGCCAAATGCACCAGATCGAAGCCATATCTTTCTAGACATGCGATGCCCAAGCTTCCCTAACGTACTATCATCCAAAAACTTCACCAGTACCATGAGTCAAGTTAAACTTGGTCTCTCTTTAACTAATCCTAATTACCTTGCCGGGTTAGTTTGTTTTGGGTTACCCTGTCGGGTAGGTTAGTTTTGGAGGTGCCATCTATTCTGGAGCCTCCCCCTGAATTATTGGCAATTAATTAAGATTTTGGGTTTGTGTCGATTCTTTTTATAGTTATAATCAACTTGGTGATAATCTAAATTTTGTTGTTTCTTAAACTGTTTAGATTTTGAATTTGATTTAGGTTTGTATTTTGGATTTTGGTTTGGTTTATTTATATAATGTATTTTTTCTTTAGGTATATAGAATTGATTAAGTCCTACTTGCGTGGTTAAGCACGCTTTCGGGACCCAAGCTTGTTTAGTTGCTTTGTGTTGGGTTAATAATGATTTAAAGGTTTTGTTTGAGTTTGACTTATATCCAAGTCCGGTTTTATTATAGCATGCCTTTTGGTTATTTAGAATTAAATCTAAATTTTTAGATCTTGTTGTGAATTTTTCCAACAATTCTTTTAACTTATTAATTTCATTTTTTAATGATAAATTCTCCTCCTCAAGTGTTCGATCTTGAGTTGGATTCGAATTTTTTAATTGTTCCTTGAGGTTTTGATTTTCCTCAATAAGCGATTTATTTTTATTTTCTAATTTAACTAATTTTTTATTCAAACACGAGATAATTCTAAAGAATTTATGATTTAAGTTTAGGTATACCTCTTTGGAACCTTCGGAAACGAGTACGGACTCGTGGCTCGATTCGGGTTCGGACCCGTCTTCCGATTCCTCTGATTCGTCTTCCGTTTCAGCTTCGCGAGCCATCAGCGCGAGGTGACTTTGGTGCTTTTCTCCTTCCGATTCATCTGAGGAGGAATCGTCCCATGTTGCTTTGAGGGCTTTCTTCTTTGTTGACTTTGGTTTGTCAAGTTTCAATCTTGGGCATTCGTTCTTGTAGTGCCCCTTTTTGTTACATCCGAAACATGTGACATTTCTTGAGTCGGCTGGCGAACTGATCTTCTGAAGATCCTGTTTGCTGAAGCTTCTCTTTTTCCTGGTGAACATTTTCCTTACGAGTTCACCAGTCTTCGTCTTCGAGTCTTGATCGGAATCTTCTTGATTCGGGCTTGTTCTTCCTTTCTTTAGAGGAACCTGCAAATAAAGCTACACCTTTCTCGACCCCGGCGTTAGTTTGCTCATGAAGTTCTAATTCACAAAAGAGTTCATCCAATTTTAATTTAGATAAATTTTTTGAAATTTTGTAGGCATCTACGATTGATGCCCACAAATTATTTCGCGGAAAAGCATTTAACGCGTACCTGATTAAGTCTCGGTTCTCCATTTGGTGGCCTATCGCGTGGAGACCGTTGAGGATATCTTTGACCCTCGCGTGGAGCTGACTTGCCGTTTCTCCTTCCTGCATTTTTATATTAAAAATTTTATTTAACAGAAATCTCTTTTTGTTACGTCGCTTGTTCCTTCGTGCAGCTCGATCAGTTTATCCCAAAGCTCCTTAGCGTTTTGATGCGGTCCGACCCGGTTCAGTTCTTCTCGTGTTAGTCCGCAGTGTAGAGTATTGATGGCTTTGTTTTCAATTGATGCCTTTTTCTTTATATCATTTGTCCAGTCTTCAGGGTCTACTATGTTCCCGGAGTTGTCTACTGGAATTTTGTAAGCCCTTGTGACGCTCATCCATTGGTCGTAGTCTGTCTTCATGTAGACCTCCATTCTCCTCTTCCAGTACGAAAAGTCATCCCTGTTGAATAGGGGAGGACGTACTGTGCTGAAGCCTTCTTGTTGAGACATCTTATCCTGCACACACTAAATTAACTGGAAAAAAAATCCCAAGACTTCGTCTTGGATTAGCAGTGCGGGAGAAATAGAAACTCTAAGTTGGTGTTGTACCAATTTAGATTTTAAATGCAACGAGAAAAAAATCTTCCAAAAAGATAATAATATCAGTTTAGAATTGTTAAAAAAAATGATTTCACCCCCTGTCTGATTGGTGGTTGCACCAAATCAGAGCGGTACCTGCTCTGATACCACTTGTAAGACCGTTGAATTCGATAGAGGGGGGGGTGAATATCGATTCAAAAATCTCGAGTTAAAACGCAACGGAAAAGTAAAGAAATAAAGAGATGAACACTGTTGATTTTTACTTCGTTCGGAGCCTGTGACGACTCCTACTCGAAGGCCCGTACTCCTTGAGTATTTTCGTTGGGCAATTCACTAGCAATTCGGATAATTACAATTTACGTACAAATATTGCTAATGAAAAGAAAGAAAACAAAGCTAACCGACAAACAATGAATTAAAAAGAGAGCCGGA
The DNA here is from genome assembly GCF_018446385.1 of Zingiber officinale. NCBI lineage: Eukaryota > Viridiplantae > Streptophyta > Magnoliopsida > Zingiberales > Zingiberaceae > Zingiber > Zingiber officinale. The sequence goes on along the minus strand of NC_055991.1, from coordinate 12,326,473 downwards.
GTGAGTCGTCGGAGCTTTGTGAACGTCGTTGGAGCGCAGAGCAGTAGAGTGAGTTCTCAGAGATATATCGCTCTGGGGCTTCTTTTATATGCTACTCCGGGAGCCTTCCGGGCGCCTGGAATGTGACGTAACACTCCCAACCAGCATGCTCCAAGTGTCAACGTCGCTCAGGATAAAATTTGCCTCCGGCGCTGGATCCCTTCCAGCGCCCGGGCCATTCGGCGCCCGACCTCATTCCCTACCGCAAAAGTCCGAGGCAAATAAACTCTGCAGCACAGTTTGTTAGCACATTTTTACAGATACGCTAAGTAATAAAAATTAGCATCAAGAGTATGACTTAGATCCCGTCTTTCCGAGACCGGAATCTAGTCACGATCTCGACTTAGATATCCGAAATGGATCTAAGCCGGATCGACGCCTAATGTTCCCTTCCCGGGAACGCGTCCTCGCAGTCACTCCCCTCCAGTGACTTACCTTACTTACCTGCCAGACGTCCGGTCAGCCCGTCGACCCGTCTGGACTTCTTGCCAAGCGTCCGGTCAGCCCGTCGACCCGCTTGGACTTCTCGCCAGCTATCCGGTCAGCCCGTCGACCTAGCTGGACTTCTCGCCAAGCGTCCGGTCAGCCCGTCGACCCGCTTGGACTTCTCGCCAGCTATCCGGTCAGCCCGTCGACCTAGCTGGACTTCGTGCCAGACATCTGGTCAGTCCATCGACCTGTCTGGACTTCTCCTGTACACTCGATCAAAGTGTCAGACAACAACACAACTAACTTAACCTATTTGTCATTCATCAAAACCTGAGTTAGACCGTTAGTGCTACCCGCACCAACACCTCTAACCTGCTGTCCGAGGTGCCTCAAGCCACCATGAGGGCGCCTCCAGCTCCACTGCGTGCAACCTCTGCTCCTTTGCACCCGAGGCGCCTCAAGCTCCATGAGGGCGCCTCGGGTACTGTTTATCCGAGGCTAATCTTGCTCCTTTATCCCTGCAAAACATGTTAGTCTACAAACCAACCACATATCCTGCAAAACAAAGTTAACATACACAATAATAAAAAAGGTTTGACAGTCACGGACTGTCCAGTTCTGACTTCGGATTTTCGACCGGAAACCCTAGGTTGAACCGACGCCTACTGTTCCCTCTTTCGGGGAACGCGTGAGGGGTCAGGACAGGCTTGCTTATAACTCAGCTGAGAGACATGAGAGTCTGGAACAGACGTGAGGGCAAGCTTGTTTATAACTCAACCGAATAACATAAGAGTCTGAGATTTGATATTGTAGACACGGTGTATGACTCGAATGCCTTGGAGAGTTAGGGAGGCACGGTGTATGACCTGGATGGCCTGGAGAGCTAAGGATGCATGGTGGAGAAGTTAGGAGGAATGATGTATGCCCCGAATGCCTTAGATAATTAGGAAGGTGCGGTTTATGACCTGAATGTCTTAGATAACTGGAGAGATATGATATATGACCCGAATGCCTTGGAGAGTTGGGGCATGGTGTATGACCCGGATGCCTTGGAGAACTGAGGAGACACAGTGTATAATCTGAATGCCTTAGAGAACTGGGGAACAATGTATGACCCGGATGCCTTAGAGAATTGAGGAAGCATAGTGTATGACCCAGATACCTTGGAAAACTGGGAGCACGATATATGATCCGAATGCCCTAGAAAATTGAGGAAGCATAATGTATGACCCAAATGTCCTAGAGAGCTAGGGGCACGATGTATGACCTGAATACCTTGGAGAACTGGGGAGACATGGTGTATGATCTGAATGCCTTGGAGAGATGAGGGCATGGTGTATGACCTGAATGCCCTGGAGAACTGAGGAGGCATTGTGTATAACCCGAATGTCTTGGAAAATTGAGGAGGCAAGCTGTATGACTCAAATGCCTTGGAGAGCTGGGGCACGATGTATGACCCGGATGCCCTAGAGAATTGAAGAGGTACAGTGTATGACTCGAATACCTTGGAGAACTAGGAGCACAGTGTATGACCTGGATGCCCTAGAAAACTGAGGAGGCACGATGTATGACCCGAATGCCTTGAAGAACTAGGGGCACAGTGTATGACCCAGATGCCCTGGAGATTTGGACTTCTTGTTTGATAAGGAGATATTCTAGAATTTAAATTTAAAAATCTAAGTTCATACTTATTTTGAGATGGCTTGAGGTGATAATCCTAACCCATCGAGCGGGGATGGATGAGCCAAGTGGCACGGCAGAGCTGCTATAAGGGCATTCCTACAACTAGAGTTGTTTCGACACTACTGATTGATTTAAAATTTTGGTCCTTTGGGCTTTCCAGTCGGACACCTATTTTAACTTTTGTCGATCGGATTTGACTTGCCAGTTGGATGTTGTTCCTTTTAATTATTGTTGATCAACGTTTTGTTTGGGATGAGACTTCACATGAAGATGCCGCTCAAATGTTTTGATCCTCGAATTTGTCAATCCGCTATTTGGTTTGAGCATCTGTTAGACTCTTCCTACTATGTTCTTAAAGGAGATTCTCAAGAGGAGGACGAGGATGATCCTTTATTCACTTCTCTTGACTCAGCCGTTCGACGAAGCCTCTTGGCATATTGATGGCACTTAATGGTATTATGATGAGGAGATTAATGGTGGTCACAAAAATGTCTACGCCTTTTAGGTGGTGACTAATCTACTTCCTGCACTGCCCTTTCTTCCCGGACTGGCGGAAGATTCAGGCCGGAGTCTTTGGGGTGCTTTGGAGGTGGTAGCGATTTCCGACTGGCTTGGTCGATCGGAGTTGAGACAGTTGTCTCCTTCTGAGCAACCTAAGCTTCCTCTACATTAATGTATTTGATCGCTTTCTCTAGCAAATTGTCAATGTCCTTTGGGAGATTTTTGACGAGGGCTTGGAAAAATTCTCCTTCTAAAAGGCATTGGGAGAATGCGCTTATTAATATTTTGAAAGTGGTGGGCAGAACATCTAGTGCCACTTGGTTGAATCGTTTGATGTATACTCTCAGGGATTCTTTGGCCCCTTGCTTGAATATAAACAAGCTCGGGTTGATCTTCTGATATCTCCTGCTTCTGGCAACGTGGTGCAAGAAGGCTTTGCAAAAATCTTTAAAGAAGCAAATGGACTTAGCAGGAGCTGGCTAAACCATCTTTGTATTGAGCCGAAAAGAGTGGTAAGAAACACTCGACACTTAACAACATCCGTGTATTGATGAAGGAAGATTGTGTTTTCAAATTTAAGTAGATGATCTTCAGAGTCAGTCACTCCTCCGTATTCTTCGATTGTCAAAGGGTGGAAGTGGCTTGGCAGCTTGTCCGCTAAGATTTCTTGTGAGAACGACATAATCATCCGTTCGAGAGAACCATTTAGGACATGAGCCTTCCCCTTTGGTGGGTCCTAGACAGGTGCATCTCCAAAAGATGACACTTGATGCCTCTCTATTCGACCTATTTCATCGAATGGAGTGTGAAACAGTGTCCGGTGATATGCAATCGAGGAAGGCGGTACGGGCGGAAGGTCGATTGGTTGAACAGGTGGTTGTACGAAGTTAGCCGTTGGATGAATTGGTTGGAACCCAGTTTGGCCTTCTACTCGGGTCCTTAGTTCAGTGTGAGGGTCTGCCATCGACGTAGCCGAGACATGTGGTAAGTGACTTGCGGCTGTTGCTTGTTGTTGTTGTACCAACTTCTGCTCTCAGGAAGTTATCACTAACTCCAAATCCTCTTACGAAATGGTAACTGTAGTAAGTCGTCTAACTTCTTCCATCTCTGTGCTTCAAATTTATGTGAAGTTTCCACAAACGATGACAAATTGATCTTATTTGAAAGCGATGAAGATGTCAAGCTGGGCAGATTACTTTGTTGTCGACTGAGAGAAAACTCTGAGTTGGAAAAGAGATGACATCTGATACTCCTTCTTGACACTCCTTGATGCGCACACCACAAAGAGAGCAAAGGGGAGCATTAGAGCAAGAACGAAGGAGAGGTCCCTGGCGCAGGCACTTCGATGCTCAAGTTAGTACAATAGCCACGCGAAAAGTAGAGGAGACAATGAACAGTAGAACAATAGTGTAAATGCACGAGTATGCGGATTCGTATGCCTTCATACGCATACCTGGCCAACGGAGATGACTCCCTTTTTTATACCGCCCCTCATAACCTTTACAATTAATGAAGTGGTAAAGAATGTCTAGTGTCAGAATATGTCAAGCAGTTAAGGATGTACGGTAGCTTCTCCATGGTTGAAAGAAGATTTTGTTGCATCTATATGTTAGAATAATGACATGTTCCCTAACAGGTTGTTACGATTCTATGATGATACTGTCTCCTAGAGAGAGTCCGATCTGCTCTAGACCAACTAGTTATAGACTAGGAGTCATGCTCATATGGGGAGCTGAGCTCGTAAGTCCGACCGATATTGGGGTCGGATCGACTATATGCTGGGAGTTATGCTCATGAGAAATTGAAAATTGGATCTCGTAAGTCCAACCGCATTGGGTGGGGTGGATGTAAGTTGAGAGCTTTGCATTTGAAGAAATGGGGAGCTGAGCCCCTAAGGTCCGACTAACCTTTGAGCGACCTGGTTTATGTTGGGGATTCAGCATCCGCTCGGACAATATGTCCGATCGGACTTTATGTCGAGGGTTTATCTTGTGCTCGGTCGTTATACTTGAATGATGTGCCTAGCGTGCCCCCGATCGACCCTTTGGTCTGATTGGTCAGAGCACTTCTCGGTGACATTGGACTTATCTCATCATGACATTGATACGACTCGAGAGTTGATCTCCTTTTTAACTTTGATTGTCATATCAACCAATGTTGAACCCTACTTCAGGGGTCCAACCTTACTCGCCGTATCAATATGTAAAAGCATTTTTGGAGCATGTTGCACCAAGTGCTAATCTCTATCTGCAACTTTACTCAACGTCTAGAACAGTTTCCTGTTAAATTTCATTAATTTAGGCCATGACTGATACGATTCCCCAATTCATGTTTCCATGTCAATTCCTCTGTTCATTGCAAGAGTGAAATAACACTCCATCCCATCTATTTATACAAAACTAGATGAATGAAGGGTATTCAGTCCCATAACAACAAGAAGCTGTGAGACTCTCCACTCTATCTACCAAAAGAAGAAAAGATTCAAGGTACAGTCTCAGGCCACTTGATCACTGAGTCAGCTGCAGATATCCAACTTGAGAATCTGAAACTGCTTGTTTCAAGCACTTGAAGGATCTCTGATAGCTCAGGAACCCCATGAACCAGAACTCAAAGTCATCTACTGTGACTACTTGGATGTACTTTTGACTTGGCTTCTCGGAGTTCTCACTTTGTATGGCTCTCTTGATGCTCCCAACTGGAATCAAAACCTGCTCAGCAATTCAATTTGATCACTGTCAGTATTCATCTTAAATGATTGCTTACATGTTTCTTCATATATCGATTAAATTCATGTACCTTGTAGGGCACTCTGGTCAAGTTTCCCTTTGGAGAAGTGAGCCTGAGAGATCTGTCACTGTGGAATGCAATTTTCTTGTTTGAGATGAAGAGCAGCCCTGCAATAGGACCAGCAGTGGTGTACAGATAGCACTGGAAGGCCTTCCTCAACTTCTCCCCCTTTTCGACGCAGAAATTCTTCCGAAAGATCCTCTCTAGACCTCCGGCTTGAAGGATCTTAGCCCCCAGGCTGAACTTTCCCTTCAGAATTTCTGAAAAGTTGGCGCCTAAACTCACTGCAATGCACATCAGAAAACAAATGATGGAACTGAATTGCATGAGATGAACTGAACTGAACTAGCTAGTTAAGTTGAGTACCATGATCGCAAATACTTTCTGCCTTCTTGCTGAACTTGTTCATCCAGTCGACCACATGTTCAGACTTTCCTGAAAAAAAGAAAGAGAAAATCCTTTTGAGTTTCTGAAAGAGAGTTTATAAATAGAAAAATTAACAAGCAATCAAGGGGGAAAAGAAACAAGATGAAACATACTTGGCTTGTATCGCGAACGGCCACACGAAGCCGAATGAAGAGTTAATCTTCTGCAATCTGTTCCAGAGGCATGTTGGAGATTCTTGAGAGGAATTCCAACTACGCGGCCGCTGTTGAGTACCTCCATTGGATGAGATGAAGCTCCTCAATTCTCTACTAGTGCGAGAGATGCCTTCTTGCTTGATCCAGATGGACAAATTTATAAGATGCATTCGGATTCATGGTGCAGAGTCATCACCATGTCATTAGCCCTAAAGGTGTTCAGATAAAGCCAGAAGATGTGAAAAACTTTGATCATCTATCTTTTGCTCCATGTGATCAAAAGGCATTGAACCACCTAAACTTTATTTTGTGCTTGTTATTCAAATCTATCTGACACAAATCTTTGTCAGCAGCCCGGTGCGTTGCCTTCAGCTGGTGCTTTCCTTTAGTTGTCTATGTGGAAAGTAAATCTTGTGAATTGGACCTGAGATGGATAAGAAGTAATTGGTCAAGATTGGAAGACTACCTTATGATGGAAGGAAAGTGGTTGAATCTCAATTGATAAAATAAGGGAGAGAAAGAAAGTGCCAAAGTTGACAGTTGCATGTATGAATTAGATCACAGGGCACATGTTCAGGTATTAGTTTGTGCAGTTAGAAGACAGTCATGAAGAGCAACTAGCTTCTGGAAGATTCGTATGAATGCATGGAGTGGATTAGTTTGCATGCCCTTCCAATGGCCAACATTAACCTTGCCTTGAGCCTCTGGAACTCTTTGCCCCACGGGGTTATCTCGGCTGGTAAAGGCGTGGAAGTTTGCCACTGAGAACATGGGTTCGAGTCCGCAGGGCAACGGAGATTTATTCCCTATCCCTGTGCAAAAAAAGTCTCGGCCCACTGCGTACTTGCCACCGAGCTACCGTGATTTACCTCCCTCGTGATGACCCTGGGCAGGGTGCGGCGGGGGCCCTGAGGGGGAGGGTTTCGCCTTTGCCATTGAGCCTCTGGAACTCCAAAACAAGCAGTTCCCAATTAAGGTTACTTTGGCCATCATATAAACTTTTCAGCCCTTCATCTTCTCCAAAGAATGTAAAAACTCTTGAATAATGATCATGTTATATCTTTCAAGTCTCCCTCTGAATGCTTGCTTCTCAAATTCTACAATCATGCTACCTAATTCTGCATATAGAACACTGGTTGGAAACCAACATGCTTAAGACCCCCTTGCCTTCTTGCATCCATGAGGACTCTTCTTCATTCAATGTTCTGTCCAATTCTTCCGACAAGAGTTTTCCGAAAATGATTGTCTCCTCCAAAATAGACTTGATCACGGTTCGAAACGACAGTTTGGATGATACAGTTTGGATGATTATTGGCCAAGCATTTCTGAGAACCATACGGCTTTGCCAAACAACAAAAGACTAGAAAGGCTCGCGACCATGCTTTGGATGATTATTTTGCTGAGCCTAGAAGCAAAGAGGATGATGGTAAGAACATGTTCAAGGAATGATCCTAGCAGTAGCTTCATTGAAGGTTATTCTCCTACTCACTGATGTAACTATGTTAAGTCACATGTACAAATACTATGGAGTGCTTGTGTGCCACATCTAGTGTATCGCCCTCGTGAGTTTCCACTATAAATCATCCTTTGACAAGGTTTACAATTCCATTTTTTTTTTTTAACAATTGAATCAATCCTCTCAATAAAAATGAAATGTAAAGCTAATGTAGAAGAAGATTACTAAGGTGCTTGAGTTGAGGCTTCAACTTTATCCAAGCCCTTAAAAAGCTTTAAGCAAGATTAGGAAGGATTTTTAGCATATTTTCATACCACCCATAACTAGTTCATAGTCCTCCAAGGAATTATATAAGAAACAGTTCTTACAACTGTATTTTGTTTGCCTTCAATCATCAACTTAAAACACCCTTTAGTCAACTGATTAGACAAATATAGTTGTTAAGTAGACAATGACTCTCTAGGTTGTCGATTGATTGTTTTAATCAACTATTGGTCTAACATATAAATATATTATTTGAATCCTTGCATTCAGTCACTCACCGATCGATTGAACTTCTTGTTGATTGGATTCAACTTTTCGATTGAATGAATCTACAAAAAATCCCAAAAATCAAGCTCAATCTAGACTATGACTTATGACAAATAGTCCCTTGATTGGAAATTATATTCAAGCCGCTAAATAGTCTAACTCTGTCCAGCTAAACACACTATCTATAATGATGACGACGCCTTAAAATATAAACTCCAAGGTTACATTTTACTCACAGAATCTCCCAAACTTTGAGGTCTTCATTATCGTTGATGTACCAAACCTTAGAATTTACCTTATTAGCTAGACCTTTGATCTTTTAGATGCACTAAACTATTTAAGCTGTTTCATATCATCCTTTGTCTTGCCTTACTATACATCTCATTATGAACACTCTCTAGTGCTTAGTGTCAGGGCTGACCTTAAGACATGTCACCGGGGGTTACGACTTAGGACCCCTAATTTTTGGATCTTTAAATTTGACATACACATATATTATATATTATATATAATTAAATTATTTTAATTCAAAACTTAGAAAATATATTTTATTGGATTATTTTAATAAAGATAATATATATATATATATGAGGATTGTTATGCTGCGGATTATTTCCTACGGATTGTTACGGATTTGTCATGTCATTTTCTTTTTAATTTTTTAAATGCAACTTTTTCTTTTTTTTTTCTCTTCGTTCTCGCCGAAACAACTCACTGTGCTCACCGTGCCTCCTCGCGTGCCCGCCACCCGCCCTGCCACCGGCCACCCGCCCATCGTCGGCAGCCTCCGGCCGCCTGGACCCACCCGCACTATAGCCCAGGGGGTGAACCCGTCAGGGATCGCGGCATGTATTCCGGCCACATCTCGATTCCAGCCGCGATACAGCGACAATCAAGCTCGATTCCAGCCGCGATCCAACGCGATCGCGGCCATGTTGGACAGACGACCGAATTCCGGCGCTTTCGCAACTGGAGGCAGGCGATTCCAGCCACAACTCCATTCCAGTGGTGATCAAGCTTGATTCCAGGCGATTCCGGCCATGTTGGGCAGGCGACCGGATTCCGGCACGGTCGCATCCGGATTTCGACGCGGTCGCGTCTGGATTCCGACGCTTTGTTTCAGCGAGAACGACGAAGAAGAGGTGCGCGCGGTGAGCGGGCTTCGTTTCAGTGAGAACGAGAAAGAAGAAAAAAAATCAAAGAAAGAGAAATTGTTTTATAAAAAAAATAAAATAATATAACATGACACTTTGTCTGTAATAATCCGTAGGATAGAATCCCTAGTATATATATCATTAAAATTTAAAAATCTAACAAAGAAAAGAAAGAAAAATAGAAGGAAAGTAAACTATTTTTATAACTTTTTTTTTTTTATTAATTTATCTATTTAGATAAGTGAGAAACTCTGAAAACAAGTGAAGTCTAAATCCTAAACTTTAATTTCCTTCATTCTTCTCTTTTTAATTTCTTAGAAAATTCTATTCTCTAATTAAAATTTTAATTTAATCAATATAATCATTTATCAATATATAAACGGCTAAACAATTTTATTCATGAGTTTAATCATAAAATATGTACTATAATAAAATTTGTTATAATAAACATCCTTGATTGTATCATTTTAGGGGGAAACAAAAAAAAAAGTAAGAGAACTCCATTATATTTTTTTACCAAAATATTCTTTTTGAAAAATGTTATATATAGTCACTATTATAAATTATAGCAGCTAATTGAAGAATTAATTAGTGACTGTCATAATTATAACAACTAATTAATGACTATTATAATTATTATAGTAATTAATAGTTAACTTCTATAACAGCTGCAGCAGTCAATGTGATTTTGATTTTTTTTTTTGACAAACTTAATAAAATAATTTTTATTTAACAGTGTTATAAGCTGCTACAATTTACATAATAGTATTTACTCATTAGAAGATAAATTATTTTAATATATTTATTTCCATAATCATATTTTTATAATTTATATAAAATTATTATAGAAATCATGCGTATGAGAAAGTGCCTTGACCCGATTATCCCTGGTTGAATCGGCGTCGCATTTGAATGCTCCGCCTGCGATCGTTATCTGGCCCTTGCCCTCTCCTCACCCGCCGTTGCGCCGCCCTATTTCTGCTCTTCGCCGCCTCCCATCCCTCTCCTGTCGGTCACCTCCAGTGTTCACACGAAAACCAAAGAGTTTTCTCCACCCTCTCTTCCTCTGCCCCCAATCCATCCATGGCGAAACTACCGGTGGCGAAGAAGGTGAGGCACGAGATGGAGATGTTTGGCGACGTCCGAGTTGATAACTACTACTGGCTTCGCGATGACTCCCGAACTGACCCGGAGGTTCTTGCCTACCTGAAAGAGGAGAATGCATACACGGAACTTTTAATGTCCGGTGAGTCTTTATTGTCTCGCTCCCAGTGCGGATGCGTATCCATTTTGTTTATCGCACTGATCTTGATCTGGGAGTTAGAGAAATTGGAAATCTGGTATTTTTTGAACATTCGTTGAACATGCAATGGACTCCTAGGCAAATCATGGCAGGAGCAAAACAAACAAAAAAAGTCTTTTTTTTCCAGATCTTAAAAAGCAGAAAACTACTTTCTAATAAAAGTTTTAGATTTCTCTTCGTGCAAGATTAAAGGTGTCAATTGGGTCCGGCCACTGCTCAATCCTGGCCGGCATGAGATGCGCTGTGTCTAACTTGGCTCCCTCCTGTTAAGCTGGGTCATGCTTTGTTTGAGCAAATGGCGAGTTCACAGTGCCTATAAATATCCACCCTCACCCGCTTTCTTTCACAACATCCCTCCCCCATCCTCATTCAAAATTGGTATGCTCTTTACGATCTTAGCTGAGATTCATGTCCTCATCATGTTTCATGTTCAACACAGAAAATCTAATTCATGATGGTGATCATGTGTTCTGGGTCCATCTCTACTGTTTGCCACCTCACATCCACAACTCGACTTTGATTTGCTTGGACTAAAGATTCGAGAGTGAGAGATAGCTCATTCACAGACCTCACCTCATGGCCCATTAATGTGTTGTGCAATTGAGATTGTACGAATACTATAAATTGATCATATGTTGTGATGAAATCATTTGTATGGTAATGACAGCACAAATGCATTGGGGGGTTTTGGAGAAGTGTTGTGGATGAGGTAATCACTCCTCATCCCTCGTAGAACTTACAACTTTGTTATTTTTGATATATTTTTAAATTATTGAATAATTAAAAATAATGGTTTTAAAATAAAGAATATTAAGTTATTGAGTTTAACAGGCTTGTGCCATGCTTGACATGACAGATTTCTAACAAGATGTGCCCAGGCTGGGCTTGGGTTAGTTGTGTTTACTAGGTTGGCATGAGCACAATCTTGTAGGGTATGAACCATCCAACTAAATCTGGGCACAATCATCAAATCCTCCTGAATTTTTTCTTGCCTGTCTTGTCATACTTTTGTGATAATTATCACAAAGATAAATGCTGACCATGATATTCCTTATTTCATACTTTGAGCTGCTGACATACTATCACTTTCAGATGTGAAAGAGTATCAAAATATATTATACTCTGAGATAAGAGGAAGGATCAAGGAGGATGACATTACAGTCCCAATTAGGAGAGGTGGATATTATTACTATGAGAGAACATTAGAAGGGAAGGAATATGTTCAGCATTGCCGGCGGCCTATAAAAGATAATGCTGTTCCTTCTGTGACTGACATCATGTCCGTGGGAGCTGAAGCTCCTGAAGAGCATGTAATCTTGGATGAGAATATTAAGGCTGAAGGGAAAGATTACTACAGTATCGGTGCTTTTAAAGTATGCATATTCATTGATCTATAAATATCTGATAAAACTATGCTGCACTCTGGTTTTCTAATCATTGTCAACTTTTGGTTCCTTTCAGGTCAGCCCAAATAACAAGTTAGTAGCCTATGCGGAAGACACTAAAGGTGATGAGATATATACTGTCTATATCATGGATATTGAGAAAGGGACTCTTTTAGGGAAGCCTTTAACTAGCATAACATCTTACATTGAGTGGGCTGGTGATGGTAACCTGGTTTACATAACAATGGATGAGATCCTTCGACCTGACAAGGTTTTTACTATTTGGTGTTTGTGTTATTTTCATTTTCATTTTACTGTAAATATTTGTTCGTTACACTTGCAATTTGCCGTACTCATTTTTTTTTTTAATGGAAGCTCAACTCACGAATTAATGTCATACTGTACTGCTCATGATAAGGAGTAAATTGTTTCCCCTGAAATTGGTCTTGCTTGGTGCTTATCACTTGGTGTTGCATCTTATTTTGCGCAATATCAAATATTATAATTCCAGTGGCTAGTTGTATAATGGTGAATGATCAGAATGATGGAAAATAAAGAAGAGAGGAAGTGCCTGTATGAATACTGAGTGGTAGGTAAGCAAAAAAAGGATTGAATGATATGGAAGCTTCTATTAACCACCAAATCCATAATAAAAACTCCTAGTGTTATTCATAATCAAAAGTTACAAGTGCCAACTTATCTTTTTAAATAACCAAAGAGTTAGCACGGTCATCAATGTAGATGGTGATTACATTATGATTTTTTTTGCATATCCTATTGGACATCAAGTCAATTTCTATCTACTTGAGCACGCCCTTTTATATGTGTGAATGCTTGAGCCTATGTATGCCCTTGTGTGCATGATATTACTAGGTTCTTATTCTTTAAGTCATTGGTTGAAGCTCATACCATGTCTTGACATTATTTTGTATCTTTTCATCTTCTCATTTCTCAAACTAACATGAAATTAGGAAGTGATGACCTCTCAGATATTAGTTGTTAGGGGTGTGATACTGCTATTTAACTAGTTATTAGAATGTGAGAATCACACAAACACGAAGAATATAAGGGCACACAAATAGAAAAAAAAACATGATCAAGTGTGCGACATTTTATGTTGTTCAACAAGCTTCTATAGTTACATGAAGATAAGGATAGTTCATAGTAGTTAGTTGGGTACTTGTGATTTTACCTACTGCATGAATTCAATCCCATTTTAACTATGTTGAACTTACATGTTTAGTTAGATGGGTATACTTGTCAAATATCTAAACTTGACACAAAATCGGTGGAGTTTTGTGTATATAATATATGCATGGGTGGGAAAAGTTAATACGATCTATTTACACGACATGAGCTAACCCACATTTTTGGTGGATTTGGGTCTAAGCTAAACATGTTCGGTTTATAAATGAGGCCCCATTTATGATCACAAATAAATGGATCAGGTTATAAATGGGTTAATCCATTTATGACTTGTAAAATTGTTGGCCCTAATATAAACTCCACCCATAGCGAATAAACTCCACCATGGTTGGCCCTATTATAAAATTGTTGGTTTTGAACAGGTCATGTCATGCAAACAGACCCATTTAATTAAATGAATCATGTCACATGATTCCTTTTTGACTTGTATAATTCATTTAATTAAATGGGTTAACTTGTTTATAACTGAATCATATGTAGGTTGGAGATTTTAATCCATTGTGTTAAAAAAATTGGGTTTAAGTTTTTGGATTAAATAGGTATGCATACTAATGATAAATATAAAACACAATTAAAGCCTGAACAACTCTCAATTACATAAATCTTATGATCCAATTATTTAACAATTATATTAACTAAATATCAATAGAAAAAGAAAATTAGAAATTTTATACACCAAATAAACAATTAGCATTAACAAAGGTGTCAATTGGGCTAATCACCCATGGTTTGACTGACACATTTAGGCTGTGCTCAGCGCAAATGCAAATGGGTTGGGTTGGGCGTGACACCAAGTGCGGGTTCGTGTTGGGCGATGGTCTCATGGGTCTAGGTTTGAATTGGTTGTGCCCAACCCGACATGGGATTGGGCCCCAGCATGGCAAGTCGGCTAAGTCTACTCAAATATTTTCTTTTATAATTAATTAATACTAATTATAAATATTAAATGCTTTTAATAATGTTTAATAGAATATTAAATACTAGCTACAAATATTTTCTTCTACAATTTATTAATAAAAAAAAGGATAGCTCGGTGCACGAAGCTCCCGCCATACGGGTCCCAGGAAGGATCCATTGTATGCAGCTTTACCCTGCTTTTTGCAAGAGGTTATTTCCAGGATTTTACAATTTATTAATACCAATTATAAATATTAAATACTTTTAATTATATTTAATATCAATTTTACATTTTTATTATTTTTTTATTAAATTTTAAAATAATTTAGAAAAATCAAATATCTAAAAAGCTTGAAAGGCACTATTCGTTCTCGATTCAACTCCACTCTGGTGAGGCTCATGCTATGCAAGATCGCGACCAATTTGGTCTAGGACTGACCCAACTTCTTACTGGCCATCACACGTCTTGCTGTGCTCAACATAGACATGTCTAGTTGACACCCTTAGCATTGACCAGAAAACACAACACATTCAAATACTTGCACCAACCTGAATTGGCAAAAGTGTTTGCCTTGATTAGTATGAACTACCCAACTTAAATGTGTCTGGAATCACAAAACTACCAGATTATATCATACCTCTATCTGTATCAATGCTTGTTGTATTAGCTGTTGGTTTTCATCCTAGTATTCATAGGATAGAGAGTGGGTGGTTGAAATAAAGAGGAACCTTTTGAATCTTGTATGATCATTATATTCCCCTTAGGATAAAAGGAAAAACTTTTTATGTTAGTAGTATAAAATGTTGTACCAAAGGGCTAGAGTATTGGATTATTAAAAAATAACGCACAAGAGATTGCAAATTTCAAGATGAATATCCCGGGATCCTAGAGAAGATTAAATAAAACAATATTAATATTTGGTGCAATTAGTTGTAGCTTTAACTCTCAATGAAATGAAATAAAGTACATTAATTTTCTAGTTAAAAGAGTTGAATAGATTAAAGTGGAAAATATAAGGGGTAGAGGAGGATCAAAGAAAATTTTAGCCAAAGAATTAAAAAAGGGGAATGTTGTTAGTTATATAGTCTTGCATTTTAATTGAGGGATAAGCCCAATGTAGTTGACCCTAAATATTTGGGACAAGTACAATGGTTGATAATGATGATTTCTCTATTTAGTCTTTTGTTTGGTTTTCTTTGTTTAACCTTCTATTTAGTTTTCTCTATGACAACCTTTTTTTTTTCCTTTCCAATTTAGTGGTCTCTAGCATTTTTCTTTTTCCTACAAGACGTTAAATTACAATTTGTTGGCTTTGCTATCACTATGCTAATTCTTACTTTTGCTGTACAGACTAAACTAGGGTGTCAGTTTATGCTCTTATGAACTATGGTTAGATGTTTTGGGTGAAATCTAGATTTACAGATGCTTTTAAATTTCTCGATTCTCATATTCTAGTATTTTATCAGGCTTGGCTTCACAAACTCGAAAATGATCAGTCTAATGATGTCTGCCTATATCATGAAAAGGATGACACCTTTTCTATTGATCTCCAAGCCTCTGAAAGCAAGCAATATTTGTTTATAGCTTCTGAAAGCAAAACTACACGGTTCCTCTACTATCTCAATATCTTAAAACTAGAAAATGGCCTTGTGTCTTTAACACCTCGTGTTTCTGGGATTGATACATCAGCTAGTCACCGAGGAAATCATTTCTTTATCAAGAGGAGAAGTAATGAATTTTACAACTCAGAGCTACTTGTTTGTCCAATTGACAATGTAAATGAAACAACAATTCTGCTTCCTCACAGAGAAAGGTAATTGTTAAGAGTGATTGCTGATTTTTGTTTTGTGTTCTATGCACTTATCTTAGTTTCTTTTGATGATCCATGTTTCTTTACTTATATTCAAGTAAATGTAATTGTAGCATAGATTCACTTGGTAGAACTTTTTTTAATACTTGTGTGTTCATCTGAATCTTTCGGTTCTTTTCAGTATTATACATATTTTGTAAATGTGCATATTTCACAATAAACTATTTTAGTGTTCATACTTTTATTAAACTACAATATCATGTTTTGGGTTTAATTTTGTACGCTGTTATATATAATTTACATATTTATATACTAATGTTAATATACAATCAAACTATTTAGTATTTTTATTGCATAAATAGAATATATTTTTGTTAATTTATAAATAATATTTCTTAGAAAATATAATGACGGCATATTTAGGTTATAATATTTTGATAGCATTATTTATATATTTTTCAAAGATAGAATGAAAAATAAGCATCGACTCAAAAGATTGACAATTGTTGTCATGTGTATCTTGGTGAAAATAAGATTTTGAATGTAAACAAGAATTTTGGAAACTTTTATGGTCAAGTGTAACATATAGCGTTAGTCATGTTCTATAAAAAATATTTATTACAAATTAGAAGAGGAGTCGTGGCGCAATGGTGAAGTTGCTTTCATGTGACTTTGTGGTTACGGATTCGAATCGTGGAAATAACCTTTTGCAATGTATGGTAAGATTACGTACAATAGATCTAATATGGTCCGACCCTTCCCCAGGAGCCTGTATTGTGAAAGTAAATTCATATAATATTACCCTTATAAGGGATAACTACCAACTCGGGCAATTGTGGTGACATGCCATATGATTTATATTTTTTCCATATTGGGATTGCATGTTATCTATTTAACCAAGAGTGGATGAACAGTTAACATATAATGGATTTGTTACAAAATCGAACAAGATTGGATTATTTGTCAGAATTGTAAGCTTACTATATTTATTGATTGTCATATCCTTGTCAAGTAGTTGAATGTGATTTGTTAAAATCTTGAAATATAGATATTTTGTGCAATCAACTCTTTGTGGATGTTTGAACACTTCTTAATGATCACATATGTGAAATCATCATTTCATATATTTCTTCACTTGTATGTCAAGTTGCATTCAATTGTTCTAACATTAAACAGTCAACTTGTCAATGATTTGTTCTCTCCTTATCTGGATGATAAGGATGTCAAATAGGATATTAACAAATGCTTTATAATGAAAAATGCATCATTTACCTTTTTAAGCCAAATAGCATTTGAGGTCTACTAGATACATGTGTACTCTTTCACACGTTTATGAAGACTACTATGGTTTCCCTTTAATCAATCCCAATTATCAATTTTCTTATTTAAGTTGATGCAGCTAAAGAGCATATTCTATTGTTGGGTTTTTATGAGTTTTCTTTTGGAATTGCTACACTTGTCCTTCTGGAAGACTACTAATATCCTTATCCAACTAGAGATGACCTTATGCTATTGCTGAAACAGTTGCGGTGACAAGATTAGGTAGTTATGCTATTGTAGAGTGTCGACATTGAGGATGGGTAATTTAGCAATTCAAAATTTTATGCTGTGTGCTCTTTCACACGTTTATGAAGACTAACATGGTTTCCATTTAATCAATCCCAATTATCAATTTTCTTATTTAAGTTGATGCAGCTAGAGAGCATATTCTATTGTTGGGTTTTTATGAGTTTTCTTTTGGAATTGCTACACTTGTCCTTCTGGAAGACTACTAATATCCTGATCCAACTAGAGATGACCTTATGCTATTGCTGAAACAGTTGCAGTGACAAGATTAGGTAGTTATGCTATTGTAGAGTGTCGACATTGAGGATGGGTAATTTAGCAATTCAAAATTTTATGCACCTTATGTTACTTGACATTGTTGTGCTGTATATGATATTACATTATTGCTTCTTTATGGTGCTGCTGGGTTCTGGCAATGTGCTTAAGTTTATATATAAAATTAATCTTTTATTGTGGCACACTTTATATTCCTTTTCTACTTTTTGATTTTTCTTTTTCCATCTAGTTTATTAGATCAAGACAAATTGCTTAACTTCTGTTTTCTTTTTATAATTTCAGTGTGAAATTACAGGATTTTCAACTTTTTATCAATCATATAGTCGTTTATGAGCGTGAAAATGGTTTACCTACAATAACTGTATACAATCTTCCATCCATTGGGGAAGCAATTGGAGCACTCCAAGATGGTAGAAAAATTGACTTCATTGATCCAGTATACTCAGCAGATGCTGAAGAATCAGAATTTTCGTCGAGCATTTTACGATTTTCATTTAGTTCTCTAAGAACTCCGCTGTCTATCTATGACTTTGACATGAAGACAGGTGTTTCTTTTCTAAAGAAGATTGAAAAGGTAGTGCACTTTTTTTATATAGTTCAAACACTAATGTCTGTTTCTAGATGATTGTTTCTTATGGGATAAACTAGGATTCTTTTATGGAAGTATTATTTTTACATTATTTTGTTATTGCGAGACATGTATATTTAGTTGTTACAAATGTTGGTTAAGAGTGGTGCTTTAGAAATTGTTAAAGAAGAATTGTGATTGTTTTTTTTACTTTCATTTTTTTAGGCAAATAGAAACTTGTTTGATTGTCACATGTTTCATCGTAGGATCAAATGAGCAAAGAGACTGTAGGGCTATCTTTGTTTGGATAGGCTAATGCCCCCGGGCTTGGCATAGATGGTAAATGCATGGTAGTTTGCCTGTAGTGGGCAGGGTTCGAGTCCCAAGGAATGCATCGCCTGTGTTTGTCCTACCATGCACTTAACACCTGTGCTCCTGATGAACCTCCGTCTATCGACGTGGGGTCGTCGCATGGGGGCGTTAATGTGGCGGTTCCACATTTTTTTGTTTGGATAGACTGATATTCATGAGTTCTACAGAACTTTTCTTTTCATCGCTGTTGAAATAGGCCGAGACAAAGAAGAATGAGATAGTTGATTACCAACCTTTAAGCTTGTTAGAAGTGGTATAACTTCATACTTGAAACAACAGAATAAGTAGTTATGAAATACATTTCTTTCTTATTTCTCAATTTTTCTTTATTATAGAAGAAAACAAAAGTAGAAGCAACTATTAATGACAACTACATTAGTGAAAGTTGAGGAACATGAATATTTTAGCAAGATAAAACCTTTGTGAAGTATTTTGATTCAGGTTCTCATGATTACACTTCTAACGGAATATACGAAGATCATCAAGGTGTAGAATTGGAGCTATGAAGAAGTAACTGATTTCTGGTATTGCTTAAGTTAGTTAGAATAGTACTCGGAAAAGTTCAAGTATATCAATTGAATTGGATCAATGATTTGTTATTTAATACTAAACTAATTTTATAATATGGAATTGAACAAGAGCTATCTATACCATGATTTCAAATGTCTTTCAGTTTGGATCAACACCCAGAAACTTATTGTTCCGCTGCACACTAATTTTAATACTGAGTCCACATAGGTAAAGGTCATTGTGCTGTCTCATGCAGTATCGATCGAGATAGGAAGATCCTCTTCTTAGGACCATCCTTTGATTCCATTGGTCATAGAGAGGAGCTGAAACAGTATTAAAAAAAGAGCAAAGGGGAAGAAGGGAAGTACTAAATACCAATTGGAGCACCAACAGTAGTATAGAGAAGGAATGAGTCAGAGAAATAGAGATGCATTCTTTAAATGATATATATTTAGAGAGATTGAGAAATCAATTTCGATACCAGATGTTAGAATGCTACAAGAACCAATGCTTCTAATTGATGAACCACAATTATTTTGGTATTTGTAAGATATAATTATTAGTTGAGTTACTTATATATCTGTATCTTATTGTTTAATTCTATTGATTTTATACAAAGTAAAACCTAAAATCTCGTGTCTTTAGGAACCACGAGTTAGGCCTTTATATAGAAAAGAAGAAATAAACCAAAAGATCAAACTACCCCTATACTTATTCTAACACTCCCCCTCAAGCTTGAGAATATAGATCATATACGCTAAGCTTGTTACATATGTAGTCAATCCAAGGACCTCTAAGTGATTTAGTGAATATATCTGCTAGCTGATCATTTGAGTTGACAAAACTAGTAGATATTTCTCCAGATATGACTTTCTCTCTGACAAAGTGACAGTCAACTTCAATATGCTTTGTTCTCTCATGGAAGACTGGATTTGAGGCAATATGCATAGCGGCCTGGTTGTCACATATGAGTGACATTTGTGTAACCTTTCCAAACCTTAGTTCCTGAAGCAACTGTTTTAACCATATAAGTTCTTGACTAGCAATAGCCATAGCTCGATATTCTGCCTCTGCACTGGATCTTGCCACAACATTCTGTTTTTTGCTTTTCCAAGAAACAAGGTTACCTCCGACAAATATACAAAATCCAAAAGTGGATCTTCTATCAGAGGGAGATCCTTCCCAATCTGCATCAGAATATCCCACGACTTGAGTATGTCCTTTGTCTTCATATAGAAGACCCTTTCTTGGTGCACCCCTGATATATCGAACAATGCGAGTCACTGCATCCCAATGTTCTTTGCATGGAGAGCTAAGAAACTGACTTACTACACTCACTGCAAATGAGATATCCGGACGAGTGACAGTAAGGTAGCTTAGTTTCCCTACCAATCGCCTATACCGTTCAGGATCTGAAAAAGGCTCCCCCTGATTTGGTAGGAGCTTGACATTAGGATCCATGGGATTGTCGACTATCTTTGAGTTTAACATTCCTGTTTCTTCCAAAATATCCATTGCATACTTCCTTTGGGATATAATGATCCTATCTTTAGACTGTGCCACTTCTATCCCTAGAAAATATTTGAGTTTGCCAAGATCCTTTGTCTGGAAATGTTTGAAAAGATGTTGTTTTACTTGTGAAATCCCAAGATGATCATTACCTGTGATGACAATATCATCAACATAAACCACTACATAGATGCAACCAGTAGATGAGTGGCGATAAAAGACAGAATGATCAGCCTCGCTTTGAGTCATGCCAAACTGTTGAATTACGGTACTAAATCTACTGAATTATGCTCTGGGTGACTGCTTGAGACCATATAAAGATTTCTGCAAGCGACATACAAGACCAGAAGACTCCCCCTGAGCAACAAAACACGGAGGTTGCTCCGTGTAGACTTCCTCAAGCAGGTCACCATGTAAGAATGCATTTTTGATGCCCAATTGATGAAGGGGCCAATGACGAATTGCAGCAATAGACAGAAAAAGACGCACAGAAGACACCTTGGCAACAGGAGAAAATGTGTCTCCATAATCCAATCCAAATACCTGAGTATAGCCTTTAGCGATAAGACGAGCCTTAAGCCGATCAACCGTGCCGTCTACACCAACTTTCACCGTAAACACCCATCGACAACCAACCACTGACTTCCCAGGAGGTAGAGGAACGAGGTCCCAAGTCCCACTGTTCTATAAGACACTCATTTCATCAAGCATAGCCTGTTTCCATCCCGGATGGGCAAAGGCATCACCTGCAGTCTTTGGAAGAGAAATAGACGACAAGGAAGATAGACAATAATAATAGGAAGGGGAAAGACGATGATAGCTCAAAGAAACATAGTGAGGAGAAGGATTACGAGTGGAACGCATACCCTTTCGAAGTGCAATAGGAACATCAGGGTTAGGAAATGAGACCGGAGGAAACGGCGAAGGACTTGGCTCCAAAGATGTGCCCACAGCAGTGTCAGTGTTGGCCGGCGGCAAAGCAGAACGAGTACGACGTTGATAAACCTGCAAAGGAGGAGGCGAGGCTGGAGAAGATAGAGGCGCCTCCGGAGGACAAAAGATAGTCATTGGCGCAGGTGGAGAGGGAGAAACCTCAACCTGTGAAGCGGAAGGAGCAAAAAAAGAAACCGACTCAAAGAATGTGATATCAGCAGAGATGAAGTACCGACGAAGGGTAGGAGAATAACACTTGTACCCTTTCTGAGACCGTGGATACCCAAGGAAAACACACTTATGAGACTGGGGAGAGAGTTTATCAACGCCGGGATCAAGAGCATGAGCAAAACATATAGAACCAAAGACCCGAGGTGGTAGAGGATGAAGGGACTGATGTGGATAAAGTACTTGATGAGGTATTTTACCCTGGAGAGTGGATGAAGGCATGCGATTGATGAGATAACACGCAGTAAGTACGACATCACCCCAAAACTGATGAGGGACATGAGAATTGAGAAGAAGAGTCCGAGTCGTCTCAAGGAGATGACGATTTTTGCGTTCTACAACCCCATTCTGTTGAGGGGTATGAGGGCAAGACGTGCGATGCAACATGCCATGAGATGTCAAGAAGGTACGAAACTGAGTAGACAAATACTCGCGTGCATTATCACTTTGCAAAATTCGAAGGGAAGTACCAAATTGAGTTTTGATTTCAAGGAAAAAGGATTCAAAAATAGAAAACAATTTTGAACGATCCTTCATTAGATATAGCCATGTACAACGGGAAAAATCGTCTATAAAAGTAACAAAATATCTTGACCCCATTGTGGAAGAAATACGACTCGGACCCCAAATATCAGAATGAACCAAAGCAAAAGGAGACATAGCCCGACTCTCAATGCGAGGAGAAAAAGAACTACGAACATGCTTACCTAATTGACACGACTCACAAGATAAAGAGTCTAAGTGAGAAAGACTAGGATGTAACTGTTTCAACTTATTAAGACCTAGATGTCCTAACTGAGCATGAATAAGTAGTGGAGATGTTGCCGCCGAACCAACAAAAGAGGGATGTTGAAGCCGATATAGGCCATGGGATTCACATCCGAAGCCAATCATCCTCCCCGTACTCCGGTCCTGTAAGGTAACAGATGTGTTAGTAAAAGAAATGACACAATCAAGAGATCGAGTAAGTTGACTTATCGACAATAAATTAAAAGGAGCACCGGGAACATAAAGAACATTATGAATTGAAAGAGATGAAGAAGGATGAACAATAGCAATACCCTGAGATTGAGTTTGGGAACCATTGGCCATGGTGACCATTGGTAAATTATCAGAAGTAATGAGAGAGGAAAAAAGGGATTTATTACCAGTGATATGATCGGTGACCCCCGAATCAAGAACCCAAGGACCCGAAGAACGAGATATGCCAGTAAAGGAAGTACCAGCGTCTGCAATGGTAGCAGTGGAACCCGAAGCCTGTCGATCCTCAAACCATTTCAGAAAGTCAGTGTAGGAAGGTGTTGAAGTCGAATCAGGTGTTAACTGTGAGGTGGAAGCTGAAGGAGCAATAGAACTCTGAACAATTTGAGCAGCACGAGGAGGACGACCATGTAGACTCCAGCATTTATCAATCGTGTGTCCCAGTCGGTGGCAATGATCACACCAAGGGCGTCCCTTGCCACCCTTGCGAGGTGGAGGTCCTTTGTGTCGAGAGACCAAAGCTGATGAGTCGACAGGAACAGAAGAAGGCATCATCAAGACTTTGGCCGGGACACGGAGAAGAGTCGCCCAGGTATTTTCCATGGTAGCTTCTGTGGGGCTGCCCAGGATCTGGTCACGGACATGAGAATAATCTGTGGGCAGACCATATAAAGCCAAAGACATAAAAAATTTCTTCCGATTTTCAAGCTCTTCAACAGGATCAGCCGCAGGTGGAAGCAGTTCATTGAAGTCACAAAGAAGGCTAGAAACTGAACCCAGATAAGTTGACATTGAATCCTTAATCTGATTGGCGTTGAGGATAGTCATGAGATCTTCACAAACTTGATAGAGTCGCCGAGAAGTGTTTGTAAAGAGTTGTTGAGCTTGTGTCCAAACAGCTTTGCAGGTTTTGTGAGTACGGAAGACATTCCTAAGAGATGAATGGATGGTGGCTCGGATAATACAACACAACTGAGCGTCAACCTTCTTCCATAGAGGACGATCAGCGTCTTGAACATCTTCTTCAGTTTGAGTGAGATGTGTCTCATACCCCTGTCCAACAAGCCAAAGTTCAATGTGAGATGCCCAGGAGATATAATTTTTACCATCCAACTGCTCGGAAGAGAGGGGTGCAGTAATATGGTTGGTAAAGATTGAGGCATTTGGCTTTGGAGCGCCAGATGTAGCCATGAATAGAACTATGAACTGGACTGCGCTTGCTTGAACTTTCAAATCGGAAACAACAACTGGAAGGAGCTCCACCTCAATCGGAAAGGGCAAGGGCTGCTTCAATTGTGAGGTGGAGGTTCTTGGCTGCTGATGACAGAGACGCCGCTGGAGAAAGGCCACGGCAGAAAGAGACGGCGCCGCTGGAGAACTCGCGCGGCAGAAGGAGACGGCGCTCGCTGCTGGAGAGTTTGCAGCAGAGAAAGGCGCGTGGCAGAAAGACCGTCGCTGGAGGGCTGTCGCTGTTGGAGAGAGGCCCGTCGCTGGAGGGCTGTCGCTGCTGGAGAACTCGTGCGGCAGAAAAAGAGAAGGCGCGCGGCAGCGAGGAAGGAGGCCGCGCGAGGAAGGAGGTCGCGCGAGGAAGGAGGCGGCGCGAGGAAGGAGGCGGTGCTAGAAGACAGCGGCAGCGGGTGCGCGTTCGACGGAGGGCAGCGAGGCGACGTAGGCGGCGGCGCGTCGTCGATCGTCCAGGAGAGGCGGAAGCCGCGGAAGGAGTCACCGACCGCGTATCCCGTTACCGGTACAAAGGAAAACTCGTTGCCCTTGTCGGAGGCGATGTGAGGAAGGAGATGCTCGCGGCCGGCGAGAGAGAGAGACGCGGTGAGAGAGAAGCGGCGCTGAGATAAGGAAATTAGGTTTAGGGTTTTAAGTTGGCTCTGATACTATGTACAAAGTAAAACCTAAAATCTCGTGTCTTTAGGAACCACGAGTTAGGCCTTTATATAGAAAAGAAGAAATAAACCAAAAGACCAAACTACCCCTATACTTATTCTAACAGATTTTATAATTTCTATTGGCATGTATTTGGAGGTAAACTAGTTAAGTTGAAGGGCATTATAATTAAAATTCATCTGAGTAAATTTTTTGCACGCTTTGAAGGATGTTGAGTGAGTGTCGGCGGCACTGCATTATATTGAAACTGTTTTGCCAATGATCAAAACTCTGCCAAGGAACCATGCTTTAAACCTTGATCTCTGCCAACAATGCAGATAATTAAAATTGGATTATTAATTAAGATTACCAAACAAATAATAAACTTATGAAAAACTCAGATGTAGCAAGGGTTTGACTAGTCTTTTCTCTGATGGAATTTGTTGCTATGCTTTTTAGTACTACGGAAATCAGGCTACTACAAAAATTCAAAACAAGGGAACTTTTGATAAAACCTAGATGAATGGACAAAGTAGCATCCTTTTATCTCTGCTAAAACAAATAATGGTATTAAAACTTGTAGGAATATTTCTGTGGATGCATTCTGTGCCTTTTTCTGTGGCTTCCTTTTATATTTTCTGAATAAACTGAAAGTTTGTATAGTGACCTATGGTCGTGGGTTTTCAATATTTTTCTCTGATCACAAAGATATTGAAGTTTGTACATTTTAAGGTTGACATAGATTCACTACTTGTATCTTAATTTCTAGATGAACCTTTCTCTTCCGTACTGTAGTCCTGCTTTTTATTCTGCAAACTGCTAGTCATATTAAAGTAAACGGGAAGATGTTTTCTTTTTGTTCTCCTATTTATGCAACGTGTTCCCTAGTTATCACGAGTATTTCATCTACCATCTGCAGGTGTTAGGTGGCTTTGATGCATCAAATTATGTGACTGAAAGGAAATGGGCAGTCGCTTCAGATGGTACCCATATTCCTATTTCACTTTTATACAGAAAAGATTGTGTAAAACTTGATGGAAGTGACCCAATGCTGCTGTATGGATATGGTTCGTATGAGGTAACTACCTGCTTTCCACAAGGAAATCCTATAAATCTCTAGGTTTTTGTTCACGATTTATGAAATTCTGTTTTATGATTTGGTTGAAATTTCACAATAGTACTTGTAGTATAGCTAGTTATTTTATTCATTAACTACGTTACTTACTATGCTTGCTTTATTCTTTATGTTCACCTACTCAACATCCTGTTACTGGATTATTTCTCTCATCCATTACAAAAAATACTTTCAGATATTGCTGAGGATTTGTGCTATGCATGATTGTTTTATCACCTTTAAGGATGTTAGACGTGTGGACTAGTCCATTTTCTGTGGAAGGTTGCACTGATAACAACTTAATTTTATGTTTTTTAGATTATATTTGAAACGAGTATATAATTTACATGATGGATTGTTTATTCTTACTGTTGGTTTATATTATGCTAATTTATTGGCTGATGATCACTTTGATATGATTCAATTATTTAATAGGCTGTTTGTGGTTATTCTAGTTGTCAAGTGAGACATTTTTGTGTTTAGATTGTTGAATGTTTTGTGATTTTTCAGGTATGTATAGACCCCTACTTCAAGGCATCAAGGTTGTCTTTGGTGGACAGGGGTTTTGTATTTGCAATAGCTCACATACGTGGAGGTGGTGAAATGGGAAGACAGTGGTATGAGAATGGGAAGTTGTTGAAGAAGAAAAATACCTTTACTGATTTCATCGCTTGTGCTGAGTACTTAATAGAAAATAACTATTGTTCAAAAGAAAAACTATGCATCAATGGAAGAAGTGCAGGTGGGTTGCTGGTTGGAGCGGTTGTGAACATGCGGCCTGATTTATTCAAGGTTGCCGTAGGTGGAGTGCCCTTTGTTGACGTGGTGACTACTATGCTTGATCCAACAATTCCATTGACTACATCTGAATGGGAGGTATTGTTATTTGTTATTTTTCTATGGTTAGGCCATTTGATGATTTGCGTCTTATTCATCTCTCTTTATTTCTATCATCTAGTTTTTTACAAATTTGCTCTTTGGTCATACTTCTATTATAAACTTGTTCATTTGCATGAATCATTAGAAAATGGTCACAAAATGCAGAAAAACCTCTCTCGTAGAAGTATTTTCACAATGTTTTTGGTAATATTAGTAGATGCTACTCGAAACCTTCCTTTTTATCCATGTGAGCATTTCTTTTAGAAGTTATTATATTAGAAATAGTGTCCCTACCCATGTCTAATTATAATTATTGGTGTCTTATATTAACATGTTCTTTTTTTTTGTTTGTTTTATTTTCTTTCATTTCTTTTGTTTATTTTTTAATAGCCTCGCCAAAGCCGGTCCCAAGCCCGGTTGAAAAAGGGTGAGCGTTGTGCATTAGGTTGCTAGCTTGGACTTTCAGGTAAATGTTCAATGAATTGATTCATCAAACTATTGTGCTAATGTTAGGATGTTCCCAGAAAGGAATGCGTTGCAAAGTCCGACTATAACATCTCGACAAAGATTACTACATCTCTATTAGAACTCGAGTGTAGTGTGCTAATGTTAGGATGCTCTATGAAAGAGACGCATTGATGTCTTAGACCGCTACATGTCCATGAAAACTCAAGTGTAGTGCTAAATATGCAAGAGTTTGCGTTGCAAGTCCACTGTAACGTACCAGTAAGGATTGCTACATCTTTATGAGAACTTGGGTGTAGTGTAAATATGCAACAGTTCCCACACCATAGGCTAGATAAGAATAAATATTATAGAAAAGTTCATGGTCTAAGATTTAGAACATAGAACCCGCTCACTAGTAAAGAAATGGAGGTATTTGAGATGATGATTAGAAAAAAAATTAATATTTTGTGTGTATAGGAGACAAAATAGGTAGGACAGAATGCAAAGATGATAAAGAATTTGAGTTTTAAATTATGATACACAGGAAGAAGTAAAGCACGAAATGAAGTAGGTGTTGTTGTCGATAGCTCACTAAAGGACGAAGTAGGAGTAGTGAGAAAGGGGGATAGGATTACAACTCTTAAGATAGTAGTGACGAAAGAAACTATTAATGTAATTAGCATTTATGCACCTCAAGTAGGATTAGATGAACACACCAAATCTAGATTTTGGGATGATTTAGATGAGGTATTACAAAATATTCCGTTAACCGAAATGATTTTAATAAGAGGAGATTTAAATGAGCATGTAGGAGTGAAAAATGAAGAATATGATAGGGTATATGAGAGTTATAAGTTTGGAATTAGAAATGAAAAAGGAAAAACTATATTAGGTTTTACGACAGCATATGTTCTTATACTATCAAAGATATTTTTTAAGAAAAGAGAAAAACACTTAGTCACATTTAAAAGTGAGAATAATAAATCACAAATTGACTTTCTTATAGTTAGGAAGAATGATAAAAAGATTTCTAAAGCTTGCAAGGTTATTTTTTGAGAAAATTTAACCACCCAACATAGGTTAGTAGTGTACTAGTGTTGGATATATGCTTCACACATACTATCAATAGAAGGCAAATATGCACGACTCCTAAAATTAAGTGGTGAAAGTTAAAGGATGACAAGAAAAACATATTTATGGACAGGGTAGGAGTATAAGTATTAGGAGAAATATATGGCGACTCGAATACAACATGTGATAAGATGGTATTAAAGTTGAAAATAATATCCAAGAATATATTTGGTGAGTCAAAGGGATGTGCACAATCAAGTAAAGAATCTTGGTGGTGGAATGTGAAAGTACATGAAAAAGTGAAGGAAAAACGAATAACCTGTAACAAATTTTATACTTATAAGAACGAGGAAAACTTAAAACACTATACAGTAACCAAGAAAGAGGCTCAGAAAGCAGTGAATGAAGAATAAAAATTTTGAACGCTTATATCGAAAATTAGATATAAAAGAAGGGAAAGAGATATTTATAGAATAGCTAAAGCGAAAGAACGGAAGACAAGATATTTTATCCAAATAAGATATATTAAAGATGAATATAATAGGGTATTAGTAAATGATGAGGAATAAAAGAGCAATGGAAAATGTATTTTCCTCGACTTTGCAATGAAGGTTTAGATGACCAACTTAATTTTGGTAATTTAAATAGGTCAAATGAGTATAAAAATTTAAGTTTTTATCGTAGAATTCAAACTTCAAAAGTAGAGCGAGCTATAAATGAGATACAAAATGGAAAAATAGTTGGACCAGATGATATTCCGATAAAGGTATGGAAGTGTCTTGGAAAATAAGATATTGAATGACTCACAAGTTATTCAATCTGATATTGAAAATTAAAAATATGCTTGCTCAATGGAGGGTAAGCACTCTAATTCTCTTATATAAGAATAAAAGAAATGTACAAAATTGTGCAAACTATAGGAGTATTAAACTAAAAAGTCATACTATTAAATTTTGAAAAAAAAGTAATAGAAAAAAGACATGGTATTCATTGACCAAGAAAAAACTTATTGATTGAGTCAAAGGAAAATTATATAGAGAACTCTAGAAAAGAGAGGTGTTAGCTTACGTATATTAAACTAATTAAGGATATGCATGAGGATGTAATAACAAGAGTGAAGACTTCAGGCGGATTAACCAAAGCGTTTCCATAAAGATTGAGTTACATCAAGGATTAGCTCTAAGCCTTATCTTTTTACACTAATCATGCATGAATTCATTGGACACATCCAAGATATAGTACCGTAGTGTATGCTGTTTGTAGATGATATTGTTTGGGTAGATAAGACACGTGAAAGAAGAAATGTTAAACTCAACTCTTGACGGGAAAGTTACATCAAGGATTAGCTCTAAGTCCTTATCTTTTCAAGTGAAGGGTTTTAGTCTTAGTAGAATAAAGACAAAATATAAGCAGATCTTTTTTAAGATAAGAGATGATGAGTTGTCTGTAATGGAGAGTTTTAAGTATTGAGGATCTTTTTTGCAAAAGGATGGAAGGATTGAGAGATATGTTTTCCTAGAATATAAGCATAATGACTGAAATGGAAGAAAACGTCAGGTGTCTTTGTGATCGTAAAGTACAACTTGAAGGAAAGTTTTATAAAGTTAGACATGTTATGTTATATGAAATTGAATGTTGGCTATGACGCAAGCACATGAGCAGAAGATGAAAGTTGTAAAGATGAGAATGCTAAAGTGGATGTGCAAACATACAAGAATGGAAAGAATAAGAAATGAAAATATTAGAGAGAAAGTCGGGGTTGTATTTATTGAGGGAAAATTTCTAGAGACATTTAAGATTGTACATACATGTACTTAGACGATCAATAAATGTTCCAATTAGGCGATGTGAAATTATGACAAATGGCCATATCAAATGAGGAAGAGGAAAATAAAAAAAATTGGTTAGCAACAATAAAATAAGATAAAATTTATTTAAATTTAAATGATAATATAGTAGGGATAGAGCCTAATGAGGTAGAATAATCCATATAACTGACCCCACCTAGTGGGATAATGCCTAATTGTTATTGTTGTTATACAATTACCTAATTAGTACTTCAGAATTGATTACTTGTCTTTCCAGGAACTTAATATTATAACTTCAGAGTTGATTGTTGTTGTTGTATTTTGTTTAATTTTTAATATTATAAAAAAGTATATGCGTGAGACACGATTTACTACTACACTAAATTTGTTCTATTTTACATGTTCTGATCCTACTCTCTTGAGTTTTTTTGTCTATACCTTCTTCTTGGTGTAAAAAAATTATTGTGTTTGTCTAACTTTAATGTTTATCATTAGTAATGTTATTTTTATCCCTCAATTGCCTCAGAAAGTTTTGATGCTTGGTGTAGGAATGGGGTGATCCACGAAAGGAAGAATTCTACTTCTATATGAAATCATATTCTCCGGTTGATAATGTAAGTGCTGAACATTTTGCACTTCATTTGGTATTTTTCACTATTGCTGGCTCTTTTTCGATGTTTAGAGTGATGCTACATCATCATCACTATTTGTTAATCTATCACATTGAGACTTTTGTCTTTAAACATCTGTTATGAGTTTGAGATATTCGAAACTAATACCACATGCCAAGTAAACGTGTAAATCCTCACAGTTTTTTTTTTTTTTTGTACCATAACATTTATGAAATTATCTGTTTCCATCTAATATTGTATCAGATGTTTGAAGAATAAAAGATGGAAATTAATACAATTAACCCAAAAATTTGGGATGTTCAAGTTTTCTCTACAAATCATGTTACTGAAAATTTCTATAGTATAATACCAAGCCAATTCTATCATTCCAAACATAAGAAATGGAATTTCAGTTCTCATTTCTCAACTGAATTCATTGTTAAGGATTGGAACTAGGATTGATAAGAATTCTTTTCTATTACTGAATTGCACTTTTCCAATCAAATTGGTTGCAAACAAATTGTTAAAGAAAATGAAAGAATATGCTAAAGAATAAATTACTAACTTTCAAGTTGTTGAACTAGTAACCCTAGAGTTTCTGGAGTTGTAACTGGCCATGGACTACCGTAGCTGCTGCTGTCATCAACAAAGTGAAGAGAGCAATAGCTGCCACCAAAAGAAGTTTTGATTAAAGTTTAAAAAAATAAAATGCAGGAGAATTGAGAGTAAAGATACGTAGATTCTATATCTCTCTGGCTATCGATGAGACACAACCTTCTCCCTCTTCTTAAGGGAATCCTAAAGGTTCTGACTTCTTTCTTTTTGAATTAATTTGTTGGGTCAACCAAGATTTTTTTGTTGGTGCAATCAACTTCTAGTCAAGCTCGAATTGAATTTCGATGTTTGATCAATATGTTCGACATTTGAGCAGGAATTGGATTTCAAGTGAGTCACAATTAATTTGACACTTTATAATGAGTGGAGTCCTAACAGGTCATGGAGAGAGTTAGGTGTTAGGCATAAGAGGTGAAGTCCTAACAGGTCATAGAGGATCAGATGCTAGGCATGAGAAGGGAAAAGTCTTGACAAGTTATGGAGGATCGGATGTTGGACATGTAGTTGGAAGTCCTAATAGATCATGGAGGATTGAATGTTAGGCATGTGAATGAATGTTCAAACAAGTCAAGGAAGACTCAATATTTGGCAATGGTGAAGTCTTGGCGTTAAGGTTGATCGGATGCTAGATAGTGTGGAAGTCCTAGAGAAGTGAATTTTAGGCAAGTGTGAAGTCAACTGGATTAAGCAAGGTGAGATGTCAGCCTTACTATGGATAGAACTTAGGTATCAGTCCATTGATAAACCTAAAATCATAAATTTGGGGTTCATATAAATTTGTGGTATGGACAGTCGACTGCTATAGGATTCCTTTGGAGTTTAAACAAGTTTGTTGTACGAGTAGTCAACTATAAGAGTTCCAACTTGATTGATGATACACCTGATTGGTGCAGTCGACTGATGATATAGTGCAGTTGACTAGGCTCATTTTGAGACATTACAAAATGTTTTTTTAGTCGACTTTGAGAGTCAATTAATGAAGGTCAGTGAAAGTTCACTGGTAAAGAGATAGGTAGTCGACTAGTAGCTGAGATGCAGAGTTGGAAGAAGTTGTTGAATAGATAAAGTTAGAGCAATGCTTGAATTTTGAGAGATTCATCAGTTCAACTGATGAAGTGCAAGTAGTTGACTAATGAGCGACATTCAGCCAAAAGAGGGTTTCATGAAGATTTTGACACATTAATGCTTCAGGGTTTGCGGACTAGTGCTGTTGCATTCCAGAACCTTCAAAGAGCAATCAAAAGCAATAAGAAAGCGAACAAAACAAAGATTCTTTTGTTAAGTTATTTATTTCTATTGTATTATTTATTTCATTTGTGAAGGGGAGCCTTGGCGCAACGGTAAAGTTGTTGCCATGTGACCAAAAGGTCATGAGTTCGAATCCTGAAAACAGTTTCTTGCAAAAAACAAGGTAAGGCTGCGTACAATGGATCCTTCCCCAGGACCCCGCATGGCGGGAGCTTTGTGCACCGGGCTGTCTTTTTTTGTATTATGTTCATTTGTATCTTTTGTATTCTTGTTTGTGTTGCTTGTAAGAATAGGTATTGTAAAATGTTTCTCCACCTTCGGAAGGTGTTCGGTAAGGAAAAAGATAGTGGTGATTGTGATAGGATTTTAGGCCGTGGAGTAGGAAGTGGGGAGTTTCAAACCACGCAAAATTAAGTTGTCGTATGCTTGTATTCCCCCCACTAGGTATGACAATGGTTCACTTTTAGCTTTTGAGCCACGCACTGGAGTTAGCTTGCACCTAGCGCCTACATGTAGATTGAAGACTCGAAATTTTATTGTTTTGACTAACTAGGCGGCGGTTTGTGTTACCTTCTGAGCGCCTTGTGAGCTAGTGAGCAAGCTACATGCTAATTGTTGTTCAAATGGTTGCCTAAAGAGTCTGAAGCTGTTTGAGTGGTTTGCTTTTTTATATAAAATGCAACTGGTGACTGAACATTTGTCCTTGTAAATCATGTTTGATTTACTTGAGCTGTGGCGTCCAACTATTTATCTATTCAAAACACCCTCCCAAGTCCCAATCCTTCAAACAGCATGTTTGCATCTTATTAAACTCTAGACCTAAATCCAGTAATGTATATGTTTCCAGGAAACTATAATTTGCACTGCCTTTGTGTTTTCCTTTGAGTTTATACTAACATTGATGCAATCTTTACAGATAAAAGCACAACACTACCCACACATTCTTATTACTGCTGGTTTAAATGGTAATGTGATTTGTATTAGTTCTCACGTGTTCTTGCATCATATCATGTCTTCTAAACATTTATACTTTTACAGATCCACGCGTAATGTACTCAGAACCTGCAAAATTTGTTGCCAAGCTCAGGGAATTGAAGACTGACAACAATACTCTATTGTTTAAATGTGAACTTGGTGCCGGTCATTTCTCCAAATCTGGGAGGTAAGTGTTTGTGATCCTATTTTTATAAGCAGCGCTCTAATCTTTTATAACAGTCTCGTGCGGAAATTGAAGTTAATTTTATTCAACTTAATTAAAACTTATCGTACATCCTTTTACTTATAGATGATACCACATTGAGAAATAAAAGACTACTTATCAAATCTCCTAAAAACAGCAACCAACTAATACGGAAATATATGTCAAGGATAATACGAAGAGAATCGGGTAATAACTACCTTATATTGTCAAGGATCATTTAGGAGATTAATTAGCTAATTAACAACTATAATTATATATGGAAGTGTGAATATTCTTTAATATTCCAGACTCTCCCTTAAGGTGGGCTCTAGTTGTTAATTAACCCTTGCTTGAAGTAAGTCTTTAAGGTTCCTTGGTAGAGCCTCAGTGATGTTTGTTTGAAGACTAGTTGGCAAATGTAGTAACTTGATTAGTCTCTTATCTATATTTACCTGTATGAAGTGACTATTAATCTGCACGTGCTTCATTCTATCATGATATATTGGGTTCTTTGCAATACTAATAGTGATAGGCGGCTAATTATCACAGAACATCTTCATATTCTTTATAGGTTCTTCAAGAGTCTTCGTAGTCACATCTCTTCACATACATCACGTGTCATTGCTCTAAATTTGGCTTCTATACTACTTCTTGACACAACTCTTTCTTGCTACATCATGTATCTAAATTTCCTCATACATATGTGCAGTAGTTGGAAGTTAGATTTTTGATGTACTACTAATCTTGCCCAATTATCAACACTATATATCTTAACGATTTTGTTTGTTGATTTATCGAAATTTAAGTCATTCCTTGTGTTAATTTTAAATATCTTAGGATCTTATATATTGCTTTCATATGTTTTTCATTTGGGTTGTCTATAAATTGACTTATCATACTAACCGAGTAGTTAATATTAGGTCTTGTGTGGGATAAGTATATGAGTTTACCTATGATTGTGTTTCCCGTGAATCTTCTAGCATGTTCCCTTGGTATGACTAAGCTTGTGGTAATGTTCACAATATGAGTTTTGCTTTTTCTATCAATTCTCAATGGCTTGATTATGAGGCCCACGAGTAGCTAGGGAAAATTTTCGACTTGAGGTGTTATGGTTGGAGTCCTCTACATCACCTTTTCCGTGCTTTCTTCTTTCTGAATCTATTAAAAGGCTTCTGGAAGGTTGAGTTGTGGCCTCATTCCCTAACTGCTTCCTTGAACTTCATCAACATTTTTGTTGAACTCGAATAGAAATTTGTACATTCTTTTCTTTTCAATTATTTGTCTATACTTAACGGTCTTTAGGGCAATTCCATGAATATTCTTTGCAAATATCAATCTGGTGCCAATAACGCAGACTGTTGAAATATTGGGTCACCATCAAATCTCCTTTATGCAAATCATGTAGAATAGTTTCTATTTCGAACATCTTTGAAGTATTCTCCTTATTTGAATAAATCTCCCTCACTAGTTCCTAGATTTCCCTCATTGCCCCATAGAGGAGAAAATTTTCTCCTATTTTGTTGTTCATTGAATTAAATAATTAGATAAATAATCATTCTTTCCAATATCATCATCGTGGCAATAATTGTTCCCAGTGGGTTTATAACTTGTAATAAGGATTTAACTGTTGTCCAACATTCCACTTGGGTTGGAGAGGGTGGAATTTTCATGAGAGGTGAAGCCAAATGTTGTGGAGAAGGAACAAAGTCATTCATAGCTATTTCAATTTCTCCATGTATGGTACGGGTAATAACTAGAAAATATCATACAGCAACAGGTGGAAAGTCATGCATGGACATGCACAAACAATAATTGGAAGATACTGTGCGGGCGGTATGGGTAGTGGTTGGAAGGTGTCGTATGGTTAACATGTGGAAAGCGATGTACGAGTTTGTACAAACAATAGCTAGGAGGTAATGTTTGTGCATTTGTCCCTAAGATTTTTAGGTAATCAAATACTATGGGGAAATTAGGGCTAAATTTTTATTCAACTTAATCAAAACATATCGTACAACCAATTTATAGATGATAGCACATCTAGAAAATAAGAAAAGACAACTTATCAAATCTCTTAAAAATAACAACTAAAATGCGAAAATATACGTATATATATTTAGTTACCCATATCCTCTAGAGATTAATCAGATAATTAATAGTTGTAACTATATAAGTGTCTGCATTACTTGGTAATTACGTGGATTTATTAACCCCTCTCTATTCTCATTCCTTTCAAAATTATCCAGATGATACAAACTCTTGGTTAAGAAGAATATCATAATGTTATCTTTGGCAAAATTACATCTATCAAGTCATCATCCATAGAAAAAAGGCTAGAGGGTTAAAATGGAGTTTTATCAACTGATGCATTCTTTGGCAGCACTGATGCATTCTTAAGTCTATGGAAAGTAACGGGCATGAGAATGTTGGGATGGATGTAAAAACATATTAGTGTAAATTGGTTATTTAAGGAGACCTCCATATGTTCAAATAATAGGCATGTTCAAATAATATATATTTCATA
Organism: Zingiber officinale; assembly: GCF_018446385.1. Lineage (NCBI taxonomy): Eukaryota > Viridiplantae > Streptophyta > Magnoliopsida > Zingiberales > Zingiberaceae > Zingiber > Zingiber officinale. Next base: position 12,290,395 of record NC_055991.1, on the reverse strand, counting down.
GTTAAACAAGTGAGAAAAGAAACTCCTTAATATGATCTAAATGACTTAGGCAGGGTTGTAAATGCGTTGGATGTTTGTGAATAAGCTTGGTGTTAGGCTTGATAAAAGAATATATGAAACAAACAAGCCTGGACACTAGTGAGCTCAGTTCATTAACATTCATGAACAAAGCTCGTGAATAATTTATGAATAAATTTATTAACTTGTATAAAGCTTAATTTTAAATTTATTTTTAAATTTTTTTATTGAAATATATAAAAGGAATATATAAAATTTTATAATCATAAATTCTTCATAATATATTACAAATAAAAAATAATATAAGGTTCATGCATTTGATCAACGTTTTACCTAAATTATAAGGCCAACAACGATTTTGTTGAGCTCGATAAAAAGTTTGAGCTTGGCTTGAATTCAATTTGATTTTTTAATAAACAAGCTTGAACAAGCTCGATAATAAAAGAGACAAGCGCAAACATAGTTAAGCTCGGCTTGACTTAGCTCGTTTACATCCCTAGACTTTGGGATTGCCAGTGTTAGTGTGGCCGTGCATATAGATGGTAGCATAATGTCTGTATCTAGCTGACTCAAATAAGGAGATGCAAATTATTTGGGTTGTAATTATTCTATTAGACTAATTTTGAAGCTTCAACTTTGGGGGTCCTATGCACAATTAATGTAGATGGTGAAGCCTATTTGAACTGAATTTCACTCAATAACCATAATTTTATGTGTAGGACTATAATGTGCAAAACATAAAAAGAGAAAAGATGAGACCCAGTAAATAGATTCTCTAATCTCTGTTATTTCTATATTCTATTGCATAAAATTTAGATGGGCATGCAGATCTTATTATTTATATACATCTTCATGTTGCCTCAATTGGGACTTTTTTCTCCTTTTTGCATATGGATGGAACTCATCAGCTTAGATGCAGCCTGATGAGTTGGTTAAAACTAAAATTTGTAGATACCAACTGAAGTTTCTCAATGGAGTTTGTATTTAGTCATAAGTTGCTTCTTGGTCTCAATTAAAACTAAAATTTGTAGATACCAATGGAACTTTCTCAATGGAGTTTGTATTTGTGTCAACGTTTCTGTTAAAATGGGGAAGAATAACTTTAGTCATAAGTTGCTTCTTGGTCCATACAGCCTGATTATTCTGTGCAGAAAGCCTTAATACAAAGAAGGCCAAGAAACCGTCCATTTGTCAAATTTGTTGTTTCCATGTTGATGGTTTTGAAAAAAGAACATTTCTGATAATTGAGGAGGAAATCATAACAGAACTCTTCTAATGTTGGAAGCAAAGGAACATTTGTACTAAACAAAGTGCCGTTTGGTTTCTCTTTACATGGTGAAGAAAATGAGAAGATGCAGAGAGGGGGAGGATCATAGGAGGGGAAGTAAGAGGAAAAAAAAAATGAGGATGATGTTGCAACGGCCAGTGTTTTTAGAGATTCAACTAGATCGGATCATCCGGTTGAATTAATAACTCAGGAATCATTGGTCAATCTTTCTGGTTTAGGAAATTCAAGGAATTCCAATTGAACTGGATTTTGTGCTAATTTAAATAGAAAAATCACTGATCTATGGTCCTGATGATTCACTAGTTCAAGTGCCAGTGTGGTTTTAAAAATACTGGCAATCAGTAGAAAGAAATAGAGGTTGAGTGATTGTGATGGAGAGGAGCTCTAAAATTGCATGTAATCATCGTGTGCCCCTTATCCTGAGGGGAGAATTTGACTGTAATACTTATCATATTCTATGCATCAGAATGTTTTGAGTGAAGGAAACTACTTGTACAATACAAATATAGTATATATTTTATAATCGAGGGAGCAGAAAAGCAAACGCGAGGAATAGTGAAGAGATGAGCAAGTGTCAACTGTTGACATTGGTATTTTTACAGTTCGCATATCCAGCTATCTTTCAATTTTTTATATTTCTAGATGACGAAACCTAGTACTAGTATTGTGTTTTCTTCTATTTGTTTGGAGTGCAGGTTTGAGAAACTGGAGGAGGACGCTTTTACGTATGCTTTCATGCTTAAGACCTTGGACATGATCCCGCCAAGCCAGATATGATTCGGAAATATGAATCTCTCTCTCTCTCTCTCTATGTTTCCATTCTTTCTGTTATGAATCAGTATGAATATTGGCTGCTTGGTTACTCTAATACGAACGGATGATTGTGGGAGTTTTCATTGATCCTGGGTTCTGATGATATATACAATGTTAAACATAATCATTGTATTTTAAAAAGGTAGATTCTCTATTTTAACGGCCCTCCTAGTGCTGATAATCATTGTATATAAAGATTTGATGGTTCATTGGCAATTTTTTGAAGTCATTTAAACCAACCCATCGCTGTGTTGGGAGAAATATTTCTATATGCTTTCTTTTTTTTGCGCTTATGGTTTTGCTAATTGCCAAAGTCAGGGGGAAGCACACAAGTGTATGTAGCGAATATATATATATATATATATATATATAAAGTAGTTTTTCAGAGAGAAATTCCTACCTTATATCAATTCAATTTCAATGATCAACCTGAAGCCAGAGCATAACTAGTTAACTCCCAGGTATGCCAACTATTTTTTTAAAAAAACTAGTTTCCTCCCAGGGCATGTTTAAATGATCAAACTTCAGCCAGAACATTAATTGTTGCCTCGCAGGTATGATGCGATGGTAAGAGATGAGATAGACTCTCATACATCCAAGGTTCAATTTTTTTGTATGGCATATCATATGTTCACGGTTCTTGAATTATTCGTGATGTTGGGTTGTCCACTAATGCTTATTTGCACTTTTCATATTTATTCCAGTGATGTTGGGCTGTCCACTAACGCTTATTTGCACTTTTCATATTTATTCTAGTGGCAGGCAGAAAATTTTGGTACGATAAGATTGGCCATCTGTTAATTGGAATGAAAACAAACTAGTTGGTCCCTTAGCTGGTTGGCTTGGTAACAACATTTCATCCCCAAGAAATCAATTAATATTCTTAACTAAATATACTCATTAAATATCCAGTGGTGTTACGCCATCATCTTATACCTGCACAGTGCGATCACTTTGAAATAATAGCAAGAATTGAAAAAATAAGATTGTTATACATCTATATACATTACCATCGTTGAACAAACATCTCTAAACAGATCGTGCTTGGGCAAGCTTCAATTTTAATAGAATCTTTCACCATAAATCTGTTTCACCTGACATGGTTTCTTAGGTCAGCTTGAATTATAACGCCTGTTCTCGTATTTTCACGCATCGTTGCACAATATGCCTGCCTTTTTCTTCGATACGTCATCTCTTCTCTTCCTGCTTGTCCCCAACCCTCTTCCTAAAATCAATCATTCTCACACGTCTGCCGGTTTTCCTTGGCTTCTCATCATGTTTAATACTCGAATGATCATCTGACAAGATAAATGATCTTGACATGGAAACCATAGGGTTCTTGTAAGATGATTGATGATTAGAAATAATCATTATTAATAAATACTTATTTATTTTTTAGTTATTATAGAATAATTATTATTAAAAAATACTTATTTATTTTTAATTATTAGGAAATACTTATTTATTTTATAGTATTTTATATGTTTTCTTATTTTATGTGTTTTCCTATTTTTTACTTTGTAATGATATTTATATACTATGTATTATCATTAATAAAGTGTATGAATTCTATCGTCAACATGGTATCAGAGTGCTAAACTTAATAGCAATCTTTTTTTTCTTTTCTCCACAATATCCACCAGCCGCCTTCCACAATGGCTGTCGCTGACGACATCACTTGCCGGCTATCTCTCACAAATACTCCTGATTCACCTTCCACCCTTGTGGTTCTCAACGTCAATGCTCAAGCACCGTTGAAATTCATCATCTCCAATTACTCTGCTTGGCATTTATAGTTCACGTCTCTTCTATTCGGATATGATTTACTGAGATTTGTTGATGGCTCATGTCCTTGCCCCCATGCGTAGATAACGCCTACAGGCGCCACGCTCCCTCAGGCGAATCCTGATCATATTCTCTGGCTCCATCAGGATCAACTTCTCCTCAACGCTATTATAGGTTCGATGTCTCCTACTCTTGTATAGTTTATTTCTTCATCAACTTCATCTAGAGATGCATGACAGACGCTGGAGAGAACCTATACTGCTCCCTCATGTGGCAGGATTATGGCTTATCGTCAAAATCTTGCCAGCCCTCAACAGGGTAACAGATATATCACTGATTATATGCAGCCCATCAAAAGAAATATTGACACTCTTGCGCTTATGAATGTAAAAGTTAATTTTGATGAGCTCTCCATTCATGTCCTGAATGGTCTTAGCTAAGATTATTACAATATCTCACATGCTCTGTAAGTTCGTGGCATCTCTATTACTTTTGATGAGCTATTCGAGCAGCTCCTCAGCTATGAAGCCCAATTAAATGTCTCGACACCATCTCCATCTTTGACGCCGATGACTGCTCTTGTGGCTCCAGTAGGGATTTTTCGTAATCGGTATTCAAACTATCATGATGGTCGTCAGCAGGTTTCGTCGATGTCCCATCAGCCGCGCCTATCTACTCCTGGGTTGTCTGCGCGTCCTCCTGAACATCCAGCTATGTCCAGTCCCAATCGTTATCTTGGGTGTTGTCAGATCTATGGTGTTCAAGGTCACTCTGCTCGCCAGTGTGATTATATGACTGCCTCGATGCTTGCTTTTCTTCCGCCGACTCCTTCGCGTGCTCCACATCCAGCGTATAGTGTACCGTTTGCGCATATTGCTGTTCATTTTACACCTCCGTCTAATTCTCGGGAATGGGTGATCGACTCTGGCGCATCTCATCATGTCACCACTGATCTCACTACTCTCTCGTTGCATGAGCCTTACTCTGGGAATGATAGCATCGTCATTGGTGATAGTTCTAGACTACCCATTACACACACTGGTTCTTTCTCTTTCTCCACTCCATCTTTCCCTTTAGTTTTCTCTAATGTTTTATTTGTACTATCTATGTTAAAAAATTTGATTTCTATCACTGCACTTTGTGCAACTAATCCTATTACATTTTTTTCTTTGATTCCTATTTTCAGGTGTTGGATCGTCGTACGAAAGTGACACTGGTCAGCGGGGTCTATAGAGACGGTGTCTATTACTGGCCAAAATTTGTATCTCCGGTATCATCCCCTTCTACCTTTTCTGTGTCTGTCTCGTCATCTATTTCCTTATGGCATCATCGTTTAGGTCATCCATCATTAGATATTTTGCAATGTTTTTTGTTATTCTTGGATCTTTCGTATCCTGCGGATACTTTGTCTAATTTTTCATGCACTTCGTGCAATATTAATAAGAGTCATAAATTGTCCTTTCATAAATATAGTATTTCGTCTCGCGCTCCTTTGGATATTATCTTTTCTTATGTTTGGACATCTCCTATATCATCATTTAATGGACTCAAGTATTATGTTATCTTTATTGATCATTTTACAAAGTATATATGGTTTTATCCCTTACGTAAAAAATTGGACGTATACTCTACCTTTATTGCATTCAAAACTCTTGTTGAAAATCGATTCTCGATGACTATCAAAACACTTTTCACTGATAATGGAGGTGAATTCTTAGCTCTTCACTCCTTTCTTATTACTCATTATATCAGTCACCTTACCACTCTTCCACACACTCCTGAACACAATGGATACTCTGAACGTCGTCATCATCATATTGTCGAAACTGGTCTCACTTTATTGCACAAAGCGTCTATTCCACTCACTTTCTGACCTTATACCTTTGCTGCGGCAGTCTATTTGATTAGCCTCATGCCTAAGGTAAGTCTTTCTCACATGTCCTCTTTTGAAAAATTATTCACCACCATTCTTGATCTTTCTAAACATTGAATTTTTGAGTGTCTATGCTTTCCGTGGCTGCAACCCTACTCTCACCACAAGCTTGATCCCAAGTCAACCTCTTGTGTCTTCCTTGGCTATTCTCTCACCCAGAGTGCCTTCCTGTGCTATGACGTCACTCTCAAAAGAGTTTTTGTATCTCATCATGTTAAGTTTGTGGAGCATACTTTTCCATTTGCCATCACCTCCTCCTTGGAATCCACAGTAATAAACATTGATTCTGAGCTATCTGCTGCACCAGTCCTCTCGTGGGACCCTCCGGCATCGGTTCCACAACCTGCCACTAGCCGTAATCGCCCACAACCAACTTCTTCACCGCTATCATCGCCGCCGCCATCACCGCCTCTTGTTGTTGAGTCATCCACGCTGCCTGGTGGCGACCGTCCCTCTAGCCCACCGCCTCTCTATCCCCCTCTCGCTTCTCAAAACCAACGTCCCATGCAAACTCGCTCCAAAAAATGTCATCTACAAACTCAATCTAAAGTATCTTCTTCATACTAACCTTCCACAACCCTGTGAACCCTCCTCAGGCGCTCAAAGATCCGAATTGGGTATAGACCATGCACGAAGAGTATGTTGCTCTTGTTCCGCCTTCGCTAGACCAAAATCTTATGGGTAACAAGTGGATGTTTCACATTAAGAATAATTCTGATGGCTCAATTGATCGGTATACGGCTCTCCTTGTTGCCAAGGGTTTTCATTAGCGTCATGTTGTTGACTTTCATGATACATTCAACCTTGTTATTAATCCAATAACAATGCGTATTGTTCTTAGTCTGGATGTGAATCGGGGGTGGTCTCTTCGCCAATTTGATGTCAACAATGCGTTTCTTAATGGTTGTCTTGAAGAGGAGGTTTATATGGTACAACCTTCGGGTATGCGCAGTGTTGAGTTTTCGGATCATGTGTGTCATTTGCATAAGGCGCTTTATGGCCTGAAGCAGGCTCCACGCGCTTGGTACTTGGAGCTTCGCACTTTCTTGGTCTCTCTTGGTTTTTTCGCATCTCGGGCTGACACCTCCTTATTTGTTTATTTTTGGGATGATACTCTTATCTATTTCCTGATATATGTTGATGATCTAATCATTACAGGGAGTGATGCTTCTTCCATTGACGTCATAGTATATAAACTGATAGATCGTTTGGAGCGATAGAGGGGGGGGGTGAATATCGCGCTTTTTAAAACTGTTCTTTTCTTTCAAAACAAAGTCGTGCAGCGGAAATAAAAAGGAGACAAAGTATTTTACTTCGTTCGGAGTCTAGCTCGACTCCTACTCGAAGGCCCACAGTCCTTGACTGCACCGATGGGCAAAGCACTAAAATCCTTCTTTCCGAAGTCCTCGGAAAGAAGTGAATCGTACAGATACAAGAATGTTAAGATAGTAACACACCTACTATCTTATGTAAATTAAATGCAATATAAAAATAAATATACCGACAATAATATTTGAAAGACGAAGCTTGGTCGGCACGAATGAAGTTGCTTGCTGAAATCGTAGGCGTGAGCAGCTTGCAGAAGAGCACCAGAATTAATTCGAAAAGTTCTGTTCTGCCTCTGACTTCGAGCCTGCTTTTATAGATATACTGGAGGTTCGGTCGACCGATCCCACTTTTCGGTCGACCGAACCCGCTCCCTTCCTTCCTGGCTGAAGTTCGAAGCTGGCTCGATCTTTTGCATTTACTGGCATTCAATGGTTCGGTCGACCGATCATGCCTTTCGATCGACCGAACAGGATCTTTTCCCTCACTACAAAGCTAATAGACAACGCTTTTAAAGCGTTGTGTTTTTGCCTGAAAAAGCGTTGTTAAAGACACTGTTGTAAAACGTTTGTACCACAGACAACGCTTTTAAAACGTTGTCGTTTGTACCAAAGACAACGCTTTTGCAACGCTTTAAAAGCGTTGTCATTTTATGCAAAGGCAACGTTTTGCAACGCTTTTAAAGCGTTGTTTTTGGTAGAAAAGACAACGCTTTTGCAACGCTTTAAAAGCGTAGTCATATTTTGCAAAGACAACACTATTACAACGCTTTAAAAGCGTTGTTGTTTTTTACAAAGACAACACTTTTTACAACGCTTTAAAAGCGTTGTCGTTTTAAAGAAAAAAAATTAAAAAAATTATTTAAAAATCATTATTTTTATATTTACTAAACTATTATTTTTCTTTTACCATGTCTAGATTCGAATTTTACATATAATCAACTCAGTTAATGGTTTCAAACTCATAAAAATAATAGAAATCTGACATTGAAGTAATATTAATAATTAATTACATGAAAAGCTAGTAACTATCAAAATTTACACTAATTCTGTTTCAAAGTATATAGTGATATTCACATATAAAACAAAAGAGCACAAAAAATCTGTTTTGAATAGCTACAATCTGTTTAGCCAACAATCTGTTTACTGAATACTGAATACTGAATACTGAAGTAGCCAACAATCTGTTTACTCAAAATAGTACACTAGTTACTGAATTCATACGCTTAGTGTACTGATCAATTACTGAATCCAGACGCTCCTTAGTGTACTGATCTCGACTGTCCTGTATCCACCTACAAAAGTAGCAATAATATGTTTCAAGTTCATATATGAGCATTACTGATGGCTCTCAAAAGAAACAAAACAATCATCATGACTTTCTACCAAAAGAAACAAAATTTACACTAATCTTAATGAAGATTTTCAGATCCTTGATGTAAAATAGTTTTCAAATTGCATGCAGCTATCTGACTGCTTTATTAAACTGATCTCATGCAGCTTGTTCTTTGATCTACTAAGAGGCAAGCACATGCTCTCCCAAGTTTACTTCCTCCCCTATAGTGAGATACACTTTGCATTTTGCATAGGAGACCACTACCAAAGGGCTTTCATTACTCAAATCACAATTGCAGTGGTGGTATTCATCCAGATTCTGCAGCTCTTAGCAGGTACACATAGATGTTCTTCTTGTTAATCCTCCCTCCAATCCAATCCGATCCTTGCATTTGAAAGTTACACTTGTTTTTTTTTTTGTTTATGCAGTTTTCTTGATACTGGGCCGATTAATCATAGCGCCTATGATAGTTTGGTTCTTGCTTGGTTACAAACTATGGAACAGGGGAGATGGTCTTGTGGAGCGCTCTTGTTGACTACAACGGCCAATATGAGGAAGTGTTGGATGATGGTGTATAGTGGCTAGATCATGTCTCTAAGTTGAGTTTCTAGAAGAGGAGCCAAACTATTTGGAGCCAATAGCTTAGATATACCAACAAGAACCCATCTTCAGGGTGATGTGGTTCGCAAAGAACACCGAGACAAGATGGGAAATTGACTGAGCAGACATTATATATATCATCCTTTATTATTGTAGTTAATCCTATTCTGTGCATCATATCACTAAACCAAACATCGCAGCAACATCACATGCAAACCAACTATAGGTTTAGGAGCCTCTGAACATATATTTGGTAACATTTTCCTTTCTCTGACCTTACACAATCCCATCGTAGCTATGCTACTTTGTAGATGGTTCACTCTTCTCTGTGAAGACGTTGACCATGTCACTTCTATATTGTCTTTATCTCTTTCTTTATTTTTCTATATCTATAGTTTGCTCTGTATAGACTATCCATGAGCAAACTTATTAAGTTGCTAAAATGTTAAGTAACCTTTAATTAAGTTCACAAGTCATCAGAGTACTTAACACAAAACATGAGTCTCAAGGATGGCATTAGTTGATAATAATTACCTGTTCATCTACTATAGTGGCTGACTTATCTCCTCTTTGGATGTAGTCTTCTTCTAGAGCATCTTATCCTATACAACCTTTAGAAGACGTTCCTAGCTTATCAAGTTTGCAAAGAGTGCAGATCTCTTAACCAGGCAACACTTTGGGTTCTCATTTCTTAGTTGATCACAAAACATACCTCTCCTTTTTTTTTTCTTTAGTCTTTTCTAATCTTTGGGGATCCTAATCATGCCCCTTCAAAGTTGCCCCTTCACATCATCGTGAGCCTACACAGAAGTGAGCCATTTTACAAAATATGACTTGGGAGACTGTCTCATAGTCAAAGGCTTCATAACCATAAGCCCTAAGTAGTTCGCCCACTACCTAAGCAATCACAACATCACAAGATGTTACATGCCTAAAGACAAAATAATGATTATAATCACTCAATGTAATCTCTTAATTATGATTCTTATCCAAACACACGCAATATGCACTCATCCAAACACACGCAATATCTTAAGGAAGATTTTATATAGATATTTTGTGCAGTTAGTGCTAAAATGAAGATTACTAATGGCTCTTCCTAATAATCAATGAAACCTGAAATAATCACCCTAAACGGGCAAAAAAAGTATCTTTATTCAAAAAATTAGTCTTGTGAAGCAATGCATGCTAATAGCCTAAATAGCAGCATCAGTCTGATACACCAAACAAAAAAGAATGTAAAAGACTTGGCTTCTTAAATCTCAATGGAAGCAAACAAGTCGAACATAAATGATTCACCCTAATCGCCTCTAATGAATCATGACGAGTTCATAGTGAGGAGATGGAACGAGATCATCGAACAAGGAAAACGAAGAACAAAGATATCAAATAGAACAAGGAAAAAGAGGGATAGCACAAATAGCAGCAGCTCATAATTAAAACAAAAATGCTACTATTCAGAATAAACTAATAAATGATATAATAAGAGAAACTATGTTAAGTAGAATAGCAGTACTAATAGATAACAAATACATTTTGTGATTAGACAAGTTGAAATATCAGAGTTGAAGGGGTGAGGGATAGCACGAGATAAAAGAAACTCCAGTTAACAGCCAACTCCGATCATAAATATGAAGGGGTGAGGGAACGCTCCTACTCATAAATATGATCTTGTATACATTCTGCCAACTCCGATCGCACCTCATCAATTTCTTCTCGAGAATACTCTGCTTGTGTGAACTGTGAACATTATTGAGGAAAAAAAAATCAACATTGACTTTGCATATTTTAAATAGTTTATTTCAAATAATTTGAGACATAAGCAAGTAAACATTACTATAGATCGTAGTGAATCTCTTTCGATAATTTCAACTTCTTCAACAATTTGTCTTATAAATCGCATCACATAGTAACCACATTGTTTGGCATCTTGTTGTCGAGGAGCCTATGGAAATTAGAGACATATTATTAATGATAAACATACACATTAAAATATATGTTATATGTAATTACACATACCTTTACTATTACCCACATAGCCTTTTTTCTACCTTTCCTTCCCTTGTTTGAATTAAACAATCTTAAGGCCCTTCATACGTTAATGATTTTTTTATATATGAGTTTTGTATTAACATAAATGCTTAATAAAAAAGAAATATGAACTCACATTTCCACTATATATTTCCAATCCTCATCATGAATGCGGTGCCTTAGAGAATCCAACAAATAAATAACTTCATTGTAAGGGTCAATAACAGTGAGAATCCAATGGAAACTATGCAACAAACACATAATTAGTGCATATAATTCAATAAATTATCAAAAGACAACAATTGAAAGTGATGTTTTAATTCTTACTTACCCGATATTACATCGCACCAATACAAGTTGATCTACAGATGCACCACTTAGCCTGCCTGCCAAATGACTTGCCCTTTGGTTGCCTTTCAAACTTACCTTTTTTGTCATGTGCACTGGTTGCCTTATATGGGATTTTATGTGGATTCACAAATCTGAATTTTTCTTTCTTGTTATCTTTCAACAGTTTTTTATAAAGATACCTGCCATTGCAAACATAATAAAACGAAGAGGTAGATTGAAAAATGAAAGTTATTCACAAAATGGATGATTATCATAGATTACAGTAAACCTGTTAAAATTATATTTAAATTGCTAAATCTAAACACTTACCATATGTAGCCAACTACACAATTGCCTGAAAGGGGCTCCAAATGATACAAAGGAATGATGTCCTCAAGGTGTAGAACAAGTTCATAATCATCATCAAACACGTCATAATCAAAACTCACTGATATATATCTGCCATCATCTAAAGCACGCTTACTATAACAATATAACATATGTAATGCTCTTGGGGCACTTGTTGACAAAGTATGTTTCTTTTTTGGTCGTTCAAGCTTCTTCCTTCGAGGCTTCTAATAATTTCAAATCATTACAGTTAGATAGGATGATTAATAAAACAAGTGACAATTTAATTTGAAATAAAATCTAACAAATACCTCATCTTGGTTCACTATCAAGTGTTTTGGCCAAGCCACATGAGTTCCTATAGCATCACCAATTACTTCAAATTCACTTGGAATTGGATATGGCAAAGGTGCTGATTTTTCTACTGCTTCATCAATGGAGACTCGCATGCAATTATTTGGAAATGGAACACCATGAAGCATTTTATTAGATTCATTGCCACAAACAATTGTACCATGTGCAACAATTTTTGTGCTAGATTCCAATGTCAATGCAATTGGTTTTCCCTAAAATGTAAAAGCAGCAGGTCAAAAATAGCAGCAGGTCAAAAATAGCAACAGGTCACAAATAGCAGCAGCTCATAATTAATGCAACTAGTGTTATACCTGCAAAACATCAGCTTGACACAAAATTTGTAGGTCATCATCATCGTTCTTCTTGTCATCTTCAATCATGGGTTGCAACTTTACTGAGCAACTGCCTTTGTCATCAATCGAATTATCGCAAATGGTACCCTTTTTATACACCATTACTTCAAGCTTTTGTATACGTGCATCTTGCTCTAAAATTTTCTTCCTCGCCTCCATCAGCTCCCTTTTATGCTCAGTGATTACTTCAGCATGCTTGCATCTTCTACCAGAATTGAAATATATTGTTGGAGTGATATGACCTCCAATACCCCTCACACGGCCATTATATTCTTCAGTGCCAAGTGCTTTGGTAAGTATATCCTCTTTGGTTCTTTCAATTATCAACTTACCCTCCCTCTTTTGTTGAATGTAACCATCCTGTCAGGCACATTAAAAAAGCATTATTACTAAAAGAATTATCAGTTCAATAAAAATAGTACTTTTACTTATTGTTATTTTGCTTACAATCTATTGGATTTTTTTTTATCAAATCCTCTCCTTCAAAACCACATTCTTTGGTGACTCGTCCTTTCTTCCACATAATAGCTCTATTAATGTCTTCATCATCACATAATTCAGTCGCCTACAACAAGAAAATTCCAATAACAGTTAAATGAATAAAATTAGTCATTAAATGAAACAAACTCGCAGAAATTGGTCATCAAATTTCAGCACTAGAACAATCAGGATTGTGATCAGGATTAGAGCCAACTGGCACAGTGAAAATTCAAATAATTTTATGTGAATAAATTGGAGGGTTCATAAGAAAATATGCTAAAAAAATACTTACTATTTCTTCCGCAAATCGTGCATATCCTTTACGTGAAAGCCGATGATGATACGTGTGTTGTTTTCTTCTTTCTTTTTGTTGATCACTTAGTTTCTAGTTAGTGAGGATACATGAGGATACATGTGTTGTTAAACTTGAATATAAATAAACTAGTTTAAAAAGATTAAATTACAAATCTTACCATGAAGTCTTCAGACATGCAACTAATCACAAACGACCTCCAAGTATCTCTTGTAATACCATAGCCAATAGGTGGCTCATCCAACTCCTCGGGTTTATCAAGCTTACTTAAAATGAACGTCTTAGTGAGATAACTTTTGTATTGACGCCACTTATTGTTTGCTGATTTCAAACAACCATTCTTCCACTTTGGGTCAACATTGTACATCAACTGTAAATCACAAAAATGGAAATATGTAAAAAAAAAAATTAAGACAAACAGTAAATATATTATAATAATTGATAAAACATGCTAATTTACTTACATTAACTGATTCCCATATCAGTTCTTTAACATCACTTGGAACATATTTCCAAGTCTTGTAACTAATTTGAACCTTCTCTCGAGCCAGCACACCTATATAACTTTGCATTGCAATAGCTGCTTCTCCTATTGGTTGTCCAAGGTTATTGAATGCAACATCCTTTCTAACTCCTTGAATCCTTTGCTTAGCTAGCTTATCTAGGTGTGTACGACCTCTAGACATTCTTGTGGTTTGGGTGTTTGTAGAATCCAACTCTGTGTTACCATCCCAACTCTTGGTAGTGGCTCGAGTTTCAATTTTTTCCTTACCCTTAGCTTTTTTTGCATGCTTTCTAGAGGCTTCCATGGAGTCCACACCTTCTGCTGATCACAACAACATGATAAAAATAATCATAGAAAAAAGTAAATAGACAACAGATTTAAGAAAAGAACTTCCTAGAAACGAAATCAGTGCTAAAATTGATTTGCAGTAATATTGAAAACACTTTACTAAAAGACCTAAACTGTTTTAGAAAATGGATTTGCATTTAAGTGTTTTACATAAATGCAGTATTGAAATACGACAACTATGAAGCAAAAAAATAATTGTAGAAATCGGACTCAACAAAACTAGAAGTTACACCAACAAAAAATTAATGACAGTCATTTACCTTAGTTGGCAAACACTCGAAAAACAATGATCAGGCATATATATGCACACAGAACCAGAAGAAAGAAGATAAACATTATAAACTAACCACACTGTAGCATGTTTCAATTCCAGTGGATGAGCATGATCAAAACCTAATGTAGCATGTTCTTAAAGAACTTCCTAGATGGCTTCTTAATAAAGATTAGAACTTGAATCATGAATTTATAGATGGATCTCTTTTCTAACAATTCACACTGCAGGAACAAGTGATTCACCATTCATTTATAAATACCACTATACCCATCCATTTGAGATAACTTTGAGAAACAAAACATATCAATATTGTCCACAACATATCATTCTTCAACGGTAAATAACATATCAATTTAAATTGTTTACAAACTCATCTTGAAAAGTAAAAAGTTCAGCAGTTAAATATTGTTGACCCAATTCCCATCACAGTCATCCCGAATGCATGGTGGTTCATTATCATCTTCTCCGTCAACATCCATTGGTGGTAACCCTCTGCTAAAACATTGATAGTGGATTGCAATTTCTTCAAACTCTATACCATTTATGTATTCAAAGTACTCTCTGCTTGGAGTTGCAAGTACAACACTCCATAAAGGATCTTCAGGATCTTCGATGTAAAATACTTGCTTTGCTTGACTAGCCAAGATAAAAGAGTCGGATTTGAATCCAATTCGATTGAGGTTTACCAATCTTCTATGGCCTGTATATGACATTTTCCTACTATGCTTCAACCTTTGTGAATAGGTTTCTTCACCACAAATAGGGCATGCATGATATCCTTTTACCATACATCCTGACATTTTCCCATATGCAGGGAAGTCATTAATAGTCCATAGTAAGACAGCTCTAAGCGAGAAAGTTTCTTGTCGATATGCATCTTATGTTTCAACGCCTATATCCCATAAGCATTTTAAGTCATCAATTAGAGGTGCTAAGTAAACATCAATATCATTTCCCGGTTGTTTGGGACCAGATATCAACAATGTGAGCATCATAAATTTTCTCTTCATACACAACCATGGAGGAAGATTATAAGTGATCATTAAAACTGGCCAACAACTATATGCAGAACTCATCGAACCATGGGGATTCATCCCGTCAGCTGATATGGCCAATCTAATATTTCTTACCTCAGTAGCAAAATCTGGCCACTTGTGATCAACTATTTTCCAAGATGGTCCATCAGCTGGATGACGTAAGTATCCATCACGAAGTCTTTTATCAGCATGCCAAGTCAACTCCTTGGATATCTCCTTATTTCGAAACATTCTTTGAAATCTTGGAATAGGGGGGAAATACCATAGAACCTTTGCAGGAACTCCTTCCTTTATTGTATTTGTTTGGCCCAACTTCCACCTTGACATCCCGCAAGTAGGGCAATTGATAAAATCCTCATACTCCTTCCGATATAAGATACAATCATTAGGGCAAGCATGAATTTTCACATAATCCATCCCTAATGCACATAAGCTTTTCTTTGCATCATAAGAAGATAAAGGCAATTCATTGTCATCTGGAAGGATTTCTCCTAACAAACTAAGTAAGTCAGTGAAACTTTTATCACTCCACTATATTTGGCCTTCAAGTTGAATAATTTTACAACTGCAGATAACATTGTAAATTTAGTGCATCCAGGATATAAAGGTTTCTCGGCATCTTCAAGTAGCTTATTGAATTGGGTTGGATTCTCGGCATAACTATCAAATGCAGCATGTACCATATCTATTGGGTCCTCAGCAACATATTTTTGTTCATCTGGCCCTACTTGATCACTATCATTCTTTGAGTTCCCTATCGTAGCTCTTTCACCGTGCCATATCCATGTATGATATGTTAAATCTATACCATTACAATACATATGTGCTCTGATAGTTTGTACATTTCTCTTCTTTAAATTACCACATTTTGCACATGGGCAAGGAATTGCGTTACGATCATTAGCATTTGTCATTGCAAATTGCAAGTGATAGTCTATCCTTTGACATCCATTCTTTGTCCATTCTTATAACAACTAAATAACCAACAATGAGCTAACACCTTCAAAATAGTTGTAAATAATATACAAAATATTAACACAAACACAAGTTTTAAAACAACAGATAACAAAGGAAAGGTAGATAACTAAAAACAAAAATAAAAATAACAACAGATATTAATTACAAATATTTTAGAATATCACCAACAAAAGAAAACAGCAAACAACAACAGATATTTATGAATTATGTTTTCTAAGCATAAGTCTGCTAATGCAGTGGAGATATTTATATCTCCCAACAGAAGTAAGTGGTTAATATTTTGTAAACATAAGGGAAAATTGAGTTTTTCAATTGTCATGAAAATCTAAACAGCTAGAGAATGAAGTTTGACTTCTTGGATGCAATTATTATATGATTAGCATGGGTTAGAAGATGGATTTAATCCAAATATAGTACACAACAGAATATCATGGAACATGAAACTGGAAGGCCTATAGCTTTGACAACAATAAAGAAGCCCAAAAGTTTGATAATGGGAAGCAATGAGAGGATGGGCTCACAAGTTTGCTGTTCCTGAGTATCTAGTAATTTAAGTTAAAAAGTCATAAACATATATTAGCCAAATATCTTGACCACAAAATTTAGTAGTAACTTTAATTTGGGTGATCTCTCCAACTTATTAACCAAGGATTACTCCTACATTTGTCAATGGAACTAGAAGGTGTACTTGCATATCCTGATGTGCACTTGGCATGCAATCATCTCAATATATTCTATCCAATTAATGCTAACCCGTCCATGAATTCACTATACTATGCACACTACATCACTTCTTACAAGAAAAGGAAATCATCATATCAAAACAACTAAGCACTTATATGGAGTGTTCCTTTCACCCAACTAATCATCAGTTATCACCGCTCTCCATGTGCATAGATATGGAACCAAAGAGAAGTCGTTTCACCTTGTGAAAATAAGGTAAAATTTCAATCCATTTAATTGTTGGGATAGTGTAATGCTCAGGTCACGGAAAAATTCCATGCATAACATCTGATACTCTCATATGAACTTCTAGAGCCTCTGTTTATGACCAGTAAGAGGCATCACATGGTTCATATCTTGTTAGTTCAAACAAAAATATCATTTGCTAGATACAATTTTTTTTATGAAACATAACAAGAAATCAGCAGAACGAAATAATGAACAACCCAAACAAACTGCAGTTTCATGCTTACAGGTGCATAAGTATTACGCAGATACCACACTTGCACATGAAAATTGTCATGGATACAGAGAAAACTAAAACCCAGAACTATGACCTAAATCCCAAATAAAATAATAAAATCACGAAAACTGGAAGCCTCCTCCAAATAAAATTTCGTGATGCGGCAATCCCTCAGACACAAGAAACCCAAAATCCAGCCAAAAAACCTCGAAAAAGTGTTCCCTTTCACGAGGAACAGCGCGAAGGGGAGTGGAGAAAAGCGAAGACGCGAGGACTTGGACATAAAGCAAACTATACCGTTGCACAAGCCTATGCTGGATTCCTCGGTGTTGATACTGTAGAGGATGCCCTCGTATCTGATCTCGCTCTTGGAGGTCAAGCTTATGAGGCTCCCGATGTAGGAGTCCGCCGACGCCCCAGATCTGGAGGCCGGAGAGGAGTTTGCCGGAGAGGAGTTGGCCGGATGGAGAAGGCCGCGCGAGATGAGGAGTACTTGGGAGAAGGGTTCGGGACTTGAAAATGATCGGAAGATAGAAGTTGGGAGAAGGGTTTGGGTTTTCTACTCCTTACCTAGATCCAACGATTTGTATTAATCAAGATTTAGATCCAACGGTTTGTATTAATCAAGATTTAAATGAGATTTTAAACATAGACAACACTTTTTATAAAACGTTGTTGTAGACACTAAAAATCAGTCTAATAAACAACGCTTTTTATAAAGTGTTGTCTTTGACCCGTAAAAAACACTAATCGACAACGATTTTTAGAAAAGCGATGTCTATTAATAAGAAAATAATGAAATAGACAACGCTTTTCACTAAAAACGTTTTTAAAACAAAAATAGACCACGCTTTTTATAAAAAGCGTTGTCGTTTAAGTGTTGTAGAATCCCAATTTTATTGTAGTGCCTATTCGTCACAATTAGCTGAGATCTTCATTAAATGATATTTAATGCTGATTGGATCGGTCGACCGATCCTCCGGTTCGGTCGACCGATCAGCCTTTTCCTTTTTCTGCTGATCGATGTTTGTTAACTTGGTCTGTGCTGAGTCACCAGGGATCGGTCGACTGATCTTACTTTTCGGTCGACCGATCAAGCTTTGATCGGACTTTGACTTTGATCTGGTCTGAGCTGTTTGCTTTCTGATTTTGTCTGTTATGCTTTGTTCGGTCGACTGAACCGCTAGTTCGGTCGACCGATCCAGTCTGACCTGCAGCACAGTGTTAGAACAAAAACTTCCTGCAACATAGATGTTAGCACACAGCATAATAATGAATGAGTAATAAAAGAATAGTAGAACTGTTCTTGATCTCAACTTGGAAATCTTCCCAGTTTCTTCAGTTGGATCAGCGACCTAGAGTTGTTCCCTTCTGGAACTCGACCTCACAGTCGCTACTCCAGTTTGTTTACCTCAACCCACCTGCCAAACTTTGATCCTCCAGATCTAGTTTGGACTTTTCACTCAGCCTTGATCGGCTCCCCAGGACTTTTCCTTCGATCTTCGGCCCTCCAGACCTCTCGATCATACCACCAAGCATTGGATCCCCTTGACCTGCTTGGATCTGCACCTGGGTTCCACGATCTGCTAAGATTTCTCTTGCCTAGCCTCCAACTAGGTCTTTCTTGGTTGAGTAAACATCCTGCACACTCAGTCAACTAGCTAGATCATAACATGACTTAACTTGAACCTTTGACAACATCAAAACTCAGGTTTGATTCTGGTGCGTCTTGCACCAACAATCTTCCCCTTTTTGATGTTTAGCAACCAAGGTTCAAAGTTAAGTTAAAATATTCAACAAGTAAATAAACAAGCAATTTTTCTCCCCCCTGAGTTAAATAACTTCCCCTGAATTTACTATCTCTCCCCCCCTTGACACACATCAAAAATAGGGGCAGAACAAAAAAATAAGTAAATTTTGAATTGAATTATCAAAGGATTTAAAAATAATACTAAGTTTGAATAATATTTTGTAAAACATTACTAAAAAATTTACTAAGTCAAGAAATATTTTGAAAATATCTAAAAATTATACGTTGAAAAGAATAAAATTAAAACATTTGAAATTTTATATTTTGAAAAGAATAAATTTTGAACAACATTTTGAAAAATTATATTTTGAATTTTGAAAAATATTTTAAAAAAAAAAAATTTGAAAAACATTTTAAAAAACTTTTGAAAAGAATGATTTTTTGAAAAAATAATATTTTGAAAAGAAAGAAAAGAAGAATGAATTTTAAAAAATATTTTGAAAAGAATGAATTTTGAAAAATAATATTTTGGAAATAATTTGATCAAAAAATAATATAAGCTTAAAAAAAATCTTGTTTTGAAACTCCCCCTAAAATTGACAAATTCCTATAAGTCCAAGCATCGGTATAGAAAAACTAAGGAAAAAATTGTCCTTATGATGAAACGTCCAACATTTGTTCAGGGCTAACTACCACAAGATAGTAGCAAATGACTTAGGTTGGTCAATTTGAGTATTTAGTACTAACTGGATTTTTACCGGTTAGTTAACCCAAATTGATTCATGTATGTTATTTTAAAGCCCAGATTTATAGCGATGCACTGACATAAACATCTGAAATCTAGGGCTAAGACCTAAGCATCTCACCCATTCTAAGTTATCAAACAAGGGATCCTGCTGTGCTTGTGAGATGCTGGCTCCTAGGACTATAGGATCATGCAATTCTACGGTAGATCCTAAGCTACTCCAAAAAATTTAAAATAATTTGAAAGAATTTTTGAAAACTAAAAATTTGAAAGGGAATTTTTACAAAAATAATTTTGAAAGATAAACTAAATAATAATTTCCAAAACAAACAAACCTATTCTATAAAACATAACCCTAATTGTCTTCTTAGATTACTAAATTCTGCTTCAGGTAAAGGTTTAGTAAAAATATCTGCCAAATTAGATTTGGATTCAATATAATTAAGTTCGATATTCCCTTTAGACACATAATCTCTAATGAAGTGATGTTTAACCTCTATATGTTTAGTTCTAGAGTGATGTACTGGATTTTTAGTAAGATTTATAGAACTTATATTATTAATGTAGGTTTTTACATTTTTATAATCTAGATTAAAATCTTTTAATGTATGAGACATCCATAACAATTGGGCTACACATTCACCCATTGCTATGTATTTAGCTTCAGTGGTAGATAGGGCAACACATTGTTGCTTATGGCTAAACCAACTAACTAAAGATGAACCTAATAATTGACAACCTCCACTTGTACTCTTCCTATCTAACTTACACCCAGCATAATCCGAATCCGAATATCCGACTAAGTCAAAATGTGGGGTTCTTGGGTACCAAATTCCTACATTAATAGTGCCTTTTAAATATTTAATAATTCTTTTCACCAGTGAAAGATGGGTCTCTTTTGCACAAGTCTGATATCAGGCACATATACTAACTGCAAATAAAATGTCAGGTCGGCTTGCAGTTAGATAAAGTAAACTCCCGATCATGCTTCTATAATACTTTAAGTCAACAGGTATACCATTTTCATCATTATCAAGGGTAAGGTTACTTGCCATTGGTGTCTTAAGCCCTTTACTATTTTCCATACCAAATTTTTTAAGAAGTTCTTTTGTGTACTTAGTTTGATGTACATAATTACCATCCTTAGTTTGTTTAATTTGGAGACCTAAGAAATAATTTAATTCACCAACCAAACTCATTTCAAATTCATTTTCCATTAAGGTCACAAATTCTTTTAAAAATTTTGAATTGGTTGAACCAAAGACAATATCGTCTACATAAACTTGAGCAATGAAAATGTCTGAATTAAAGGTTTTAATAAAAAGTGTAGGATCAATTTAGCCTTCTTTAAAACCCTTTGATTTTAGAAAACTAGACAATCTTTCATACCAAGCCTTAGGTGCTTGTTTTAATCCATATAAAACTTTTTTTAGTTTAAAGACATAAGTTGGATTTTCTAGATCTTCAAAACCGGGTGGTTGACTAACGTAGACTTCTTCCTTAATAAGGCCATTTAGAAAAGCGGATTTAACATCCATTTGGTACAATTTGAACCCTTTAAATGCGGCATAGGCCAGCAACATTCTAATTGATTCAAGTCTAGCTACTGGGGCATAAGTCTCGTCATAATCTAGTCCTTCGACTTGACTGAACCCTTTTGCCACTAAACGAGCTTTATTTCTTAAAATATTACCCTGATCATCTAATTTGTTTCTAAACACCCATTTAGTATCAATGACCGTTTTATTTATTGGTGGAGGCACTAAGTCCCAAACCTAAATTTGTTCAAATTGGTGTAACTCTTCTTGCATTGCAATTACCCAGTCAGGTTCTATTAAGGCATCATTTATATTTTTAGGTTCAATTTTAGATATTAATGCTATTTGACTTAGATTTCTAAAAGCAGATCTTGTTTGAACCCTTAATTCAGAATTTCCTATGATTTGGTTGGATGGATGGTGAGGGTTAGATTTTAATACTTTTGAATTTTCAATTTTTTTTAAGGGTGGTTAACTCTTCATCTTCTTCTTGATTAGCATTTGAATGAGGTTGAGTAATAGAAAGATCATCAATTTCATTAAATGTTACATTTGTCGTTTCCTCAATTTTCAAAGTAGATTTATTATAAACTCTATAGGCCCTACTTGTAGATGAATACCCTAGAAAAATTCCTAGGTTAGTTTTTGAAGTGAATTTGCCTAAGTGATCTTTAAGATTTAAAATATGAACATTACAACCAAAAACTTTAAAATATTTTATGTTAGGAATTTTATTGAAATAAATTTCATAAGATGTTTTATTTTGGTCTTTGTTAATTATAATTCGACTTTGAACATAACAAGCTGTATTAACAGCTTCAACCCAAAAATGTTTTGGTATATTATATTCATTTAACATTATGCGAGCAGCTTCTTGTAAGGTTCTATTCTTACGTTCAACTAAACCATTTTGTTGTGGAGTTTTTGGGCATGAAAACTCATGGTGATAACCATTTTCTAAACAAAAAGTATTAAAGTTTTTGATTTTTGAACTCACCTCCATTATCACTTCTTATTTTCTTAATTTTAATTTCTTTTTCATTTTCTACTTGTTTACAGAAATGTTTAAATGTTTCAAAAGTGTCACTTTTATTTGATGAGAATTTTACCCAGGTAAACTTAGAGTAGTCATCAATGATTACTAAGCAATAAAGATTTCCATTTAAGGATTTTATTCCATGAGAATCAAATAAATCTAAATGTATTAGTTCAAGTATTCTAGTTGTTCTATTTTGATTTGTAGGTTTATGAGTTGATTTAATTTATTTTCCTTGTTGACAAGAATTACAAAATTTATTTATAGGATTTCCTAGTTTTGGCAAACCTTTTACTAAACCATTTTTGCTTAAGTTTAATAAATTTCTAAGGTGGGTATGAGCTAATCTCCTATGACATAACCAAGTTTCATCATTATTAGTTAGAAAACATTTGGATATTGTTTTAGGTAGATGAATAGAGTATATATTTTTATCTCTAAAACCTTTTAGTAATATATTAGTTGAGTCATTGTAACTTATTAAGCATTCAGAAGATAAGAATTTAACCTTAAATCTTGAATCACAGAGTTGACTTATACTAAGCAAATTGTAATTAAAATGTTCAACAAGTAAAACCTTTTTAATTGAAATATTTGACTGCAATTGAATTTCACCTGTACCGATTACCTTTAGCTTGTCATTGTTTCCTAAGGCAACTGACTCTAAGCTTTTGAATTCAATGTTGGTAAATTTGTGCTAATCCCCAGTCATGTGTCTGGAGCAGCCGTTGTCCAAAATGCATTTATCCAGAGCTTTGGATGCCTACACAATGTAGGATTAAACCAAAGTTTGGTTAAAGGATGAGATTGAGTGGGTTATTAGGTTTAAAGTAATTTTAATTAAGTTTTTAAAATAATTTTAATTAAGTTTTTAAAATAATTTTAATTAAGTTTTAAAACAAGTTTAATTAAGTTTTAAAATAATTTTAATTAAGTTTTAAAATAATTTTAAGTAAATAATTTTAATTAAGTTTTAAAATAAGTTTAATTAAGTTTTAAAAATAATTTTAATTAAGTTTTTAAAATAATTTTAATTACGTTTTAATTAAGTAATAATTTTAATTATGTTTTAAAATAATTTTAATTAAGTTTAAAAATAAGTTTAATTAAGTTTTAAAAATAATTTTAATTAAGTTTAAAAAATAATTTTAATTACGTTTTAATTAAGTAATAATTTTAATTAAGTTTTAAAAATAATTTTAATTAAGTTTTAAAAATAATTTTAATTAAGTTTTTTAAAAATAATTTTAATTACGTTTTAATTAAGTAATAATTTTAATTAAGTTTTAAAAATAATTTTAATTAAGTTTTTAAAAATAATTTTAATTACGTTTTAATTAAGTAATAATTTTAATTAAGTTTTAAAATAGGTTTATTAAGTTTTAAAATAATTTTAATTAAGTTTTAAAATAATTTTAATTAAATTTTAAAATAATTTTAATTAAGTTTTAAAGATAATTTTAATTACGTTTTAAAATAATTTTAATTAAGTTTTAAAAATAATTTTAATTAAGTTTTTTAAAATAATTTTAATTAAGTTTTAAAATAATTTTAATTAAGTTTTAAAATAATTTTAATTAAGTTTTAAAATAATTTTAATTAAGTTTTAAAAATAATTTTAATTAAGTTTTAAAGATAATTTTAATTACGATTTAATTAAGTAATAATTTTAATTAGGTTTTAATTAAGTTTTAAAATAATTTTAATTAAGTTTTAAAATAGGTTTAATTAAGTTTTAAAATAATTTTAATTAAGTTTTTAAAATAATTTTAATTAAGTTTTAAAATAGGTTTAATTAAGTTTTAAAATAATTTTAATTAAGTTTTAAAATAATTTTAATTAAGTTTTAAAATAGGTTTAATTAAGTTTTAAAATAATTTTAATTAAGTTTTTTTTTAAAATAATTTTAATTAAGTTTTAAAAATAATTTTAATTAAGTTTTAAAATAGGTTTAATTAAGTTTTAAAATAATTTTAATTAAGTTTTAAAATAATTTTAATTAAATTTTAAAATAAATTTTTAAGTTCGAATTGGATTTGAATTAGATTTCAATTAATTTTGAATTTATTGAAAGAGGTTATTGAACCCATGTTAGATTCAAACTTAGCTTTGGGTTAATCAAGCAGGTTTCCTAAGGATAAGCTTTCAGTTCAGTGATGAGGCATACGACCTACTTGAATATCATTAGACCACTTGTTGAAGGCTTTCCAAACTGTTCCCGCTCAAAAAACTTAATACTAAATTTTGGTCTAACTAGCCTATGTTTGACTGGGGTAGCTTCGGTCAGATCCACTAAGTCTAGTGCACCAGGTAGAATTCCATATTCAGCCTAGACATGCCTTCGACAAAGTTTCCTTGACGTACTATCATCCCAATCCATTCCGGTGCTATGTTATAGGGTTTGGTAAACCTTTTTCATCTAACCGTTCTAAGCAGAAAAATAATCCTAAGCCTAAGTATTGAGTTTGGTTTAATCAAGTTGGTTGGATTGTTTTTCTAATTGCTCCCCCTGAGTCATAGCTTAGATAAGGTCTATCTAAGTAATGGATTTGACTCTTAGGGACCAAGTAGTAGTTTGGTTCAATTTGTTTGGTTAAAAATTTTGTTTGAACCCATGCTTGGACTTGACTTCTAGTATTTTGACTGATTAAGGATAAGTATGGTTTGTTTGTTTGTTTGGGTTTGTAACCAAGTCCAGATTTGTTGTACATGGCTCGTTGTGATCCAAGTACCATATTTAGACACTTGGATCTCATTTCGAACCTTTCTAACGTTTTCTTGAGTCGCTCGACTTGACCTTTCAAATCGAAATTTTCTTCCTCAAGTTTTTCAACTTGAGTTGAAGTTCCGAGTTGAACTTGGTTAGTCGAGTCACTCAAGTTAACTTGTTGCTTAAGGTGATCTATTTCCTTAAGTAACAAGTTATTTTGTTTTTCAGATTTAGACAATTTTTTAAACAAACATTTAACTACCTTAAGCAAGTTAGACTTTGAATAAATCGTTACCATATTTGGATCTTCCGATCCGGGACTTCTATCAGACTCGATGTCGATCTCGGATTCGTACTCTTCGTCAGACTCGGTCCCCGAATCTTCGTTTCTTGCCATAAATGCAAGGTGGCTCGAGTGCTTCGTTTGCTCCGCATCGGATTGATCGGAATAAGTTTCGTCCCATGTCGCTTGAAGAGCCTTCTTTCGTCTTGTTGATTTGGGTCCTTCTTCTTTCTGATTTGGACATTCATTTTTGAAATGCCCATTCTTGTTGCAGCCATAACAGGTTACTTCTGATTTATTTTGGATCTGATTTGGAGGGGTCTTTTTGGTGCTTCTTCTAAACTTCTTTTTAGTCAACAACCTTCGGACCATGTTGACTAATTCTTATTCGTTTGTTAAGTCTGAGTCTGGTTCGATTTCTGACTCGATCTTCTTTTTAGATTTTGTTTCCTTGCTTGATCCTGCATATAAAGCTACACCTTTCTCGACATGGCTTGTGTTAGACTATTCGTGTAATTCTAATTCACAAAATAACTCGTCTAACTTAAGAACTGAAAGATCCTTAGAAACTTTATAAGCATCTACAATTGATGCCCACAAAGCATTCCTAGGAAAGACGTTCAGAGCGTACCTTATAGTGTCGCGATTTTCGAGATTGTGTCCGATTAGATGAAGACCGTTGAGGATGTCCTTCAGTCAAGCGTGTAGTTGCGAGGCCGTCTCTCCAAGAAACATTTTTATATTTAACAAATTGTTTAAAAGTAGATCTCGTTTGTTTACCTTCGAGTCGTCCATTCCTTAGTGTAGTTTGACTATCGAGTCCCACAATTCTTTGGCGTTGTCGTAGGGACCAGCTTTATTCAACTCGTCCATCGTGAGCCCGCACTGAATGGTATTGATTGCTTTGTAATCCAGTTGTGCCTTCTTGATCATCTAAGGAGTCCATTCTTCTGGTTCTATGGTTGTTCCGTCTTTCATTGGGGGAGTATAGCCTTTCAAAACTGTGAACCAAAGCTCAATGTTGGACTTTAAGTAGCACTCCATCCTATTCTTCCAGTAACTGAAATTCTCTCCTTTGAATAGTGGAGGTCGGACCGTACTATAGCCTTCTTGATTGAGTTCAACATCCTTGCAAGAAAAAGTTAAAGAACAAAATATTTCCAAGACTTTCATCTTGGGATTAGTAGTGCTTGAAGAAAAAATATTCTAAAAGGAAAAGAAAGAGTTTTAAAAAATGCTTTGAAAATCAGTTAAGAAATTTCAGAGCTAACTTGACTCTGATACCAATTGATAGATCGTTTGGAGCGATAGAGGGGGGGGGGGGTGAATATCGCGCTTTTTAAAACTGTTCTTTTCTTTCAAAACAAAGTCGTGCAACGGAAATAAAAAGGAGACAAAGTATTTTACTTCGTTCGGAGTCTAGCTCGACTCCTACTCGAAGGCCAGCAGTCCTTGACTGCACCGATGGGCAAAGCACTAAAAACCTTCTTTCCGAAGTCCTCGGAAAGAAGCGAATCGTACAGATACAAGAATGTTAAGATAGTAACACACCTACTATCTTATGTAAATTAAGTGCAATATAAAAATAAATATACAGACAATAATATTTGAAAGACGAAGCTTGGTCGGCACGAATGAAGTTGCTTGCTGAAATCGTAGGCGTGAGCAGCTTGCAAAAGAGCACCAGAATTGATTCGAAAAATTCTGTTCTGCCTCTGACTTCGAGCCTGCTTTTATAGATGTACTAGAGTTTCGGTCGACTGATCCCACTTTTCGGTCGACCGAACCCGCTCCCTTCCTTCCTGGCTGAAGTTCGAAGCTGGCTCGATCTTTTGCATTTACTGGCCTTCAATGGTTCGGTCGAGCGATCATGCCTTTCGATCGACCGAACAGGATCTTTTCCCTGTTCGTCACAATTAGCTGAGATCTTCATTAAATGATGTTTAATGCTAATTGGATCGGTCGACCGATCCTCTGGTTCGGTCGACCGATCAGCCTTTTCCTCTTTCTGCTGATCGATGTTTGTTAACTTGGTCTGTGCCGAGTCACCAGGGATCGGTCGACCGATCTTACTTTTCGGTCGACCGATCTTACTTTGATCGGACTTTGACTTTGATCTGGTCTGAGCTGTTTGCTTTCTGATTTTGTCTGTTATGCTTTGTTCGGTCGACTGAACCGCTGGTTCGGTCGACCGATCCAGTCTGACCTGCAGCAAAGTGTAAGAACAAAAACTTCCTGCAACATAGATGTTGGCACACAACATAATAATGAATGAGTAATAAAAGAACAGTAGAACTGTTCTTGATCTCAACTTGGAAACCTTCGCGGTTTCTTCAGTTGGATCAGCGACCTAGGGTTGTTCCCTTCAGGAACTCGACCTCACAGTCGCTCCTCCAGTTTGTTTACCTCAACCCACCTGCCAAACTTTGATCCTACAGATCTAGTTTGGACTTTTCACTCAGCCTTAATCGGCTTCCCAGGACTTTTCCTTCGATCTTCGGCCCTCCAGACCTCTCGATCATACCACCAAGCATTGGGTACCCTTGACCTGCTTGGATTTGCACCTGGGTTCCAGGATCTGCTAAGATTTCTCTTGCCTAGCCTCCAACTAGGTCTTTCTTGGTTGAGTATGTTGGTGCAATATTCCCCAGGTCAAGGTTGACCGTGTTGACTAAGCTTGAATTGAGTCAAGCTCGAGTCTTGATGTTGTGGTTTCGATGTTTGCCAATACATGAAGATTGCAGGTGCAATTGTTCATGTGTGAAGAAGAGTCAAGTAGGTCAAGATTGACTGGATACTAGACTGGAAAGTCCTGGTGAGTGAAGCCAGGTGAAAGTCCTAACTGAGAAGTTAGGCAGAAGGAAAACCTAGTGAGTGAAGTCAGGCAGATGGAAAGACTTAGTGAGTGAAGCTAGGCAGAAGGAAATCCTGGTGAGTGAAGCCAGGTGAAAGACCTAGTGAGTGAAGCTAGGCAGAAGGGAAGTCCTGGTGAGTGAAGTCAGGCAGATGGAAAGACATAGTGAGTGAAGCTAGGCAGAAGGAAATCCTGGTGAGTGAAGTCAGGTGAAAGACCTAGTGAGTGAAGCTAGGCAGAAGAGAAGTCCTGGTGAGTGAAGTCAGGTAGACATGAAGTCCTACTGAGTGAAGTTAGGCAGAAGGGAAGTCCTGGTGAGTGAAGCCAGGCAGACATGAAGTCCTAGTGAGTGAAGCTAGGCAGAAGGGAAGTCCTGGTGAGTGAAGCCAGGCGAGGAAATCCAGATGGATCAAGGATAATCGGACATCTGGTGTTGGAAAGTCCAAGTAGGTCAAAGGGATTGACCGAATACGTGGCACAAGGAAATCCAGATGAGTCAAGGTTGACCAGACATCTGGTGGAAGTTCAAGTGGGTCAAAGGGATTGACCGGACACTTGGTGAGCGAGTTCTAGCAGGTCAAGGTTGACCGGATGCTAGGCACGATGAACCAACAGGTCATGGTTGACCAGATGTTGGTTTAGGAGAATTTAGACTTGATTTTGGGAGAAATCATGAGTTGGATCGATCAGCCGATCGATTGACTCATGCCCAATCGATCGACCGATCGATTGGGCGAGTCTTCACGACAAGCCTCCTCCCAATTGATCAGTGGATCGATTGGGATGAGTGCGCGGTCGCATAGAACAGCGCTGGATCGATCGGTCGATCGATCCAGAGCTCCCAATCGATCAGTGGATCGATTGGGAGTCGCGATTCTGCGCGATAAGCCCTGGATCGATTAGCCGATCGATCCAGGCAATTCCTGAGAGCACAGAGGCGCTCTGGATCGATCAGCCGATCGATCCAAAGCCTCCCCGATCGATTGGGAGCAATCCAATCGATCGGGATCCGACCGTTGGCGCTGGATAAAGCCGTTGGGCTGCGATTCCTTCGCCATTGCTTGCACTGTTCACTTCTGATCTTCACAGTAGCTTCTCCACAGCGTTTTCCACTCTCACCGCCAGTTCTTGAAGGATCTTGGAGAGACATCCAAGTCAAGAGGCGTGACTACAACAAGAGGAAGAAACTAGGGTTAGGGTTTTCACTACATATCTTGTAAGATATTTCTTGTATTTGTCTTCCCTTGCTTTCTTGTTGTATTGAGAGTATTATAGGGCTTCTCCGCCTTTGGTAGTTACCATAAAGGAGTGTTTTCATAGTGGAGGGTGCGTGAGTATGTGGATCCTTGGATTAGTCACCTCTTGTGAGGTGGATACCAAGTAAATCCTCTTGTTAGTGTTGTGTATTTTGTTTCTTTGTATTTTCTACTGCATATCTTGAAGAAACAAGCAACGAAGACCAAAACTAGCGCACCGAGCTATTCACCCCCCTCTAGCTACATAATCGGTCCCAACAAGTGGTATCAGAGCATGGTTGCTCTTCACCGGAATCATCGCCGGAAAGGGAAAAGAGCTAGAGGGTGAAGAAGTTGGAGCAAAATTCTTCAAGTCAAAGATTTTATCAAGCTCAACTTCAATGGAATTCCAAGATGGACTTGGATTCGATACAAGGGTGCCTCCACCATTCACAATGACAAGCTTCGATTCTTGGAGATCAAGAATCGAAAACTTATTGATGATGGAGATAGAGCAATGGTTTGCTCTCATGGAAGGGTTCAAGGCTCCAAGAAATTCAAAGGGCAAAGTTCTCAAGAGGAGCAATTGGAGCCAAGAACAAATCCAAAGATGTGAGGCCAATGACAAGGTGACCAAGCTTTTGGTCAATTTATTGCCAAGCAACATCTTGGAGCAAATTGGAGATTTTGAAGATGCCAAAGAGCTATGGAGCAAATTGGCAAGGATTCATGAGATCCCCTCCACTGTACCAAGCCAAGAAAAATCCAAAGAGGGTGACTCATTGGAGCAAGATAAAGAGGAGGAGAATTTCGAAGGTGAGAGATGCTCATCTTCTGAAGAAGAAGTCCAAGAAGCTTCATCTTCAAAGGAATGCAATGAAGAGGGCAAGGAGAGGGCATACTCTTTGTTCAATATACAAGACGAAGATGAAGAAGCCTCCACCTCTAGGATTGAGGGGGAGCAACTTTCATTGACACCGGATCAAGAAGAAGGAGAAGTCTCCACATCCGGGTCAAGAGAAGAAGAGGATGAAGAAGCTTCCACCTCCACAAGTCAAGTCAAATCTATTGGAGGAGCATCATTGTCAAATCAAGAGGAAGTTTCTACCTCCGGATCAAAAGGAGAAGATGTCATCCCTACACATGAAGGTATAAATATTTCAATTAAAAATAAAAATCATATTATATGTTTTGAGTGTAGGCAACATGGGCACTACAAGAGCAAGTGCCCCAAATTGGCCAAGAAGAAGGGTCAAGTGGCATTAAAGGGCAAGGAGAAGCTCAAGGAGACCACCCCCACAACAAAGAATAGCAAGGAGCACATTGTGTGCTTCTCTTGCAATCAAAAAGGACATTACCGAAGCCAATGCCCTAAGGGGAAGAAAGCGGTCAAGACTCAAGAAGGAAGCACAAGTCAAGGGGGAGACTCCAAGGTAAAATGAAAGGTATCGTTTATTGAGCCTACCCTTTTAAATAATGGTAAAAAGCATGCTAGTTCTAATTTATATCATTTTAATGCTATTTACCATAAACATAGGAAGCATGATAGCATTAAGGGAAATCATATGGCTCTTCATGCTAAAACTACCACACCTAGGGTTAGGAGGATAGATGAAAATCTAGGCAAGAAAACTAAGGATTTTAGTTATAAGCCTAGAAATAAAAATGCTCATGGATTTAATGAAAAACCAAAAACTAAGGATTTAATAATAGAAAATCAAGTCTTGAGATCAAGGCTTGATAAAATGGAAAAGACCCTAAAAAGAATGGAAAATATCCTAAAAGGGAAAAATGAGCAAAACCTAGGTCTAGGAGTACAACAAGGGTCATCCAAGGGCCATAGAGGTTTGGGATACAAACCTAAGGCTAAGAAGGATGTAATCTCTTACCATAGGGTTCCATATAATTATGGAACCAACCCTAGGTCAAATGGTCAAGTCAAAAATAATAGGAAAACTATTCCTAAGAGTATTTTTGTAATAGATGTGACTAAGACTTCTAAGAAGTCCAAGAAAGTCACAAAGAAGGTCACTAGGGAAGAAATTCCTAGAGTTAACCTAGAAAATGTGACCAAGGCTTCTAAGAAGCCTAACAAGGTCACTAGGAAGATATCTAGGGAAGTTATCCCTAGCGAGTACCTAGAGCATCCAAGGAGCACCAATATGTTTTTGGTTCCTAGGAGCATATTCTCTACCCCGTAGATGGGTTAGAGAGTGTCAACTCTGATTAGAAGGGTAGTTAACCCAACTTTGATGAAGTTGACACTCGGAGAGTATTTTCAAGGTTATTGTTAACCTTTGAAAATGAAAAGAATTTTTATTTACTCTTATAAGAGTAAAATGTGTCACAATTTGATAAATTGGATGATATTTTAAGTGACACAAATTGGGAAAATCATAAGAACTACCAAGTTGGGATTTTGGTATGTTCTTGGGAAATTAAATGCAAGTTATGCCTTAACTTAAAGTTGGTTACTTTTTAAAAGAGTAGATTGTGCCAAAAATTTGAGGAATATGTTTAATTTAAATTGACACAAATTAGGAAAAGCAAAAGAAATGTCAAAATTGGATTATTGGCATTTTCTTGGGAAATAGTGGGTAATCTAGGTTTTAAATCTTAATTTAGCTAAGTCTTAAAGACACTTAGGTAGACAACCTAGGTATTTTATTTATGCCAAATTGTCATGCCTTGTTTGCCTATCATATGCCATGACATCATATTTATTTTTGCATTCATATTTTATTATGAAAACCATAAAAATGTCATGTCATGTCATACATACATCATGTAGTTATAGGATATTTTCTTTTGAAAATTATTTCTTTTTGATGTATGCCATAACATTATCATGTATTAATTTATTTTATGCAAATTAAGGACAAATGACATTTATTAACAAATCACATCCTTGGTGGATGTTCATAATCTCAAAATGCCTAGGTAGATATGCATGATCCCTAGATTAGGGTAAAACCAAAGTTTACATCTCACTAAAGAACTATAAGGTAACTTGCATGTGTTTTAGTACACATTAGATACAAGTGAGATGTTAGAATGATGAACAAAACTCAAGATGTTGATTTAGTGCATTCTTTTGAGTTTTTGGCTCATCAAAACACATAGTTATGCGTTTTCCAATCATTGGGAAAGCTAATGTACAAGTCATGTGCATTGAGCCCAAGGAACATAGTTGGATATTGGTTTTGAAACTAATTTTAAAATATTTTTGGAAAACCTTGGTGAATGCTATCTTTTGATAGTAATCATCATTGAATAGTTGAGCACAAACTTGAAGAAAACACTAAAGTGTTTACAAGTTTTCAAGTTTGTGTCAATCTTTGAAAATATGGTGTATTTTCTTAGAAAACTATTTTTCCATGATAATATATGCTCTAAATAATGTCTACAACAATTTTTACGTTTTTGGAATTTTGTAGATTTTTCTAGGGGTTTCTGAAATTGACTGAAATGGAATTTCAGCTTTTTCAGAGCTTCAATCGATCACCTGATCGATTGAAGGGTCTCAATCGATCAGGCGATCGATTGAGAGCAAGCTTCTCGCGAACAGAAGCTTCCTGGATCGATCCACCGATTGATCCAGCCCTCCTGAATCGATCAGTGGATCGATTCAAGCAGGTTCAATCGATTGTGACCCAACTCCAATCGATTGGAAATGCTGATTTTGGCTGGTAAAGCCTGAGTTCAGCATTTTGGACCATCTTTAGTCTAGGTAACCATTCCTAACCCCTCAAAACATATTTATACACATTTAAGGGGAGTTTTCATGATGAAAACAAGGATGGATTGGTTAAGGAAGACTAAGTCGAAGTTTAGGTTGAGGTTTGGTTTCATTATTGAATTTATGAACCTCAAAACTTCTAATTTTGGGTTTCCTAAAGGTTTAGGGATTCCAAGTCATTGTTGGTGCAATGACAGAAGTCACGACCATGTCTTTAGGGGAGTTACTCTTTAAGGACATGAAAATTATTTTTCATACATCTTGGAAGGTGGTTAACCTTCTTTCGCGGAAATGCTCAAGATTGAGCATTTGAAAATAATGGAGAGTGGATATCTTCGTTATTCAAGGGGTGTCTGCTCAAGGATGAGCATTTAATGATAGTGAAGGGTATGAGACCTTCGTTATCGGATTGTGAACAACAAGTGAAGTTGTGAACAACGTTAGGTAACTCTTCAGGGGGAGAGTTTATTTTTTTTAATGTGTGCCCAAAGATGGGAATTATTTTGATGTGTGCCAATAGGGGGAGAATGAAAGGGTTTAAGTTAGGCCTTCATTATCTAAGAGGGAGTTTGCCCTCTTAGGGGGAGAATGTAGGGGTTAACTTACGTTTTCATTACCTAGTGGCATGAAGAAGGTTGAGGCTATGGGATTAGCCTAACTTAAAGAAGGTATTGTCAAACATCAAAAAGGAGGAGATTGTTGGTGCAATATTCCCCAGGTCAAGGTTGACCGTGTTGACTAAGCTTGAATTGAGTCAAGCTCGAGTCTTGATGTTGTGGTTTTGATGTTTGACAATACATGTGGTAAATACATGAAGATTGCAGGTGTAATTGTTCATGTGTGAAGAAGAGTCAAGTAGGTCAAGATTGACTGGATACTTGACTGGAAAATCCAGGTGAGTGAAGTCAGGTGAAAGTCCTAACTGGGAAGTTAGGCAGAAGGAAATCCTAGTGAGTGAAGCTAGGTGAAAGTCCTGGTGTGTGAAGCCATGCAGATGGAAAGACCTAGTGAGTGAAGCTAGGCAGAAGGAAATCCTGGTGAGTGAAGCCAGTGAAAGACCTAGTGAGTGAAGCTAGGCAGAAGGGAAGCCCTGGTGAGTAAAGTCAGGCAGATGGAAAGACCTAGTGAGTGAAGCTAGGCAGAAGGAAATCCTGGTGAGTGAAGCCAGGTGAAAGAACTAGTGAGTGAAGCTAGGCAGAAGAGAAGTCCTGGTGAGTGAAGCCAGGTAGACATGAAGTCCTAGTGAGTGAAGCTAGGCAGAAGGGAAGTCTTGGTGAGTGAAGCCAGATAGACATAAAATCCTAGTGAGTGAAGTTAGGCAGAAGGGAAGTCCTGGTGAGTGAAGCCAAGCGAGGAAATCCAGATGGATCAAGGATGATCGGACATCTGGTGTTGGGAAGTCCAAGTAGGTCAAAAGGATTGACCGGATACTTGGCACAAGGAAATCCAGATGAGTCAAGGTTGACCAGACATCTGGTGGAAGTTTAAGTGGGTCAAAGGGATTGATCGGACACTTGGTGAGCGAGTTCTAGCAGGTCAAGGTTGACCGGATGCTAGGCACGATGAACCAACAGGTCATGGTTGACCAGATGTTGGTTTAGGAGACTTTAGACTTGATTTTGGGAGAAATCATGAGTTGGATCGATCAGCCGATCGATTGGCTCATGCCCAATCGATCGGCCAATCGATTGGGCGAGTCTTTGCGACAAGCCTCCTCCCAATCGATCAGTGGATCGATTGGGATGAGTGCGCGGTCGCACAGAACAGCGCTGGATCGATCGATCCAGAGCTCCCAATCGATCAGTGGATCAATTGGGAGTCGCGATTCTGCGCGATAAGCCCTGGATCGATCAACCGATCGATCCAGGCAATTCCTGAGAGCACAGAGGCGCTTTGGATTGATCAGCCGATCAATCCAAAGCCTCCCTGATCGATTGGGAGCAATCCAATCGATCGGGATCCAACCGTTGACGCGGGATAAAGCCGTTGGGGTGCGATTCCTTCGCCATTGCTTGCACTGTTCACTTCCGATCTTCATAGCAGCTTCTCCACAGCGTTTTCCACTCTCACCGTCAGTTCTTGAAGGATCTTGAAGAGACATCCAAGTCAAGAGGCGTGACTACAACACGAGGAAGAAACTTGGGTTAGGGTTTTCACTACATATCTTGTAAGATATTTCTTGTATTTGTCTTCCTTTGCTTTCTTGTTGTATTGAGAGTATTATAGGGCTTCTCCGCCTTTGGTAGTTACCATAAAGGAGTGTTTTCATAGTGGAGGGTGCGTGAGTGTGTGGATCCTTGGATTAGTCACCTCTTGTGAGGTGGATACCAAGTAAATCCTCTTGTTAGCATTGTGTATTTTGTTTCTTTGTATTTTCCGCTGCATATCTTGAAGAAACAAGCAACGAAGACCAAGACTAGTGCACCGAGCTATTCACCCCACCCCCCCCTCTAGCTACATAATCGGTCCCAACAGAGTAAACATCCTGCACACTCAGTCAACTTGTTAGATCATAACAAGACTTAACTTGAACCTTTGACAACATCAAAACTCAGGTTTGATTCTGGTGCATCTTTGCACCAACATAAACTTCATGTAAAATTTACAATTAAGGATCTTGGGGCTCTTTCCCTCTTCTGTGGTGTTGAGATTCGCCCAACCTCAAATGGTCTTCTCTTGTCTCAGCAAAAGTATGTCATTGATATTCTCTCCAAACACCACATGCTTGATTCCAAGACGGTCTCCACTTCTATTGTTGCTAGCTCTTGTCTTACTTTACATGATGGGTCTTTGTTTTTTGATGCGACTAAGTTCCGATAAGTGGTTGGGAGCTTACAACATATCCGTATGACTCGTCTTGATATTTCCTTTACGGTCAATAAGTTCTCACAGTTTATGCATGCTCCTTCAGATATGCATTGGGGTACTGTGAAGCATCTACTTCGTTATCTCAATGGTACTAGGGATCTTGACATTCGTCTTCTTGCCGATACACCTCTTACTCTTCATGGTTTCTTCGATGCGGACTGGGCAGGAGATCCAGATGATCGGTGTTCTACGAGTGCATTTATTATTTTTCTGGGTGCTAATCCAGTTTCTTGGAAACCTACCAAATAGTGCACGGTTGCGCGCTTTTCGACTGAGGTTGAATATCGCGCTATTGCCTCTGCGACATCTGAGATCCAATGGATTAAGTCACTTTTGACAGACCTGCTTCTTCCGGTTACCATGCCTACTGTGCTCTTCACTGATAATTTGGGTGTCACCTATCTTTCAGCTAATCCTGTTTTTCCCTCTCGGATAAATTATCTGGCTATTGACTATCACTTTGTTCGTGATCTGGTGCATGCCTCCGAACTACGAGTTACTTATATTCTTGTCGAGGATCAATTGGCTGATGTACTTACCAAGTCACTTTCTCGACTTCGGCTGTTTACTATTTGCAGCAAGATTGATGTCTTTTCTGGGACACCATCTTAAGAGGGTGTATTAGGAAATAATTATTATTAGTAAATACTTATTTGTTTTCTATTTATTAGAGAATAATTATTATTAGAAAATATTTATTTATTTCTTAATTATTAGAGAATAATTATTATTAGGAAATATTTATTTGATTTATAATATTTTATATGTTTTTTATTTTTTATCTTGTAATATTATTTATATATCATATATTATCATTAATAAAGTGTATGAATTTTATCGTCAATAAATAATATAGTCCGTTTGAGTGCCAGCGGAGGTAAAAGATGATGTTGAAGTACATGCCCGGGAAGTTTGCTCAACGTGTATCACAGCCTTAACCTTTTCAATTCTGTCATCACAACTGTCTTTAATTTTGATACCGTTGCCAAGCTTTGATTTATCATCTGTGGCTCGGGGCACTGATAACTTAGGCTCTGTAATGTCTGCACTCTCATTATTGATCCATAAGGGACCCAATCATCTTTTTCTGCTATCATCCATGTGATACATATGCTTTCACAATTAGGGATGGCCAGATTCTCTCTAATTGCTACCTGAGTAACATGTTTCGGAGTTAAAACACTTTTAAGGCTTTTCAAAATGCAGATCGGAATTTCTCAACTAGTAAAACCAACTTTGCAATCAATAATTTGAATAAGTGTAGTGGATAATGAAACACAAACAACAACAACAACAAAAAGACACTAAGCAAAAATATCACCTTAATCCGATTGCCAATGAGCACTCCAATGTGGCTATCCGCAATTGAAGAGTCCAAGTTCCAATCTAATTGTGGCATACTAGTGAAGCCAAACCATAACTGATCAGATGGTGGTGGCTTTATATGCAAACGCAATGTCCCACGTAGAGAAACAACTCTTACTGCCAATGAAAGTGGCACCTTTAGGAAAAAAAAAAAAAAAAGGCTATTCGAGATCACTCAATAATCAAGTACAAAGAGAAAATTTTAAATATCCAGACCAGAAAACATGTTCAACGGTGTTCTTGAATCAACTTCACTGTTGATCTTGTTCGAAATCTGAGTCAGACGAATGTCGATTAAAGTATCGTCGGTGTTGACGGAGAGGTGACTCAGATACACTTGGTGTATATGCATCAGGAAACAGACCCCCATGTGAAACTGAAGGATGACGATGACCTAACCGACGGTACTTAGGCTCTGCGCATACTCAGACAAGCACACTAAACGTTAGAGACTCGAAACTAGGGAAAAAGTCCCCAGCGCAAGCCCTTCGACGCTCAAGTCAGATACTTTCCTCCCAGAAGAACAGTGTACGAAGGGGAAAAAGTTCCCGGCGCAGACCCTCCGACGCTCAAGTCAGGTACTTTCTCCCAGAAGAACAGTGTACGAAGGAAAAAGAAATGTAGTAGACGAGTACGAATGTGCGAGAGAGCGTACATGTATAAGGGAGAGAACCTCCCCTTTTTATATGATACTGCGTACCTTTGGAACCTGACTGTTGTCAGAGAATGTCGGATGTCAAGGCCTGTCGGGTGATGGAGGACACGTGACACCCTCTTATAGATTGAGAGAAGGTTTTATTCGCAGATGACAGCAAACCATTAGAATATTCCCTAACATATGACAGTTATTCCCTGACATGCGATTACGATTCTTTGACATTGTTGTCACCTAGTACTTTTTGTCCCGCTAGGGTTGAGTTACGGGCAGCTTGGGCTGACCATTAGGGTGTGGCGCTGGCCTGAGTCTTGATGAGGAAGATGAACTGCGACGAGGGTTCCATCTTTCACGCTTGGAATACTGAAGGGCCGACCGGAAGTTGTCTTACTGAAAGTGCCAGGTCTGTCTATACAGATCAGGTTGAGGAAACCAGACCAGTCGGGGAAGGTTAGGCCTTACTCCGGGCCGCATCTCATGTCTCTGATTTGGGATCCTGATCTGTCAACACCCGACCGGAAATTATGTGATTGATGACGTCAGACGGTCTAACTCCTTCTCCCTTGATTTCTGACTGTCTCATTCTCTTGACTTCTGACTGACACGTCTCCTTGACTTCTGACTACAACGTTCCTTTAACTTTTGACTATCTGTTCTTATCGGACCCTATCTTTATACACTGTATCAGTTGTTATTTCCAAAATTTTATATTAGTAGAGGTTAGGATAAGAAACAAGTCGTGGATAGTTTAAGTGGCCTTTTTTCAGCCACTTAAACTATTGGCAGATTTAGAAGTGAATGAGACTGAAGGGGAAAAGTGCAAACAAGTTTTAACTCCAAAATAAGCCTTTCTTTTTATCCCCTTACAGAGGATGGTATGCTTTTCTTATTCAAACTGAACATTGGTACATATGTATTGCAATGTATAACACTAATATGCACATCTTTGACAAGTCCATGAAGGATTATCTTGCAGACTTCACATGTCATTCTTGCAGACTTCACATGTCATTCGAGTTGGTATGTAGTGAGATGCTTACCATATGAGATTGCGGGGTTGAAACTTAGGGTAGTCGGGACATAAATCCCCGGTCCCTGTGCAACTCACCCCACCTGTCACATGCTCGCTCAGGATGCTGTAATTTACCTCCCTCGTGATGACCTTGGGTTGGGTGCGGTGGGGGCGCTAGGGACGAATGATTTCACCTTTTGTCACATGAAGGATTATCTTGCAGAACCTCTCTCACACGAGCAGATAAACAATAGGCTTCATGATATTCGCGATAGGTTTATTCATTCGGACATGGATATAATATGGGCATTGCCCTTGAGCTAGCAGTGCAAATCCGGTCACAGGGGAAGATATATGGAGAAGAGAAATGAGGAGAAGGGGCTGAATAAAGTGAAGAAGAAAAGGTCAACGCCCTCGAAGATGATAACAATGTCAACGGAATGAAGGCTAACAAAGAGAAAAAGAGAAGACAGTCCAATCAAGTTGAAGAGGATGAAAATGCAGGGGAGGAAGGTAAGGATAGAGGAAAATCTGTGCAGATACACGTGTTTGTGGAATAGAAAGGAGTGTACAAAACTGAGAAAAAAAAACAACCACCATATATTCATATCCAAGTAATAAATACTCGTCCACGCAATCTGTCTTGAAAGTTAGTTAATTAAATACATCATTCTCAAGTTTTTTGAATGTTGATATTGTACAAAAAAAGAGGAGATGGTGCGTTGGTTATGGCGCAATGTCGAGGTGGTTTGGATGCTAATCATGTGAAGGCTATGAGCTGAAGTAAAATAATACTAAGTAAACTTGTACAGCAAAGATAGGAACTAAGAGAAGGAAGTATTAGTCATCGGGCCAGAGAAGAGGTCTCTGACGTCGACACTTCGACGCTCAAGTTAGAACAATAGCCGAGAGAAATGGAGAAGATGATAAACACTAGAACAATAGTGTCAATACGTGAGTGTGCGGATGCGTATGTATTCATGCGCGTACCTAGCCAACTGAGAGGACCCCTTTTTATACCGTCTTTCATAACTTCTGCATTAATGAGACGGCAAAGAATGTCTGGTGTCAGAGTATGTCGGGTGGTGAACTATGTACGACAACCTTCCTATAGGTGGAGGAAGGCTCCATTGCATCTATATGTCAGACTAATGACATATTCCTTAACATGTTGTTATAATTCTTTGACAATGTTGTCTCTTAGAAGGAGTCAGATCGGCTCTTTAGCCGATCAAAAATATACTGGGAGCCATGCTCTGGAGCCTAATGTTTGACCAGCATTGGGGCCTACTGGGTTTATGATGGGAACCTTATATTGAAGTAGGGAGCAGGGGCCCCGACCATAGATTGGGAGCTTGCCTCTGCAAAGTGGGGAGTTGAGCCTTGTGGATTTGACCGGTGTTATGTCCAACCGGATTTATATTGGAGATTTGGCATCCGCCTGGACAAGATGTCTGATTACTCGATTAGACTTTATGTTGAAGTTTATCTTGCATTTGGCTGCTATACTTGAACATAGAGTATGGTCCAACCGAGTAATGTGCCTAGGGTGTCCGATCGACCCTTTAGTCCAATCGGCCAGAGGCTCTATGGTGACACTAGACTTATTTGGGTATGACACTGATACAACTCAAGAGTTGACCCCTTCTTGACTTTGACCACCACATCAGCCGACTTTCTTGATGTCGAATCCCACTTCGAGGGTCCCACCTTACTCTCCGTATCACTAGTCTCTCCTTCAATTTTAGTTGAAGGAGATTACAAGCTCGACTGACTAGACACTTGTGTTCTTTAGTGTCATTGGCCTGGACGCTCGGTCCTAGTTCTGTTCTTTGAGTTTTTTGTTGGGAGCATTGCCCATTCGAATAGTTCATAGATATGGTAAGAGTTGAGAACAGGCATGAGGGCAGGTTCATTTATAACTCGGCCGAGCGACACGAGAGT
The DNA here is from genome assembly GCF_018446385.1 of Zingiber officinale. Taxonomy (NCBI): domain Eukaryota; kingdom Viridiplantae; phylum Streptophyta; class Magnoliopsida; order Zingiberales; family Zingiberaceae; genus Zingiber; species Zingiber officinale. Next base: position 12,249,026 of record NC_055991.1, on the reverse strand, counting down.
CTGGAATATGTGCAAAGGCAAGCTCACTTATAATTTGGCCAAGTGACATGAGAGTCTAAGACAGGCGCGAGGGCAAACTCGCTTATAACTCGATCGGGCAACACGAGAGTCTAGAATGTCGGGACACTCCGGAGCTAGAGGGGGAAGAATAGCTCGCTCGCTTCGCTTTAATGATGATGATGCAACGGAAAAATTCGAAGCAACCCTCCCAATACTAACACAAGGATTTACTTGGTATTCACCTCAAGAAAAAGTGACTAATCCAAGGATTCACATTCTCTCACACATCTACTACCAAAATACTTCTTCTCAGAATAACCAGAGGTGGAGAAACCTTATATTTTGACTTTTGTTGATCGGATTTGCTTTGCCAGTTGGATGTGGTCCATTTTGATTATTGTCAATCGACATTTGTTTGGGGATGCCGGTTCGACTTCACGTGAATATGCCACTCGAATGTTTTGATCCTCAAATTTATCAATCGATTCTTTAGTTTGAGCATATGCCAGGCTCTTCCTACTATGTTCTTGAAGGAGATCCTCGAGAGGAGGGCAGGATGATCCTTTATTCACTTGTCTTGATTCGGCCATTCGACGAAGCCTCTTGGCATACTGATGACACTCACTGGTAGCATGATGAGGAAATTGATGGTAGTCACAAAAATGTCTATGTCTTTCAGGTGGTGACTGATCCACTTCCACACTACCCTTTCTTCCTAGACTGGTGGAAGATTCAGGCGAGAATCTCTAGGGCATTCAGGAGGTGGTAGTGGTTTCTGGCCGGCTTGGCCAATCAGAGCTGAGACAATCATCTCCTTTCGGATGATCTAGGCTTCCTCTACATTAATGTATTTGACTGTTTTCCCTAGAACGTCGTTGAAGTACTTTGGGAGCTTTTTAATGAGAGCTCAAAAAAATTCTTCTAAAAGGCCTTGGGATAAAGCGCTTATTAATATTTCAGAAGTAGCAAACGGAATATATGGCACCACTTGGTTGAATCGATTGATGTATGTTTGTAGAAATTATTTGGCCCCTTGCTTGAGTGTGAACAAACTTAGACTGGTCTTTTGGTACCTCCTACTGCTGGCAAAGTGGTACAAGAAACTTTGTGAAATTCTTTGAAACAGTAAATAGACTTACTCGGGAGCTGAGAACTGGCTGAACCATCTTTGTGCCAAGCCGGAAAGAGTGATAAGGAAGACTTGACACTTAACACCATCCGTGTATTGATGAAGGATGGTTGCATTTTCAAATTTAAGTAGATGATCTTCTAGGTCGGTCACTCCTCCGCATTATTTGATCATCAAAGGACGAAAGTAGCTCGACAGTTTGTCCTCTAAAATTTCTTAGGAGAACGACACACTTATCCGCTCGAGGGATATACTGGCCACCGGTTCTTCCTTCATTCGAAGGTCCTGAGCGGGTGCATCTCTAGAAGACAATACTTCAGGAATTTCCATTCGTCCCATATCGTCAAACGGTGTGTGGAACAACGCCTTGTGATACATGATCGGGGAGGACGACACGGGCGGAAAGCTGATCGACTGCATGGGAGCTTGCATGAGGCCTACTGGAGGAGGAGGAACTTGTTGGAACCCGTCGGGGCTTCCACTTGGGTCCCTCGCTCAGTGTGAGGGCCTGTTATTGACCTAGCCGGAAGCTCCAAGTCTTCTTATGATAAGGTGGTGGTGGAGAATCGTCCAGCCTCTTTCACTTCCACATTTTAGATTCAGGTGAAGTTCTCACAGATAACACTAAGTTTAATCTTGTTTGAAAGTGGGGGAGATGACACGCTAGCTATGAGATGACGTCGAGGTGGCTTGGATGTTGACCATGTGAAGATTGTGAGCTGAAGTAAAGTGACACCGAACTAATCTGTGTAGAAAAGACAGAAATTGGGAGAAGGAAGCATTAGTCATCGAGTCAGGGAAGCGGTCCCTAGCGCAAGCATTTTGATGCTCAAGTCAGAACAGTAGTCGAGCGAAATGGAGAAAACGATGAACAGTAGAACAATAATGTCAATGTGCGAGTGTGCATTTGTGTATGTATTTATGGGTGTACCTAGCTAACGGAGAGGACTCCCTTTTTATATCGCCTCTCATAACCTCCACATTAATGAGGCGATAGAGAATATCTGGTGTTAGAACATATCGGGTGGTGAACTATGTACGATAACCTTCCTATAGGTGGAGGAATGCTCCATTGAATGTATATGTCAAAGTAATGACATATTCTCTGACAGATTATTATGATTTTCTGACAATATTATCTCTTAAAAGGAGTCCAACTGACTCTTTAGCCAACCGAGAATGTACTAGGAGACATGCTCCGGAGAAATGGGAAGCTGAGCCTCTAAGGTTTGACCGACGCTAGGGCCAATCGGGTTTATGATGAGAACCTTACATTGAAGTAGGGAGAAGGGTCTTATAAGTCCAATTGGTACTAGGCTGACCGGATGTGGACTGGGAGCCCTACCTCTAAAAAGTGGAGAGCTAAGTCCTATGGGTTCGACTAAGTTTATGTAGGGGATTTGCCATTCACCCAGACAAGATGTCCGATCAGACTTTATGTTGGGAGTTCATCTTGCATTTGACCGCTATACTTGAATATAGAGTTTGGTTCAGCCGAGCGATGTGCCTAGCGTGTTTAGTTGACCCTTTAGTCCAATCGGCTAGAGCACTTGGCGATGATAATGGACTTATTTTAGTATGACATCGATATGATCCGAGAGTTGACCCCCTTTTGACTTTGATCGTCATATCAGTCGAATTTCTTGACGTTGAATCCCACTTCAGAGGTCTTACCTTACTTGTCATCATACATAGCTTGTAGTGCAACTGCAACTCTATGTTTCTTAGGTTATCTGAACAATAATACTTGGAAAATTTAGTGATATGATAGCTAGACTGAATATTTCATTCATTTGCATCTCTATATGAGCAACTTTCTTGAGGGTAGCTAACCTAAAAATGGTATACCATCCACTGAAAATATGAATGAGCATGCAACTAAGAGAAACAAATTTGACCCACATCTATCAATAACTAGAAATAACTTGAAAGGCAAAAAAACATTTGTGATAGCTGACATCAACTTCTGAGTGAAGAAAAAACACACATTTGATTCACGAAAGTAAAAGTTTATCAACTTTATCAGTTCAGAAGTCAACCTAGCTACTATACCTAATAACACTTGATGGATAGATACTGGTGCAACTATTCACATAAGTGTATCTATTCAAGGTTGCCTCATGAGCCGAATGTCAATTGATACTAAAAGCTTCATCTATATGGGAATTGACAAGAAGGCAAAAGTAGAGGTGATAGGTGTCTTTAGAGTTTGTTTTGGGAACAATATACTTTTAAATTTAGAAAATACATTTATAGTGTCTTCTTTAAAATAGAACTTAATTTCTATTTCATATTTGGACAAATCTAGATACATTTGTTCATTTGGAAATGAAAATTTCAATTTTTTAAAAATTCTATCTTATGTGGTACTGGTTCCTTGATAACTATACAGATTAGACACCATAACCTGTACAAATAATATTGCGATGTATAGTATAAGTGTGAAGTGTGATTTGATGAGTGAGAATTCATACATGTTGTGCATAGACATTCAGGGAACATCTCTAAACAACGTTTAGAAAAGTTAATGTCATTAGAAATTTTTGATTCCCTTTATATATTAGATTTTGAAATTTGCATTAAGTGTATCAAGGGGAAAATGAATGTTTCCGATACAGATACTTGTACCTTATTCATAAGAAGTCACAATCCTTGGACATTTTCAAAATCTTTAAAGCCGAAGTTGAAAGTCAACTTGGCAAGAAGATTAAGGTTGTAAAATCAAACTATAGTGGTGAATACTATGGTAGATCTGATGGATCAAATGAATAATGTTCTGTGTTATTTGCAGATTACTCTATAGAGTGTGAAATCGTAACCCAATACATCATACCTAGGACACCTCATCAGAATAATATATCTGAGCGATGAAACGAGACCCTAAAATATATGATGAGAAGTATGATTACATTTTCTTCTCTATCAGAGTTTTTATGGGATCAGACACTCAAGACTACAATTTACCTACTCGGTAGAGTTCCTAGTAAGGCATTAATGAAAACCCCATACGAGTTGTGGATAGATAGAGTGCCTAGTCCTAGGCATCTGTATGTTTGGGATTGTCCAACTGAGGTTGGGCCTTATAGTCATAACGTAAGGAAATTAGACTCAAGAACCGTTAGCTGACATTTTGTAGGATACTCTGAAAACTCAAGAGATTTCAAATTTTACAACCCCTTGAGTAGATCCTTTTTCAAGATAGGAAATGCCAAATTTATTGAGGATGATGAGAGTGATAAATTTAGGGGAAATCATTTGAAGAGAACATTGATGATTATAATATCGTAACTATTGATGTAGCTAACAGTGAAATGATTATCATTCCACGTACAGTAGAAGCTGCATAACTGGAAGGAGTAGGTGACCATAATATTTTCATGTCCCCTCCAATTCAATTGGAACGTACATCAGCTCAAATAGAGGTATTCCCTCCTATGGTTGAGTATGTCTCCCAACCACCTCAAGATCAAGTGTCATTAAGAAGATCCATTAGAGAAAGGAGATACATGGTGTCTCTTGATTACGTATGTCTCCAAGGGCATGAGTTTGACATAGGATTGGAAGATGGTCCTACATCTTTCCAAGAAGTCAAATAATGCCCTTATCTGAAAAAATGGATCGAAACCATGAGAGAAGAGATGAAGTCTATGACGGATAACAACATTTTGAAACTCATAGAATTGCTTAAAGATGTGAAACATGCTCCTTGTAAATGAATATTTAAAACTAAATGAGATTCACATGACACTATCAAAAAGTATAAGACACGTCTAGTCGCCAAGAGATTTACTCAAAAGGAAGATATTGATTACAAAGAGATTTTTTCGTCAATTTTAATGAAAGATTCCCTTAAGGTAATCATGACATTTGTAGATTATTATGACCCAGAGTTATACCAAATAGACGTTAAGACTATGTTTCTCAATGAAAATATTGAGGAAACAATATATATTACAACCGAAGAACTTTAAATTAGGAGATTAAAAACACCTAGTATGTAAACTAAGAAAGTCCATTTATGGTTTAAAGCGGGTATCTCATCAATGGTACCAGAAGTTTGATCAAGTGGTTTCTTCATATGATTTTAAGAAGAACCTAGTTGATCAATGTTTGTATATTAAGTTCAGTGGGAGCAAGTTTATTATACTTATTTTATATGTTGATGATATATTGTTTACAAGCAATGATAAGTGTCTGCTACTAGAAACCAAGTCATTTCTATCCGATAAATTTAAAATGAAAGATCTTGGTGATGCATCCTTTAGCTTAGGCATACAGATTATTCGTGATCATTCAAGGTGCATACTTGGACTATCATAAAAATCCTATATAGAAAAGATACTCATTCAGTATGACATGTAAAATTATGCTCCCGACAACATTCCTGTGTCAAAGGGGGATAGACTTAGCTTGCAGTAATATCCACATCATGAACTTGAAATTAAAGAATACAACAATTTTCCTATGTATCAACAATAAAGATTTTGAAGTATGTTCAAGTATGTACACATTGGAATCTTACCTATATTATGGGGTTTTGGATGGATATTTGAGTAACCCTCGACGAGAGCATTGGAAAGTTATAAAGAGAGTTGTATAGTATTTACAAAGAAATTAAGAAGAATTATATGCTCACACATCAGAGATCAAGTTATCTAGAGATCATTGGATATTCAAATTCTGAATTATTGGATGTTAGATAGTAGGAGGTCCACCTCAAGTTATGTTTTCATGATGGCAGGAGGGGCTATATGATAGAAAAGTGTTAAACAGATGCTAATAGTCACTTCCACTATGGAGGCAGAGTTTATAATATGCTATAAAGCTTCTAACCATGAGATATGAATGCAGAACCTTATCACATGATTACATTGACAAACCATTGTGTAGGATTGAAAGCGTTAGAGGGGGGGGGGGGGGGGGGGAATAGCGCTCGTGACTAATTTGTTTGTTTAGAGTAAAACACGTAGCGAAAAAAATAAAACAATACTAACACCAAGAGTTTTACTTTAGGCAATCATCAATTTGAAATATTAAAACTTTAAGTACAGTTAATTAAAGTACAGTAAAATATACCAACGACTAAGATCAATAAACTTGAGGCTTCTAGTCGTCGGAGTCGAGTTACAGATTTGTCTGATCGTTCTTTGAGCAGTACACGGAAGAAGGGTTACGTTTTTCTTGATTGTGTAAGTTGCTGCTCAAACCAGGCTTAAATAGCCTGTTGAGGGCACCCTCCAACTCATGGAGGGTGTCTCCAACCGCATGGAGGGCGCCTCCAACCTGCTGAGTCAGCTGCGTTGATAAACTCTGCAACGCCCGCTGCTTATCCGCCTGAGAGCGCCTTCAAGCTCCACGGAGGGCGCCCTCCAAGCAGCGTCCAGGGCTCCTCCAAGCTCCATGGAGGGCGCCCTCGCGTCTTGTTGCGCGAATGTTGACCAAGTCACCCGAGGCACCTCCAAGCTCCATGGAGGGCGCCTCGAGACTGTTCATCCGAGGCTTTTATTGTGCAATTTCCATCCTGCAAGACATGTTAGTCTACAAACAAGGTTTACCCTACAAAATAAAATTAGTACAATAAAATAAGATAAATAGAAACTTATTTTGACAATCTCCAGACTCTCCGATTCTGACTTCAAATTTCACTTCTGGAAATCTTAGGTCGAACCAACGTCTACTGTTCCCTCATCGGAGAATGGTTTCTCACCTACTCCATTCAAGAGAATTTACCTATTTGTCAGATTAATCCTTCAGACCAACTGGACTTTCTGCCTAAGGTTACCACCCCCTAAGACCTAAAGTTACCACCCCCTAGGGTTTTCCTCAGCCTAGGGTTACCGCCCCTAGGACCTAGGGTTACCATCCCCTAGGGTTTTTCACAGCCTAGGATTACTACCCCCTAGGACCTAAGGTTACTGCCCCTTAGGTTTTCACCACTTAGGGTTGCCACCCCTTAGGACCTAAGGTTACCGCACCTTAGGATTTCCACCACCTAGAGTTACCACCCCCTACGACCTAAGGTTACCGTCCCTTAAGGTTTTCATCACCTAGGGTTACCACCCCTAGGACCTAGGGTTACCACCCCCTAGGGTTTTCCACCTGCCTAACCGCAGCTAGGACTTTTGCCTAAGACAACTTAGGATTTTCCTGCAAACTCAATAAATCTTTTTAGATAATAAGACAACTTAACTTTAAACCCTATGACATATCAAAACACAGGTTCGATCGTTGGATGCTTCCCACACCAACACATTGAGGATTAACTATGATAAAAATTATAGAATTATATTCCAAGAATAATTGTAGTTTGTCAAAGTCTAAACATATCAACATAAAGTTTCTAGCAGTTAAAAAAAGAGTTCAGAATAGTCAAATTATGTTAAAGCAAATACGGGCAGATTTCACATTAGCAAATATGCTCACTAAGGGCTTATCACCCAAGGTGTTTCATCGGCATGTGCTGAGTATGGGGGTTCTTCCTTTTGATGAATTACCCATTATATAGGAATCTGTATTTTATGTGATGCTCTATATTAATGAACACATGTATTTTTTTGGCTTATTATACATGCTAAATTTTTACATGTGTATATGATTTTGACTCTCTAAACATATTGCCATCATGATTTATTATTGCAGTTTTGCATATGGTTTTATAAATATGATGCGAGACTATTTACTATTACAATTTTGCATATGATTTTATAAATATGACGTGAGACTCTATTTACTACTATTTTGCATATGGTTTTGTAAATATGAGTCATAAAAATGAATCATGATTTACCACTACGATTTAACATAAGCTTTTGGTAAATTTGATTTGGACCGATTTAAGTCATAAAAAGGACTTATTGAGAGTGAGCACTTATAGATCGTATTTCATATCATTCTTATACTATACATCCATATTTGATCTATGTTGTTTATAATGATATTAATACTGTGATTACTGTTGGGTCTTATTACAGTTATAGTAACTCAAACTTCTTTAGTCCTATATTAATTGCTTTAATGAACCAGATTGTTTAAAGTGATATTTAAGCCATAAACTTTTGACATGTCGAACTCAACTAAGGAGTTGTGTGATGTAAAGTATAGTCTAAGTGGGATATTGAAAGATTAATCCCACATGGGTGGTCTTAATCTGATTAAATCCACATGGGTGGCCTTAATCTTTATAAGGTAACTAATTGTCATTAATGAACTAAACCTCATTTAAGTGATCGAATGCTTTTAGCATGAAGAGGAGTTTAGATTATTGGATGTGAATTCAATGTGTAGATCCTTTAACCAAGTTTATTAACATTAATAGGTTGTTAATGATGTATGAGTTTGTATGTCGACTGATCCTGTCTGAAATATGTGGAGATGAGCGCTGGTTCTGATGAGTGATGATGACTTCCAATGAAGATGAACTCCGATGATCTGAAGAAACTCCTCCACGCTCCTACGCACAGTGAGATGAGCCAATAAAGCGTTAGTGACCTAAGACCAAGGTGAGGATCCCTGGCTAGACCCTCCGACGCTCAAATCAGTTCCTCTCAAAGATGGAAGAAGAAGAACAACAACAATAACTGAAGTGAAAACAGAGTTTCGATGTTAGAACTTGCGTACCTTGCCAATGGAGAGGATCACCCTTTTTACACCACCTCACGCGGCCTCCGTAGTCGTGAGGTGGTCCCCGGTTCGTTAAAGTTTGTTAGAAGATGAAGTCATCTCATATGCTTTGTGCAATAATCCCTTAAGGAATTTTTTCTATACCTCAGATGTACCTGTTTTGTCGTTTATAATATGTTATCATATTTGTAGAAGCTTTTAGAAGATGTTTCCCGCCAAATATTCTGTTAAACATGTTCCGGCTGAATGTTTAAGTCGGTCATATATACTGCCGAGAATACCTTTTGCTGAATGTGTTTCGACCAGTCGTTCAAGCCGGTCATATATATTGTTAAGAGTGCTTCCTGTTAAATATATCTTAGTCGGTCGTTCAAGTCGATCGTATATACTATTAACAGTGTTTCCTGTTGAATATATCTATGCCGGTCATATATACTATTAAGAATACCTCATGTTAAATATATTTCTACGCTCGGGCGGGCTTTGTCCGACCGAGCATATATGAGCGTTGGGGTGCTCACTCGGCCTGCAATCGGCCAGTTATATGTTGAGAATTATATAGAAGGTTAAATATATTTCTACGCTCGGGCGGGTTTTGCCTGATCGAGCATATATGAGCGCTGGGACGCTCACTCGGCCTGCGATCGACCAGTTATATGTTGAGAATTATATAGAAGGTTTAAATATGTTTCTACGCTCAGGTAGGCTTTGCCCGATCGAGCATATATGTTTCTAATCTCCTCCTTCGACTAGACTTGAAGGGGAGGCAAGTGATCCGGCGGTAAGGACAGGGGACCCCCGTTCTGGGGAGTCAACGCCATGTGGAACTCAAAAGGCCAGGTGGCCGACCGGAGAAGGGTGGACCGACCGCCCGGCCGGTCAACCGGTGTCTGACGACAAAAGGCACCCCGGCAGGAGTCGGGGTTCCGACGCTCATTGAACAGGATCGCAGGGCCGGGCGGATGTCACGCTCGGCCAAAGATGTAAGGTAGCATACTGCTGACAGTCTCCACAGAACACGTTATCAAGAATCTCCCAAGTAGACCGCTATATATGACCGGTCGGACGTAAGACGAATGTTGGCCGGTCGGACGCCCGGAAGGGAGTAAGGAGAAAAGGACAAGGGACATCTTCTGACAACTGGCATGCTCTATAATTCGGCCATACTCCAAATCTTACGACCAGGGGTTCCGCAGTCCCATCGAAGACGTGCTTGGACTGTAGCAGTATGGGGTCAGGTAAGCTCACTGACAAGCCTTTACCTGGGTATGGGCGGAGGACACGTGTACACCTCGGTATGTGTGCACTCGCTTCTCCACAGCCCTATATAAAGGCTCTCATCCTTCGACGGAGGTACGCATTCTGCGATTCTTGGAGCCACTTTCTTGTTGAGCCTTGCCTGACTTGAGCATCGGAGGGTCGTCGCCGGGAACCCCTTCCCGGCCCGACTTCTTTGCAGGTTCGCCGGAGCGCCGCCCGATAGGCCGAAGATCCACGTCAGCGACAAGGAGAGCACCACGTGCCCAGCGTCCGTTGATTCAGCTTTCGGACAGGATCAATTTGGCGCCGTCTGTGGGAATGCTCCTGCATCCGATCAGAAGCAATGGACGAAGCTAGACGACAGCACACGGTGACGCTTTCCACGGAAGAACTCGATGCTCTAATCGAGTCGAGGGTCGCTAAGCTTGTGGAACAAAAACAGAAGGCACCAGCCGAGCGGCCTGAGCAACAAGCCACATCAGCATCAGGTGGCCGAGCGGAAGCACCACAGGCCACAGTTCCATTCCATCAAGCTCTCTTCCGCACTCCTCCTGAAGCCGCAGCAACTAATCGCGATAGAGGCTCTTCGTGAGATGAAGTACCAATGCGGGATAATAGAAAAGGCAAAGCCCCCCGAGCGGACGCCTCGCCTGAGCGGGTCAATTGTCAGTTCTCAGAGGCCATCTTGAAGGACCCTCTGCCAAAGCACTATGTGCCTCCGGCGATCGGTGAATACAATGGGGCCACCGATCCAGATGATCATTTGGGTAAGTTCGACAATACCGCTACCCTTCATCAATACACAGACGGGGTTAAGTGTCGAGTTTTTCTTACCACCCTCTCGGGATCGGCTCAACGATGGTTTCGGAGGTTGCCGGACGGATCCATCACAAGCTTCAAAGACTTCCGTACGGCCTTCCTCCACCACTTTGCCAGCAGTCGGCGTTATCAGAAGACGAGTGTCAGCTTGTTTGCCATCAAGCAAGAGCCAAGAGAGCCGCTCAGAGCTTATATCCAGCGGTTCAACCAGGTGGCCATGGACATTCCAACAGCCACCTCGGAGACCATGATGAATGCCTTCACACAAGGCCTCGTGGATGGGGATTTCTTCCGATCACTCATTCGGAAACCGCCTCGGGACTACGACCACATGCTACACCGGGCCAACGAATACATCAACGTGGAGGAAGCCCAAGCGGCCCGGAAAAAAGAAACTCCAACTGAGCGGGCTCCTCCTACCGAACGGAAGCCGCACGTTGCTCATCAGCCACCCAGAGGACCAAGGTCCGAAGCCATCCGCTCCCCCCATGCTAGGTCCCATGTCCAAGAAGTTGCAGCCGAGCGGCCCAAGCCAAAAAAAAAGTGGACCCCCATGTTCTGCTCATTCCACCGGACGGACACGCACAATACCAGAGATTGTCGGAGTCTTCCCCTGATCGCCCATCCCGTTCCCCGGAGTGGGGGCCGTCGATCACCATCGTTTGACAGGCGACAGAGAACTCACGGAGCCGATCGGACTATATCTGATCGTCGACAGAGACGGACTCCCGAACGGCAGCATACTCTCAGGCGTGAAGACAATCCTCGGATGTCCAGGGAGCGGTCCAGACCGTCCGCTCGGGAAGAAGATAATAGAAACAACACTTCCCGAGGTGAAATCAACATCATAGCTGGTGGTCCGACCGGAGGCAACTCTAACCGAGCAAGGAAGGCTAGCGTCAAGCAGCTCCAAATCCATGCAGTCGGTTGCAGTCAGGAAAGGGCGAGCGGACCCGAGATAAGCTTCGGGCCCAGAGATTTGGAAGGAGTCAAAGTGCCGCATGACGACGCTTTCCTCATCAAAGCGGTAATAGCCAATTACACTATCCACCGCGTTTTTATTGACACAGGGAGCTCGGTCAATATCATGTTCAAAAAAGCCTTCGACCAACTACAAATTGATCGAGCCGATCTGCTGCCCATGACGACCCCCCTCTACGGGTTTACGGGCAACGAAGTTCAGCCGGTCGGACAGATCCGACTGGCTATCTCACTGGGAGAGGAGCCACTCAGGAGGACGCGGACAGCAAACTTCGTGGTGGTCGACTCTCCCTCATCATACAACGTCATTTTGGGACGAGCGGCGCTCAGCGAGTTTCGAGCGGCTGTCTCCACCTTCCACCAGAAAATCAAGTTTCCAGTTGAAGACAAAGTGGGAGAAGTACGACGAGATCAACTAGCAGCTCGGCGATGCTACGTCGAGATGGTCCGAGCAGAAGCCAATTCCGCTCGGAAGACACCCCGGATCGAGGTAAACGCTATCACTGAAAAACCACCCTCTTTGATTTATGAAGAAAAAGAGGAAGTGCATATTCACCCGACCCGATCGGAGGCCACGACCTTCATTGCGTCCGACCTGGAGGCGAGCCAGAAATAGGAAGTGATCAAATGCCTCTAGAAAAACTGTGATGTATTCGTCTGGTCGACGCATGAGCTGCCCGGAATTTCGCCGAGCATAGCGCAGCATGAGCTACACGTCCGACCGAACGCTCGGCCGGTGAAGCAGAGAAAAAGGGATTTCAGCTCCGAGCAGAATGCCATCATCCGGGCAGAGGTTGAGAAGCTTCTGGAGGCCGGCCATATACGCGAGGTACAGTTCCTGAGCTGGCTGGCGAACGTAGTATTAGTATCCAAGCCGGGCAACAAGTGGAGAGTATGCATAGATATTCGGGATCTCAACAAAGCTTGCCCGAAAGACTTTTATCCTATGCCACGGATCGATCAACTGGTGGACTCGACGGCCGGTTGCGAGCTGATATGTATGCTCGACGCTTACCAAGGTTATCATCAAGTGCCGCTCGCCCAAGAAGATCAAGAAAAAGTCAGCTTCGGTACAGCCGACGACACCTATTGCTATAATGTGATGTCGTTCGGGCTGAAGAACGCGGGAGTCACTTATCAGCGATTGATGAACAAAGTGTTCAAAGAGCAGATCGGGCGAAATATGGAAGTATACGTGGACGACATTCTCATCAAATCCGTCCGAGCGACCGATCTCTTTGAAGACATGGAAGAGACTTTCCGAACGCTACGAAAATATGGAGTCAAGTTAAACCCACAGAAGTGCCTGTTCGGAACAAAAGGAGGGCGTTTCTTGGGTTACATAGTGACCGAGCGGGGTATCGAAGCAAATCCTAGCAAGGTGAAAGCTCTACAAGAAATGCTGCCTCCCAGAAATCTGAGGGAAGTGCAGTGCTTGACCGGTCGGATAATTGCTCTGTCTAGGTTCATCTCTAAAACCGCCGACCGGAGCCTACCTTTCTTCAAAATCTTGCGCAAAGTTGCTAAGTTTCAATGGGACGAAGAATGTGATCGGGCTTTCGAAGATCTGAAGACATATTTGAACTCTCTCCCGGTACTAGCCAAGCCAGCTACGGGAGAGCCGCTTTGTATCTACTTATCTTCAACCGAGCAAGCAGTCGGCTCGGCACTAGTAAGGGCGAGCGGAGAAGAGTCTGTATATTTTCTGAGCCATATTTTAAAAGATGCTGAAACTCGCTACACCGGGCTCGAGAAGTTGGCTTTCGCTCTGGTCCTCGCCGCTCGGCGCCTTCGTCCATACTTCCTGGCGCATACCATTATTGTCAAAACTAATAGCCCGCTCAGACGAGTATTACTGAATTCAGAAGTGTCCGGACGGCTTATTAAGTGGACAATAGAATTGAGTGAATTCGACATTCAATATCAACCCCGCTCGGCAATTAAAGCGCAGTCCTTAGCAGATTTTGTGACTGAGGTGCAGAAGTCAGAGCCAGAAGCTATTTGGAAAATATTTGTGGACGGATCATCCACTCGGCTCGGAAGCGGGGTTGGAGTACTGCTGCTCTCTCCCCAAGAAGAAAAGATGCACTTATCCGTCCGGCTGGATTATAGAGCTACAAACAATGAAGCGGAGTATGAAGCCCTCATAGCCGGCTTGCAGGCAGCTCGGCATGTTGGAGCTGGTCGGGTAACGCTCCATTCGGATTCGCAGCTGGCTGCTCAGCAGCTCTCGGGCACCTTTGAAATTAACAACGACCGGCTCAAACTTTATGCGGAGGCCTTTGAGAAGCTTAAAGCCAATTTCAGAGAAGTTATTGTCCAGAAGATACCTCGGGCGGAAAACCAAGCGGCCGATGAATTGGCCAAACTCGCAAGTTCGATAACGCCGGTCGCCATCCAGCAGCCAATTGAACAAGTATCTTTGGTGGCGCACGTCGACCAGATGGAGGGCCTCACGTTTCCGAGCGACTGGAGGACACCCATCATGGAGTTTCTCCGTTCGGGAGATACCCCTGCCGAGCGGGATGAAGCCCAGCTTATGAGGAGAAGAGCCGGCCGGTTCACACTCATCGGTGATCAACTCTACAAGAAGGCTTTCTCCCGCCCACTTTTGAAATGCGTCAGTTCGGAAGACGCGGCGTACATCCTTCAAGAAGTGCACCAAGGATCATGCGGAGGGCATCCGGGTGGACGATCGCTGGCTAAGAAGATCCTGCTGGCCGGATACTTCTGGCCAACCTTACAAGCAGACGCCGCTCGAACCGTGTCGACGTGCCTTTCTTGTCAAAGGTATCATAACTTCTCACACCGACCGGCGGAAGAAATGAGAGCAGCTACTGTGTCCTGTCCGTTCGACCAATGGGGAATGGACATTGTGGGTCCATTTCCCATGGCAACTGGGCAGCGGAAATTTCTATTAGTAGCGGTCGATTATTTTTCCAAGTGGGGGGAGGCTGAGCCGCTAGCCAAGATCACCGAACAGATAGTCAAGAAGTTTATTTGGCAGCACATCATCTGTCGGTTCGGCATCCCTCGCCGACTGGTTTCCGACAACGGACGGCAATTCACTGGAAAGTTGCTCAAGGATTGGTGTAAAAGTTATGGCATTGAGCAACACTTCACGTCCGTAGCATACCCCCAAAGCAATGGTCAAGCTGAAGTAACCAATCGGGAAATTCTTCGCATTCTGCGTGCTCGGCTCGACCATTTGGGGGGAAGTTGGGTAGATGAAGTGCCGGGCGTCCTATGGGCTATCCGAACGACCCCAAAGGAAGGAACGGGCGTCACGCCTTTCCATCTGGTATACGGCCGTGAAGCGGTGATTCCTGTCGAAGTTGGTGTCAAGTCCGTCCGGATCCAGAATTATGATGAGGGCAACGCCGAGCAGAGGAACATGGAGCTGGATTTGGTTGATGAGGAGCGAGCCAAGGCGTCCGTCCGGCTACTGGCGTACCGTCAACGGATGAAGCAAAACTACAACCGGCGCGTAATCCCCAGATCATTCCAGGTCGGCGATCTTGTCTGGAAGAAAGTAAAGTCGGTCGACGACGTTGGCAAGCTGGAAGCTCCTTGGGCGGGCCCCTTCAAAATCATAGAAAAGCTCCGTTCGAGTGCTTATTATTTGGAGGACGCAGACGGGCGGCAGCTAGATCGACCATGGAGCGCCAATCATCTCCAGCCGTATCAAGCAGGATGAGAGGTGCGCTAATGTAATTTCTCATGTACTTTGGTCACCTATGTAACTGTAATGCAGGAAGCAAAAAACAATTAAGGATGGCGCATGGTTTTGCCGAACGGCAGGGTTAAAGTTAGCCTTGCAGACCGTCGAGCTCCGACGTTAAATATCGAGAGACGAGCCGGCGTCTATAAACCATCCGAGCGGAAGACCGTCGAGCTCCGACGTTAAATATCGAGAGACGAGCCGGCGTCTATAAACCCTCCGAGCGGAAGACCGTCGAGCTCCGACGTTAAATATCGAGAGACGAGCCGGCGTCTATAAACCATCCGAGCGGAAGACCGTCGAGCTCCGACGTTAAATATCGAGAGACGAGCCGGCGTCTATAAACCCTCCGAGCAGAAGACCGTCGAGCTCCGACGTTAAATATCGAGAGACAAGCCGGCGTCTATAAACCCTCCGAGCGGAAGACCGTCGAGCTCCGACGTTAAATATCGAGAGACGAGCCGGCGTCTATAAACCATCCGAGCGGAAGACCATCGAGCTCCAACGTTAAATATCGAGAGACGAGCCGGCGTCTATAAACCATCCGAGCGGAAGACCGTCGAGCTCCGACGTTAAAAATCGAGAGACGAGCCGGCGTCTATAAACCCTCCGAGCGGAGGACCGTCGAGCTCCGACATTAAAAATCGAGAGATGAGCCGGCGTCTATAAACCCTCCGAGCGGATGAGGGCAATAAAAAGGATGCGAGTGTCCAAGGAACTCGTCGTCAATATTGTTCGACCGTCTCTGCGTTCCGCTCGGCTCAGTACCTAAAGGTACTACATCAGCATCTAGCGAATGAGCTCTGCTATCAAAGCGGAATGTTACATATCCGGAGTATTACATATTTAGCCGAGCGGGAGGGTCACGACAAATACTTCGTAAAAATCCTTTTCGGATACTAGAGGTGTGATAATAGACGAGCGGACAACACACACATTGACTAGCAAAAGGACAAAGTACGCGAAAGGAAAGCCTTGCATTAAAAATAAAACTTTAGGCCGAGCGGCCTAAGTACAAAAAAAGGATCATTTTTGGCCGAGCGGCCGAGTTACATATAAAAATATCTACTCTATATAATCGTAAAGATCCTTGGGAATGTTGTCTAGGAGCGCCACTTGATCGTCGGCCGGGATAGTGGTGGAGTCTGGAAGAAGATCCTTAGACTTTAGATACGTGATGGTGGCGGCCATAGCCAGGTCGAAGGTCGTGTACATCCGCTCGCAGACTTTCTCTGAGAATTCGGGCGAGCGGATGTAGTTCTGTCTTAGGGCGGCGACCCGGCTCGGCTCGGCCTCTTGATACTCTTTGAAGGCCGCCTGAGAGGCGGTGAGAGCCTCCTTGGTATTTTGAAGCTCTTCCTTCTGCTTGTCTGCGTCGGCCGAGTGGCCCGCCTTCTCTCTATCGAGCTGCTCCATCAGCTCCTTTACCTTTTGCTCCAGGCCTCGAGCCTCCACGTTCTTCTTCTCCAAGTTGGAAATGGCCGTGTTCTTTCGAGTGGTGGCCAAGGTTATTTTCGTGTCGAGCGACTTGACTTGTCGCTCGGACTCGGCCAAGGAATGAGCTTGATCGGCCGTCTTTTTCTGCTCGGCCGCCAACAAATTTTGAGCTTTCTTCAGCTCCTTTTGCAGCTCAGAATAGGAGGGGCCTTTAGAGCCGGACGGACCGACGGGCGCCTTCAGTTGCCTTAGTTCTTCATCTACTAAGGCCAGGCGGTTGGAGACAGCAATCTCCTCCACCCATCTCTGACAAAAGAAATAAGAAGTTGTTATTGGCCGATCGGAAGGAATGCACACAAAACACGGGAGAGAAAATAAACTTACCCCCGTGGCCTGCTGCATATGGCTATTGGCCAAATTTTGGAGGGGGATGAGTGCGACGCGTGCCCGAGCGTCAGGCCACATCTCAGCTAGTGGGCCCTTCAAAGTGATGGTATGCTCGGGTGTTGTCGGTTGGTCGACCTCTGGCAGCAGTTCTTCAGTTGGAAGATGAAGAGTGACTCGTATGGTGCGGTCATGACCTGGAGTCGTCCGACCGGCATCCGGAAGAGGATCAGAGGCCGACGCTAAAAACTGAGAGTGGATGGTTGAACGCCTGACTGGTTGAGGGGGCGGAAGGGTGCTGACCGGAACAGCCTCAATAGGGGCCTCCGGCTCGTCCCATTCCAAAGGAGTCCAATCGGACGAAATAGCTTCAACCTTTGGAGCTTTTCCGCGAGCACGGGCGGACGGTTGAACCGCAGACGTGGCTGATCGGACGGGGGTCTCCACTCGGCGCCTTTTCGGAAGAGGCTGCTCTTCTTCCGGAGCTGAGCCGTCACCCCGAGCGGAAGGCTCTTGGCTGATGGTTGCTCCAGCCGCTGGCTCTGGGAGAGAAGCCTGAGCGGCCGACTCCCCGGCATGTGTCCCGCTCTCTTCTTCATGTGAGCCGACCGGCTGAATCCCGAGCGTCTCCATTTCTTTGGCTGCCGCGGCTTCGAGCGTCGCCGCCTTTCTCTTCAGAATGTCGGCCATTACCGACTCCATGACAATGTCCGCTGCAAAGGAAAGAAGAGAAATCAGTTAGCAATCAAAGCAAATGCCCAAGTAAAATTCTTACCGAAGCTGCTCGGAAGAGGAGTCCGTATGGGACTCAGGCCGAAGATGTACATCACTCCTTCGTGAAGAAGCTTATTGATGTCGAGTCGCAGACCGGCTAGCATATTTGCTGCGTGGAGGTAGTCTGGTCGGGTCTTGAATTTCTTCAGCTCGGGAGTGGGGGGTAGGTTGACCTGCCACTTGGTCGAGAAGTTGGCCTGATCGGGCATACAAATATAGAAAAAATACTCCTTCCAATGTTTATTGGAAGAAGGTAGTTTGTTAAAGAAGATTAAGCCGGGCCGAGCTTGGAACAAGAAGGTGCCCGGCTCGGATTGCTTGGGGTAATAGAAATAATAAAAAACCTCCGGTCGGAGGGGGATGTTGTGGATTTTGAACAAAACAACAACACCACAGAGAAGGCGAAAGGTGTTGGGTACCAGACTACCGAGCGGAACACCAAAAAAGTTGCAAACATCTACGATGAAGGGATGTACAGGGAAACGCAGACCGGCAGTAAACTGATCGCGGAAGACACAGAAAGCTTCGTCGGCGACCTGTGTGGCCGAGCGGAGGGACCGGCTAAAAGAAGTTCAAAATCACCAGGGATGTCAAAATTATCGGTCAGAACATCAAAGTCACGCCGATCGAATCGTGACTGCATGGTAGTGTACCATGGACCAAAGGATTGGTCTTCAGGATGAGAAGAACTAGCCATAGTCCGATCGGAAGGAATCAAAAAGGCAAAAAGGCAGAAGAAAGACGACATCAAGCGAAAAGAGGCCCCAAGGATTGAAACTGGGGAAAGAAATGCGGAGCAAACACCGGAAACAAGGAAGAAAAGATACAGAGCCTTACTGCGAGGAAAAGGATCAAGGAAGAGGCGTCGGAGAACCGGAAGGGAATCGCCGGAGCACCGAAACACCAGGGACGAAGGTAGGAGTCGTGAAAGCAAATGAGGGGAATAAGGGAGAGCAAAGATTTTATATGGCGGAGGCCGAGCGGCCTCCACCGTTGGATCCAGGTCACAGGAATCAAAGCGCACCGCCGTACGATGATGACAGTGCGCCACGTGGCATTCAGCCATTCGAGGCATTTAATGAGCGCATGCTCAGCCTTAATGTCGAAGATTGGCGCAGATTACAAGAAGATTTAAGGAAGGTTGCTGTTGACTAACCTTACGGCCATCCCTGCGGAAAGCCGAGTGGAAGAGGTGTGCCTGAAGGCGTCGCCCGGCTAGGCTAGCAGTCCAGTCAGTCGGACTAATCTCCTCCTTCGATTAGACTTGAAGGGGAGGCAAGTGATCCGGCGGTAAGGACAGGGGACCCCCGTTCTGGGGAGTCAACGTCATGTGGAAGTCAAAAGGCCAGGTGGCAGACCGGAGAAGGGTGGACCGACCGCCCGGCCGGTCGACCAGTGTCTGACGACAAAAGGCGCCCCGGCAGGAGTCGGGGTTCCGACGCTCATTGAATAGGATCGCAGGGTCGGGCGGATGTCACGCTCGGCCAAAGACGTAAGGTAGCATACTGCTGACAGTCTCCACAGAACACGTTATCAAGAATCTCCCAAGTAGACCACTATATATGACCGGCCGGACGTAAGGCGAATGCTGGCCGGTCGGACGCCCGGAAGGGAGTAAGGAGAAAAGGACAAGGGACATCTTCTGACAGCTGGCATGCTCTATAATTCGGCCATACTCCAAATCTTACGACCAGGGGTTCCGCTGTCCCATCGAAGACGTGCTTGGACTGTAGCAGTATGGGGTCAGGTAAGCTCACTGCAGGCCTTTACTTGGGTATGGGCGAAGGACACGTGTACACCTCGGTATGTGTGCACCCGCTTCTCCACAGCCCTATATAAAGACTCTCATCCTTCGACGGAGGTACGCATTCAGCGATTCTTGGAGCCACTTTCTTGTTGAGTCTTGCCTGACTTGAGCGTCGGAGGGTCGTCGCCGGGAACCCCTTCCCGGCCCGACTTCTTTGCAGGTTCGCCGGAGCGCCGTCCGACCGGCCGAAGATCCATGTCAGCGACAAGGAGAGCACCACGTGCCCAGCGTCCGTTGATTCAGCTTTCGGACAGGATCAGCTTTGCCCGATCGAGCATATATGAGCGCTGGGGTGCTCAATTGGCCTGCGATCGACCGGTTATATGTTGAGAATTATATAGAAGGTTTAAATATGTTTCTACGCTCGGGCGGGCTTTACTCGGTCGAGCATATATGAGCACGTGGGCGCTTTCTTGGCTTGCGGTCGGTCGGTCATATGCTGTGAATATTATATAAGGTTAAATGTCTTTATGCTCGGGCGGACTTTGCCCGACCGAGCCTATATGAGCACTGGGGTGCTCGCTCGGCCAGTAATATACTGAGAATAGTATATAAGGCTAAATGCCTTTATACTTGGGCGAGCTTTGCCCGACCGAGCCTATATGAGCGCTGGGGTGCTCACTGGACCTTTGGTCGGTCGATAATATATTGAGAATATTATATAAGGCTAAATGTCTTTATGTTCGGGCGGGCTTTGCCTAGCCAAGCCTATATGAGCGCTGGGGCGCTCACTTAGCTTTCGGTCGGCCGGTATATGAGAATATTATATAAGGCTAAATGCATTTATGCTCGGGCGAGTTTTGCTCGGCCGAGCCTATATAAGCGTTGGGCCGCTCACTCGACCTCCGGTCGGTCGATAATATAATGAGAATATAATATTATATAAGGCTAAATGTCTTTATGCTCGTACGGGCTTTGCCCTGTCGAGCCTATATGAGCGCTGGGGCGCTCACTCGGGGTTCAGTCGGCTGGTAATATACTGAGAATATTATATAAAGCTAAATGCCTTTATGCTCGGGCGGGTTTCGCCCGGCCGAGCATACATGGACACAGAGGCAATCATTCGGCCTTTGTTCGACCGATGATTATACCTCTCCTATTTTTCTGGACTTAAATTTCTCCTTTACTTGCTCGACCCATCTAATATAACCCGTATCATCGATGATCCCTAAAGGCCCAGTATATAAGGGAAGAAGCTCCCAATTAGGGCATAATCTTGAACCTTGGCATTTAAGAGAGAGCTTCTTCCTCCTCCCTTCCCCATTAAAACGGACTATGGATCGCCACCCATTCCTGTAAAAGATCATTTCATACTTGTAGGAACTCTGATGATAAGTAAGATCAATGTCTAATGCGATGAATTCGGTTAGACCATTCATTATGCCATTGTATTTGATTTTCTATCCAATGTATATGGATGATGATAACTAGATCTTTGATATATATATCCTTTAGTTTGATTTGATGTATCTATATTGCTAACAGCTAGCCCCCAGGTTACACTACAACTGTAGGGCACTTATGCAGTCTTTCAAATATTCACAGTTTAATTTTCAATTATGGTGTACTGTAGAATATTTTTCTCCAATAAAATGACAAATCTAGGATGTTGTATAGCCGGGCCGCTTGCTACGAGTACTTTCAAATTTATTGATAGAAAATTTATGTAGAATTAGATTGATCATCTCAAAAATTAATTAGTTTGAAAAGTAGGATAATGCTAAGTTGAGAAATAATAATAATTTGGATAGCAAGCTCTTGGTTGGGCTGGAACAAGAAAATAATCAATGTCAGAGACAAGAAAGACAGACTAAGGAGAAAAGCAAGGTGGTGGATGTACCTCGAAGCTAATTAATGTGCACTACGAAGGCATAAGGACATACCCCTTTCCCAACTGTTTTTTCTCCACTACTCTTAATCTATAAAATCTATCTTATATTCATTGCGTATCTAAGTGGATCTTTTCAAAAATATGCGTGTCATTCTACACAAAAATAGAATGCAAGCCATGCATGTTTATATTTAACTAAAGCGTTCCCATCCTTTTATTGATAGCAATCCACATAAGTTTTACAAATATGCAACTTGTACATTTTATTTTTAAATTACCAAATTTTGTTTGACTAGCGCCCGCTTGAATAGTGACTAAGGTGGTCGTGAAATCTAGACCAAACTTATAGGGTAGCTATGAAGTTACAACTAAGTAGATCGAGTGATTATTTAACCGTGAAATGATGGCATGATGGTAAAATTATTAATAATCCTTCGTGATTTACCTTTTCCGTGTTGATCCTGGGACGGATCGACGGAGACGTTGGGGGCGAGTGTATTCATCTTTTTACCACCATGATAGTAGAATTACGATCAAGCTTGGTCGTAAAATCACAATCAAGCTATCATACAATTGCGGCCAAGTGGTAGAATGACCACTTTTGCGGTCGGCCATCTCTTGGCTCACCCACTAAGTAAATCCAAAAGTGTTTGCAACAATTCGCCTCACAGTCAATTTCCATAGTTGAAAATTCACTGTAAACAAGTCAAGTCAAATCAAGTCAAGTCAAAGTTTGGAATATTCAAACTTGTTTGACAAGGTAATCGAGTTAAGTCAAATCGAGCTTAAAATGAATCAAGCATTTGAAATGATTATTCAAGCTTGACTTGGTTTATTTTAATAAGCTTGACTTAGCTTGAGCTTGATTTGTTTAGATGTTATCGAACTTTCAATTCAATTGATAATTCCAGTTAGGCTCATTGACTATCTCTGGGGTGACCGGCCCGGTCCGAAGGAAGTTTCCCACCGGCCACCAAGGTAAATCAGAAGCGCACACGGCGGCCAACTCAGAAACCCAGCATCCTTTGTTTACGCCCCCCATTTGGAGGAAAAATTCCTGCAAATACGCCGTAGTTGGGGTTCGAACCGCGGGTGCCTGGAAGACAACCTGGATGTCCTACCACGGTACCATGGCCCCGGGGACATCGAACTTTCAATTCAAGCTTGGCTTAAACTTGGTTCATTTAGATATTATCAAGCGTTCAATTCAAATTTATTTGATTGTTTAAAACTTTTGTTTGTTTGATTGATTATTGAACTTCATAATTCAAACTTGTTTGTTTATTTTAATTAATTTATTTATTTGGCATATTGATAAGAGTTTAATTAATGAAAATGATTCATGAATTTTAATATTCATGAACATTGCTCATGAACGTTATTCATGAACATTGTTCATGAACTAACGAGCTGAATACATATGTGTTCAACTTTTTAATTTAGTTTAATGAGTTTTTCAAACTTGTTTATTTAATCGATCTTGTGTGTATTGAATGGACATAAACAAGCTCTTACCAAATAGAACACCGAACTTGTTCACGAATATTCAGTTCATTTATAAACTAATAAAGTCTACTCTTGTCCCAGTTGAATTTTAAACCATGGTACTATGTGAATTCGCAAAATGCCTTACCATTGCACCGTGCCCATGGGAGTTGGTAGCTTACTTAAATCATAGGGTAAAAATCAAAAGGGCACCCCTTTTTAACGAATTCTTGTTAAAGGGACCCCCTATTTTGATTTATTATCAAAAGGGTGTCTCACCCCCTCGCACATTACTCTTCTACCTATCGGTATAGTAATTTCTTTTGACACATGCATGCATCTGACACACACACTCCCACCTAAATCTTGATTCAGGATCACGTTGTAGTAGTTATGTCATTGTAGCTGCTACAATTGTTACTGTTTCATAGCTACTACAACTAGCAGCTATGCAGTTATAACTGTTACAACTCAATTATAACTGCTACTGTTGGACCCCGTGGTAGTTTTGATGTGATCAACCAAGTTGGTTAGGTCCTGCTTTGTGTTTGATCCCTGTGTCTGAGTGTGCAGGAGCTTAGGAGCGCAGAAAGTCGAGCGGAAGACGCAACTAGCGAGAAGGACGACACGGGAAGGGAGTCGACGGGCTTGGTGCGTCCGAAGGATGAGAGAGCTGCGGAAGAGTACTCCGGTGGAGCGAGAAGAACGTGCGCGGCGTTTGAGGGACGAGAAGCCTGACGGAAGTCTGCTTGAGGAGAAGGCCGAGAATTGGGTTCGGATGAGCCCTATTTCGGTTGGCCGCAATCACCCAAAAGAACAGAATTTCGGAAGCCAAATCGAAGAAGAAAATGAGACAAAAGAGGCTGAAATTACTGTAGCAGAAATTACTGTAGAAGGAACCTTGAAGGCGCCTTAAACATATTGAAGGCGCCTTAAACATATTCAAGGCGCCTTCAACATTGAAGGAGCCTTGAAAGGCTTGTTTAAGGCGCCTTGAGCCAGGTCAGTTTGACCGTTTGCGCTGTGGATAAAGTTTTATCCGTTGACCGAGCTGGAGGCGCCTTGAACCTTGTTGGAAGCGCCTTGGACTCTTGGGATAAGATTTCCAAGACCTATATAAAGGCCCCTGGAGCTAGGAAAGTAACAACAACTCAAGCAATCAACTGTATACTCTTTCCTAGCAATAGTTCTAAGCTTCCAAAGTGTAAAAGGCTTCTCCGCCTTCAGCAAAGGAGATTTTTTCTACTGAGCTTTTTCTTACTGCCCTGGATTAACAACCTACTTGGTTGTAACCAGGTTAAATCATGTCTACTGCTTAATTTCTATTTCTTTGCTTGTTTTAATTTTACTATTACTTTTCTGAGTTGAAATCTGAGGAGGGTATAGTTTATTTTAGTTTGCAGCAATTCACCCCCCCCCCTCTTGCCGGCCTCCGCTGCACCTACAATTGGTATCAGAGTCTTATCGCCTCAAAAGGACTAACCGCCAACTGAAACACTACGATCAAGACGATGGCCGGAGCGAATATACATCCCCCAAAGTTCGACGGAGACTTCGCCACATGGAAGCGCAAAATGGAGGTATTTTTAAAAAGCAAATTTGACATTCTTTTAATAATGAAATATGGCTATGCAGTTCCGAAATATAAGGAGGAAAATACCTGGACGAAAAAGGAGCAAGCAGATTTCGTCGCCAACGGAAAGGCTGAGTTCCACCTACTCAGTGTTCTACCGCCTCAGGAGGTAAATCGGATCGGAAGCTACGACTCCGCGAAAGATCTCTGGGAAAAATTCCTGGAGCTTCACGAAGGTACCTCCGAAGTGAAACTAGCGAGGCGCGACATCCTCCGGAACCAGTTGACGAACCTCCGGATGAACCAAGGCGAGAAGGTAGCGCAGCTCCAAGCAAGGATCAAAGAGCTGATCACGCAACTAACCAATCTTGAAGAAAATGTAACGAATCGGGACTCTATCCTATACGCGCTCAACGCCTTCCCGAGAACTCCCGATTGGGCTTCCTTAGTAGATGCGTACTACATCTCTAAGGATTTCGAGGTAAGTACTTTAGAACAATTGTTTTCGACTTTTGAACTTCACGAATCTCGAGTTGCAGAGCCTACTGGAGTAGAGAAAATCAATCAGAACATTGCCCTAAAGGCAAAAGTAAACAGTTCTGACTCCGAAGCCTCAGTCGATGAATCCGAAGCGGCACTACTGGTAAGACGCTTCAATAAGTTTTTCAGTACTAATAAATTTAAATCGCAGAGGCATCATCGAAAGAAGAGGACGGTTCGTTGCTACAACTGCAACGAAGAGGGGCACATCAAAGATGACTGCCCAAAGCTAAAGAGAAAGGAGAAAGAAAGGGAAAAGTCAAAATACAATAAACCAGAACCCTCCAAGCACAAGAACCTGAAGGCTACCTGGTCAGATTCGTCATCCTCTGAGTCAGACATCGAAGAATTCTCGGGGTTAGCGCTAATGGCGAACCATCAGCCGGAAGAAGACTCAAGCATAGAGATGAGCATCGATGAAGGCGGAGGAATATCAGAAGAAAAAAACAGCAGTGAAGGGGGAGCGTCACCAGATTAGGTAAGTAAGGTACGCAATCTAACTCCGACTCAGTCCTTCAAATTTATAAAAGCACTTTCTAAAGAGTTAGATAAATTTGAAAAGGAAAATGAAATTTTGAAATTAGAAAATACAAAATTAAAAAATGATATTGAAAAATTGAAAAATGATGCATGCTTAAATAAATTTCCAAACTCAAAATTAAGAACTTATGGAAAATTGAACTGGTACATTAGAAACCATCAGGGTCAACTTAGAAAAGTGCCCAAAATTTATATGCCCCCTAAATATCTGATTAATCCAATAGGAAGGAACCTCTATTGGGTTCCAAAATCTGTGCTAAATTAATTTCTTTTAAGTTAAAAGCTTTAAAGTGAGAAAATTAAACATTGAAATTCTTTATGTAAGGTTTGTCTAAGGAAGTGGTTGTTGCTCCAATAACCAAGAAGGCCTAGTGCTTCGCCACGACCTGGAAGCTGAAATATTGAAATAAAATGTTTAATTAACTTTTTGAAAAAATATTAAAATCAAAAATTAAATAATGCTTTGAAAGTTTATCAAATATTTTTTTTAAAATAAACAAAAATTTCTTTTACTTAGAAATTCTTCTTGAAAATTCTAACTTAAAAATTTCTTTTTCATTTTAGTTAGAAATTTTTTTCCTAGAAAAATTCTAAATAACTTCTTTTGACTTAGAAATTTTTTTTGGGGGAACATTCAAAAATTTAGTTTACTTAGAATTTTTTTTAATTAATTGACTTAGAATTTTTTTAAAAAAAAATTATTTTAACTTAGAAATTTTTTTTGTAAAATTCTAAAAATTCATTTTTGCTTAGAAAATTTTTCTGAAAATTCAATTTAACTTAGAAATTTTTACTAAAAATTTATTTTTGCTCAGAATTTTTTCTACCTTAATAATTTGCTTAATATTCTCTTATTGGTACCCCATTTTTTTTGTGGTCAAAGGGGGAGAGAAAGGTACAAGTTTAGGGGGAGTTAGGAAAATTAAAAATTAAAATTTTTTAATATTTTTTA
The DNA here is from genome assembly GCF_018446385.1 of Zingiber officinale. Lineage (NCBI taxonomy): Eukaryota > Viridiplantae > Streptophyta > Magnoliopsida > Zingiberales > Zingiberaceae > Zingiber > Zingiber officinale. The sequence goes on along the minus strand of NC_055991.1, from coordinate 12,222,173 downwards.
CTAAAGTGTGTTGCAATTTTATTTATTACAAATTTATGCTTAATTATGTTAGTTTAGTAATTTCCTTTAAAATTACTATTTATGTCTATTTTAAACCTAACTTGAACTTGGGTTGATGCACATCAAAAAGGGGGAGATTGTTGGACCCCGTGGTAGTTTTGATGTGATCAACCAAGTTGGTTAGGTATTGCTTTGTGTTTGGTCCCTGTGTCTGAGTGTGTAAGAGTTTAGGAGCGCAGGAAGTCGAGCGGAAGACGCAGCTAGTGAGAAGGACGGCACGGGAAGGGAGCCGACAGGCTCGGTGCGTCCGAAGGACGAGAGAGCTGCGGAAGAGTACTCCGGTGGAGCGAGAAGAACGTGCGCGGCGTTTGAGGGACGAGAAGTCGGACGGAAGCCTGCTCAAAGAGAAGGCCGGGAATTGGGTTCGGGTGAGCCCTATTTCGGTTGGCCGCAATCATCCAAAAGAACGGAGCTTCGGAAGTCAAAGCGAAGAAGAAAAGGAGACAAAAGATGCTGAAATTACTGTAGCAGAAATTACTGTAGCAGGAACATTGAAGGCGCCTTAAACATATTGAAGGCGCCTTAAACATATCCAAGGCGCCTTCAACATTGAAGGCGCCTTGAAAGGCTTGTTTAAGGCGTCTTGAGCCAGGTCAGTTTGACCGTTTGCGCTGCGGATAAAGTTTTATCCGCTGACCGAGCTGGAGGCGCCTTGAACCTTGTTGGAGGTGCCTTAGACTCTCGGGATAAGATTTCTAGGACCTATATAAAGGATCCTGGAGCTAGGAAAGTAACAACAACTCAAGCAATCAACTGTATACTATTTCCTAGCAATAGTTCTAAGCTTCCAAAGTGTAAAAGGCTTCTCCGCCTTCAGCAAAGGAGATTTTTTTTACTGAGCTTTTTCTTACTGCCCTGGATTAACAACCTACTTGGTTGTAACCAGGTTAAATCCTGTCTACTACTTAATTTCTATTTCTTTGCTTGTTTTAATTTTACTATTGCTTTTCTGAGTTGAAATCCGAGGAGGGTATAGTTTATTTTAGTTTGCAGCAATTCACCCCCCCCTCTTGTCGGCCTCCGCTGCACCTACAGCTACAACTACAATAGTTGTTGTAGCTAAGAAATTGTAGCTGCTAATAGTTGTAGTAACTACGAAATCGTATTTGCTACCACATATTTTTTATTTAAATAAAGAACACTAAGTTCTTTTGTAACCCTCAAAAAAGATGTTTTTTTGAATCTAAGATTGTTATGGATCGAGACACTAATCCTATGCGTGCATCTTTGAATTCGTTTATAATAATCTAATCCGAGTCTCGGCCGAGAAATTAATCTGATGTGTACATCTTTGACTTCATTTATGATAAACTAATCAGATTCCGAGTTAAGAAACTAATTTAATGTATGCATCTTTGACTTCATTTCTGATAAACTAAACTGAGCCTAGGTTGAGATGTGTATCTTTGTATTCATTTATGATAAACAAATCTGAGCTCAGGTTGAGATGTACATCTTTCAATTTGTTTATGAAAAAAAAATTGAAAATTATTGAAAATAGTAAAAAAAAGATATTCGGAGCCTCCAAAAAGACCCTAAACAATATTTTTTTTAATTCAAAACTTGGGCGATTACAGATTTCACTTAATAACAAATATCGATCTCTGAATTAATTTTGATTAAAAAAAAGAACACCTCGTTCTAATATCCGAATCAAAAGTTATGATCTACAAAAATTTACTATGTTGTTCTACATCATTAACTACCGTAGCTGCTACAAACGTATAGTAACTTAGTTGCAATAGCTAAAATATCATAGCTACTATAACTATATAGTAGCTATGAGTTTCACTTTATAGTAGAGAATAGATGTATCATTTTATAAAAGATGAGATATCTTTTGATAATAAATTAACATAGTACGTGTCTTCGGGACGATTCATTAAAAAAGGAAGGCCTTTTCAATTTTTTCTCTAAATCATAAGAGTGTGGTGAGGGTGGTAAAATGGAGGGGTATTTTTGAAAAATTAAAATATTCATGGCTTAATTTAAAAAGTAAGTTACATAATTTAGATACTTAAGAAAGTAAGTTAGGTGAGTAGCTAAGTAAATTATTTTAATATTATTGGGTTGGGGGTGCTTCTAAAGCTAGAAAAGGATATTAAATTTTTTATTTTGTTCTGTTTCTAAAAAAAATAAAAAAAAAAAATGAAACGATGACATCAACTGGCTCTAAGGTAAATATAGATTTACAGTTGAAAGTATAGGACCAGGATACTAATCTCATACTCCATGAATTAAACCTTAAACCTCTCGATTATGAAACTACGCCAACCATTTTGTTCTGTTTCTCAATGTTGTATTGATTGATCCACGTTGGTGCTTCAGGTAGATTACAATTCAATTTGACTAATTAAATATTAATTAATTATTTTTCTTTATTCACATACCAAGACTAAAATTAACATCCATTATTTTTTTAACATATTATTTGGCAAAAATTAACATCCATCAATTAAAGTGAAATGAGCACTCTACTTAACCTAAATAGTTTAAAATATCTCTAGATTTTGATTTTACTTCTCTAAATAATATCTTAACTAAATTAATATTTTAACGAGAAAGGTCTTATAGTTTAAATGAATATTATTTGATGATTGTATAGAAATTAAAATGTAATTTTTATAATATGTAGAAGTTAGTTGATAATTTTTATAATATGTAAAAGCTACAAATTTATACCATTTTAATTTTACTTCTAAATTATATTTAGTTAAAATAATATTTTAATAAGAATTTAATCATGATTAAATATACTAAGGGTATCCAGTATTAGCGTAGTGGTGGATATATTTTTTTGGAACGGTAACATTAACGTGTTCAAAATGCTATAGATTAAAAAATAAAAAATAAATATTAACGTATTTACACGTTTAAAAGTATTATGGATGCTCTAAGAATTAGTATTGAGCTAACTGTCAGCTTTTACCTGTTATAAAAGTTAGATATAACTTTTAAATATTTAAGAAGCTACTTGGTAATTTTTACAGTTATATTGAATTCAATGATATTTTTGGAATAAAATACTAGGAGAGACACCGATTTCATTTTTTAGGAAAAAAAACATCAATCTAATATTTCTTACCTTTTTTATTTCTACCCAATATTATTTATATACAAAATATCAGTGTTCAAAATTACACCCTAGGCGGCCGCCTAGGTGCCGCCTAGGCACTGTGCAACAGGATGCCGCGCCGGAAACCAGCGAGGCGGAAGCCCTAGGCGGCTGGGCCGCCTAGGCGGTCCTCGGCGGGCTTCGGCGGGCTCGGCGGCCCAAGCTTTTTAAGGCATTATAAATCCGATTTTTAGGTATTTGCCAGGCGTTTGTAGGCGTTCGTTTGTTTCATTGCCCCGACTGTTCGTCTTCCCTGAACCCTGATCGCTCCCTGATCGCGTTGCTTCTGGTAAGTTTTTGTTTCCGTTCATTTTTGTTTCATCGCCCGTTTTTCGTTTCTCAAATCTTCGTCGCGGCAACACCGGATGCATCGCAGGTGTCAGACGCTGCCGGAAGCTTCGCCGGACGCGCCGGACGCGTCCGGCAAAGTCCGGCGTTGCTTCGAGCAACGTCGGTAGAGTCGCGATGCTTCTGGCTGTGCCAAAAGCTTTCCGCGCGACGCTACCGGCGCCGCTGGAAGCAACGCCAGACGCATCGGACTCGTCCGGCGAAGCTTCCGGCAGCGCCGGAGCCCTCCCGCGAGCCGCCGGTGGCAGCCCGTGTCGTCCACCGTCCGCGCCGTCGCGCGAGTCGCGAGACTCGCGAAAGAGACGCGGTTTTAGCTTCTTTTTTTTTTTTATTGTTTTTAGATTTAATAAATTAAAACAATTCCTAACTCCTAACGGGGATAATTTTAATAAGGTTGAGTTCATAAACCCTAATAAAATTAAGATCCCAATTAAATATATTTAAAATTTATCTTTTTTATAATAAATATTATTAATTTATATAAAACAAATTTAAATATATAAAATTATATATAAAATTCTAATAACCATTTATCACTTTATCAGATTTAAAAATATAAAAATATTTAAAATTAAAAAACATATAATACATATTAATAAATTAATAAATCATATTTAATTATTTATAAATTATAAATTTTATATATTATAAATTTATATTAATCGGATTTATACATATTAAAATTTTAAAATTTTTAATAAATATTATTAATTTATATAAATCATATTTAGAAATTTTATATATTATAAATGTATATTAATCGGATTTATAAATATTAATTATTAAAATTATATTAAAATTTTAAAAATTCTAATAAATATTATTAATTTATATAAATCAGTTTTAAAAATATGAAAATTAAATTAAAAATTTAAAAATTCTAATAAATATTATTAATTTATATATAAGTATATAACAGATTTAATAATATAAAAAATAAAATATATTTAAAATTAAATTTATTTAAACAAATATCTAATAAACTTTATTAATTAGATTAAGATATATAAAAAAATATTCTCAGACTTGTTAATGACTTAATATTATATTTCATATTTTCATTATTTTGTATTGTATATTTGTATGGTATAGTATAATTAAATTTTATTATCATATTATGTCTTGTTATATATGATTTTTTTTCCTTCAGATTATCTGTTATCAATGGCAAGCAATCCATCTTCGACAGCATCTGTCACTCAACCCGAATCTGGAATTCTTAGAAGAAAATCAAATGACATCGGATGGGAGTTTGGAATATTGATTGATCCTAAGAACCTCGACAAAATTAAATGTAAGTTATGTGGAAAAGCAATGTCAGGAGGAGTGTATAGGATAAAGGAGCACATTGGAAATATACCTGGAAATGTATCGGGTTGTCGAAAAGCATCTGAAGAAGACAAAAATAAGTGCAAACAGGCTATTTTAGAAGGGAGGAACAGAAAGAAGAACAAAATAATGGAAGAACAAAGTTGTAGAGCAGAGGTGGCTATTTCCGTAGATGAAGAAGAAGGTCTTGAAATTGAAGGGATGGATGGAGTTAAAAAACCTCTTCCACTTGGCCCCATGGATAGATATGCATCGGCAATTGCTCCAGAAAATGCAGGCTCTAGTGGAAGTAAAGTGCTTCGGCAAAAAAATATAAATGAGGCTCTTTTCAAAGAGAGAACTCAACAAGTTCAACAATATGTTGGGAGATGGGTTTATGAAAATGGAATCTCATTCAATGCTGTTGATAATGATAGCTTTAATGGAGGCAGTGGGTCAATTTGGACCAGGATTCAAGCCTCCAACTCAATATCAACTTAGGGAGCCACTATTGAAAGCCGAAGTTGAAAGAACAAAACAATTGCTGAAGAAACATGAAGAAGAATGGGCAAAGAATGGATGCTCGATCATGACAGATGCATGGAGTGATAGAAAAAGAAGCATCTTAAATTTGTGTGTTAATTGCAAGGAGGGTACTACATTTTTAGAGTCTAAGGAATCTTCAGAAGAGGCACATACAGCTGAACTTATTTTTGAGTATGTTGACAAGTGTGTTGAACAAGTAGGAGCTCAGAATATTGTTCAGATTGTTACAGACAATGCCACCAACAATATGGCTGCAGCTAAATTGATGAGAGAAAAACGACCCGGGATCTTTTGGAGTTCATGTGCAACTCACACTATTAATCTCATGCTTGAAAGTATTGGCAAACTTCCACGATATAAAAAGGTGATTGAGCAGTCCAAGGCTTTTACCATTTTCATCTATGCTCACCATAAGACTTTATCATTGATGAGAAGTTTCACGAAGAAGAGACATAGTCCGACCAGGAGTTACCAGGTTTGCATTAAATTTCCTCACATTGCAAAGTTTGATTAAAAAAAAGCTAGTTTAAGGGCAATGTTTACAAGTGATATGTGGGAGAAATGTAAATGGTCAAAAACAAACAAAGGAAAATTGGCTTACTCTACAGTGATGAGCATGAGTTTTTGGAATGGTGTAACGCTTTGTTTGAAAATATTTGCTCCTTTGGTAAGAGTTCTTCGATTGGTAGATGGAGATAGAAAGCCATCGATGGGGTTTCTATATGGGGAGCTTCTTCAAGCTAAAGAAGATATCAAGGTAACTCTGAATAACGTGGAATCAAATTATCAGCCTATCATAGTCATTATTGAGTCAAAAATGAAGGATAGACTTGATACATCATTGCATACCACTGCATTTTTGCTGAATCCTTATTTTTACTACAAAGATAGTTTGATTGCTCTTTATGAGGAGGTCGCGATGGGGATTTTTGAATGCATGGAAACTTTGCATGCCAATGAGTTAGATTTACAAGATACAATTATTAACAAGGAATTTCCAAAATATAGAAATAAGACTGGGTTATTTGGAAAAACATTGGCAGCAAAAGCATGTGAAAAAAAATAATGATACATTTGATCCATGTGCATGGTGGAGTACATACGGTGCTCACACACCTAACTTGCTAAGGGTGGCATTGAGGATACTTTCATTAACTGCAAGTTCATCTGGGTGTGAAAGAAATTGGAGTACATTTGAAGGAGTAAGTTTTAAACTTTCAGTCTACTCTTTTTAATGTCTATACTGTATATTCAGGTACTAACTATAGTATTTACTTTCTCTGTTTTTTTAGATTCACACAAAGAAAAGAAATAGGTTGGATACCAACAGGTTGAACAATCTAGTATTTGTCCAATTTCATTAACTACAAGTTCATCTGGGTGTGAAAGAAATTGGAGTACATTTGAAGGAGTAAGTTTTAAACTTTCAGTCTACTCTTTTTAATGTCTATACTGTATATTCAGGTACTAACTATAGTATTTACTTTCTCTGTTTTTTTAGATTCACACAAAGAAAAGAAATAGGTTGGATGCCAACAGGTTGAACAATCTAGTATTTGTCCAATTTAATGTTAGATTGTTGAACAAACAAAAAAGAGAAAAAGAAATAAATGTTGATGTCCTTCTTGCAAAAGATGCTTCAAATGCACAAGGTTGGATTGTGGATGGTGGGGAAGATGATGAAGTTGAACTAGGTTCCGGGCTCACTTGGCAAATGGTTGATGAAGCAAGTGGAGCAGATGAAAATCTACAACCCCGAAGAAGCTCCAGAGTGAGAGAACTCCATGAAGATGATTTTGAATCCGAAGAAGAAGACGAGGATCACAATAATGATATTGAGTTTGTGTCCGATGAAGAACAAGTTATTGAAAATTATAGAGAAGAAGAAGCAGAATAAATATGAGTCTATGAGATATTATTAGTTGTGTAATTTTGAACTCATTTTGTTAAGACATGATTTATGTTATTTACCAATTATATTTTGCTTAGTGGTTACTAGTTCACAATGCATTGTAATCTTGAATTGAACTATTGCTACTATTTTCCAATGTTCTACTGTTTACTATATGATTATGATAACTTACTGCATGTTCATTTTTTGGTATTGGAAAGTATGTATTTATTTAAGCATACATAGTTAGATTTTCATTGTTATGAAATTGTTTAAGACAACATTTAGATTTACATATAACATTGTTCATAGTCCACATAAAACAAGGGATATCGAAGAATCCGCCTAGCGACGCCTAGTCCCCGCCTAGACGGCCTAGGCGCTAGGCACTGGTCTCCGCCCGACTAGCGCCTAGCGAATTTTAGAACCTTGCAAAATATCAACACTTTGCAGGCAGCCATAAGCTAGGCAATAGATTAAAAATTTGCTTGACAGGGAAGCGTAAGCTCACCGTCGCGTCATGGTACCCACTTTTTACTCTTAGGCACGCCTGCCTCCGCCATTTGTAACAACATGGCGGTAATGACATCGCCTGCGAACGGTGCGCTCTTCTTGCTTCCAACATCGACTTGGTATCGCCTGTCCGTTTTAGGCGGTTTCGTATCGGGCACCGGAGTATGACAGCAGCGGTATGAGGAGCTCCGCGGTGGCAGCGGAGGCGGCGGAAGAGGAAGAGTTTTACGAGTCGTTGGATCGAATCCTCTCGTCTTCCTGCTCTTCCACCTCCGCCTCCGACGACGACGCAGATCGCCTCCGACGACGACGAGGTCCCCCCTTTGCGACCAGCTCGTATGATGTTTGGATTTCCGACCTGTCCTCCGTGGAGGAGCGCCGCCGCCGGCTTTTCCAGCAGCTGGGACTATCCGGACACCTTTCCCTCGCCCGGACTCATCCCCCCGCCGATGCAAGTGGGCCTACGGAAACGGTCGTGGAGGTTAATCCACCCCGCCACGCGCATGATGGGATCCCCAAACCGTCCTCCCCCACCGGTGTTGTAATATTCAGATCCAGATCAGATGGCTCCCCTGGCCCCAATCGTGCGGAGATGGAGCCGCCGAAGCGGCGTGCGATTTCGTTCGGATCCGCGACGGCGGCCAAAGCTAAAAGGTCTTGGTTGCTGGAAGGCGGAAAGCACAAGAAATTCGGCGGCGGAGATCAGCAGCTATGCACGATCAGGAATCTTGACGACGGGACGGAGTTCGTGGTGAAAGAGGTGACGGAGGGTGGGATGTGGAACAAGTTGAAGGAGATACGGACCGGGCAGCAGTTCACGATGGAGGAATTCGAGGTGTGGGTCGGCCAATCCCCAATCGTACAGGAGTTAATGCGGAGACAAACCGTAGAGGATCGCGGTAGCGGCGGCGGCAACGACGAGGACTGTGATTCTGGGCTCGTCAATGGTGGGTCAAAGTCAGGCACAGGCAATTCGGATGGCGCGAAGTCTAAGAAAAAGGGCGGCTGGCTAAAGACCGTCAAAAACATGGCGAGCACTGTGTTCGGCGGAGTACGCCACCACCAGCGGGAAAGACGCAGTAGTGATGAGAAAGACACATCGCCCGAAAAGGTAGGGAGGAGGTCGAGCTCCGCAACTGATGATAGTTTGGATGCGCCGCCTTCGCTCCATCATGTCCCAGAGCGGATCAAGGTCCGACAGTATGGAAAAGCCTGCAAGGAGCTAACTGGTCTGTACATCAATCAAGAGGTTAAGGCCCATAATGGTGCAATCTGGAGCATCAAATTTAGCTTGGATGCACGATACCTTGCGAGTGGAGGTGAGGACTGTGTCGTTCATGTTTGGGAGGTGGCTGAGTTGAATAGGAATGAGGAGTTGGCAGAGGAAAAGATGGGGGAGAATGACAATTGCTATCCTTTTGTGCCTCTAATTGGTAATAGATCCCTAGAACCTGCAGAGACAGTGAACTGTGGAGACGGCAGTCATCGGGTCAGTAAGAGAAGGTTAAGGGCCCTTAGCAGAGGGAAATCTATGAGCTCAGAACACTTGATGATGCCAGAGCATGTTTTTGCTCTATCAGAGAAGCCTACCTGCACCTTCACAGGGCATACAGCAGATGTCCTTGATGTTTCCTGGTCCAAATCTCAGGTGATCTCCTTTTTCTTTGATCTATCTAAAGCAGGTTTATTTAGTTTTGTTTTGGCTGTAACGGTGTTCACTTGCCAACCCCATTTTGGTGAGTGTTCCCTGCTAAATCTTAGCTACTAACTTGCTGCACTATTGTTTTTTCATATAATGAAGTCTTGAACTGATGTGTGACGCTTTGTTGTTTGAGATATGCAATAGTAAAGAGATCTAGAAATCATGCTTCAGTTCTGTTAAAGAACATCCTCAACTGTGTATTTACGATTTAATATCCTACACCACGACCAAGTGATGAAGTCAAAGAAGTTTGAATAATTAATTGTGTGCAAGCTCTAGTTGCCAGGACATAATACAATGGTTGAAAATAACGATACATTACGTATGAATAATAGAGGATGATCTATTATATGAATTTTCAGCATATTCTCATCTTATGTTTAGAGTTGATTATGCACTTGTCTGAAAAACCATGTATTTGGAAAGATCCATCATAGTTACAGTTAATAACTTTGACGCAAAAATGCTGCTGAATTCTCTAAGACTTGTTGTGTTTTGTTTGACTTACAATTGTTGGATGGATAACCTGATGGAGTACTATGCTATAAGTAATTTTGTTGTTTATTTTGGAAATATCACGCTGAGACTAAGCTAATAGATAACTCATATTTTAATCTTTCTTAGATTCAGCTTCAAAACATTTTTCTTTATGCAGTGGTTTTGCTTTATGAAAAGTGTGTATCTACTGTTGGAGTTGTCCTAGAGGTTTTATATGAAATATATAATATATAACTACTTATGCATGCAGTACCTGATATCATCTTCAATGGACAAAACAGTCAGATTGTGGCACGTGTCAGATAGTTCTTGTTTGAAAATATTTACCCACACTGACTATGGTGAGAAAATGCTTGCTCTGCTTTTCTTGAATTGTTCTTCATTTACGATCTATTGCTAATTAATGACAATTATTTTGAACCTGCTTTGGTTTAGTGACCTGCATTCAGTTTAATCCCATAGATGACCGATATTTCATCAGTGGATCCCTAGATAAGAAAGCCCGCATTTGGAGCATTCCAAATAGGCAAATAGTTGCTTGGAATGAACTCCATGAAATGGTCACTGCTGCCTGCTTTACACCCAATGGGCAGGTTTGAATTTAGAAGAATATTAAAATTGTCATGGATTAATTAATCAAAATTAATTGTCTCCTGGCATTGTAGACTGCACTAGTGGGTACTCATAGGGGTAGTTGCCACCTGTTTGACACTTCAGGTGCAATCCTTTACTGAAGATCTTCATGAGCTTTTAGCTTTTTATTAGCTGCTGGACTTTTACACGATTCTCCTTTTCATTCTATTCACTATGATCTTCTTTTAAATACTATCTAGAGAATAAGCTGCACATCAAAAGCCAGATTTACTTACAAGCAAAGAAAAGGAGGTCCAGGCAAAAGAAAATTACTGGCTTTGAGGTATTTGTACATTATATGTAAAGTTCAGTGCAGAAATTTTTCACTTCATGCTTTTTATTTATGGATGAAAATTTTATCAATTATTACCATATCCCTTTTATTCTGATAAGATTACTGAACAGTTTGTTCCAGGAAGTTCTTCAGAGGTTCTTATCACATCAGCAGACTCGAGAATTCGTGCAGTTAATGGGGTTGATCTAATTCACAAGTTTAAAGGTAATATTGGCAGTGATTAATGAATTCTTATATTGCTGTTTCTTGATGCTGTAGATAACAATTAATGCAAAGTGAGCAAAATAAATCATATTAGATTGACTCGACAACCTCAAAATTGTTGGAAAAGGAGTATAGCAGGAAGAAAATTGACTGAAAAATAATCAATAAATAAAAATTGGCTAGAAGGACAAAGAGGACTACATTAGTTATGAACCATTGCAAAATGGTAAAATGTTTGCATTTAAAAAAGCTTGTTGCAGGTGTTGACTGTATTGACAAGGATTTTAATATGCCTCCTTGACAGATGATTTTTAGCGATGTGATTGAATAATCCATTCTACTTTCTGACGATGAGTATCTAAACTTAAGCTCCCTTGCCTAGAGACTAGAATATGGTACAAACTTCAAGCTTGAGTTTAGGGTGCTTTCAGAATGTTACACCAGGGATCTAACTTTTGTATCTAAATTATAACTTCTGTACCTGATAAGCTACTTAAGAGATTATTAATATTACTAGTAATAAAACTTTGCATGGAGTTTATATTTGGCCTTTCTACCATGTCATCTTTGATTGGAAAGCTAAATACACAATCAGTGACTTGTTTGAACCTGAGAAGAAAAGGCACCTTTAGGGGAAGGAGATGACAGTAATTTATCGCTCTCCAACAAGGTGGCGATAGAAGATAGTGCATGCCGACTGATTATAATTTCAACATAGTGAGACTTAATTGTTTGTAATTGCTCCTCTCTTTCTAGAAATTTCTTAAAGTAATTAGACTACTTTGAGGGTTTTAAACATAACTAGACACATATGACAGAATGATCAAAATCCAAGTACTATTTACTCTTCTTCACAATTGTTAAAATTATAGTATTACATCACCTCTTTATATAGATTAGAAAATACATTAAAAAAAAAATTGTAACCTAGCAAAGCTTATCTAAATTTCATATAAAAATTGATGTTACCACATTTTTCTCATTTTCTTAAACTAATCAAATCCCAAATCAAATGTCCAAATAGACCATACGTTTACATTGGTTTTCAAGATAATTTTTTGATTCTCTTGACTCTTGCTTATGTTTGGCCCCCTTTTTGACCTAGCCTTCAATCAACTACACTTTCATTTTTGGATATGTTCCTTTTTTTTAAAAGCAATCTTACTGAAAAAAATGATAATAATAAAATGATCCCGTCATTATCACTGCTGTGTTGAGAACAAATAAGAATTAATCTGCATATTGTGTGGTGAAAATAATATATACCATGCGTGTTTCAAAAATTCATACACATGCCCATCTAATAGACAATAATCTAAATAGTTATGTCATTCTTTGTCATTGCAAGGTTAGTTTTTGGTGGTTCGTGCACAAACTCTTCTAGGTCTCAGATCCTTTCTCAATAGAAATCACCTTTTTTATTAAGATAATATTTCTATCGGTTGGTTATAACGTGTTTGTTTGGGCATGGTTTAAAATCTCTTAGCATATTGAAATAGTCAAAATGTGTCATTCTGATAAATTATCGAAACTCAATACTAGTCGGCTCCTATGTCAAGTTAGCATATCATGTTAACACTCAACACCCCTTTACATGCTAAAATTGAGATAATGTTATTTTTTTATAGTTTGTCCTTACATAAGATAATGTCCAAATTGAAACATTCTAAATGGAAAACAAATAACGAACTTAACTCTATATAGTTGTTTATCTTTTTCTTTTTTTCATCTCTTGCCTCCTTCTATTTCTAATTTATCACCGGCACTATATATAGAAATATCGGCACAATACCGAAATAGTATTGTTCCGATCAAAGACCAAAACATCGGCATGGTTCAAAATTTTGAACCCCTAGTTTAGGGGAGAAGAGTAGATAGTTTTACTTTCTAGGCCTGGACTTGGTTATTATTATTTTTAAATTTTCCTGTTCAGTCTTTATGGGCTATTTTGGCTTATGGAAATGGCATTTCCTTTTCTTTAGTTGTTAGATTTGGAAATTTGCATGTGTTGACCCCTCCAGTACTGTCATTGGCAGAAAGCCTTCCATGCTTGATTGCTTTTTTTAGAGTGCAGAGTCAAAATGAAGTTCAATTGTTTGAACCAATTAGTTGATCACGGATAAGCTAAGGTGGGCATACCAAACTTAGCACCCCCAATTGACTGCACTATTTGATTCTCTGAAATGAACTCCCCATTCAAGAAATTTTGGAGGAGTTAAGTATAATTAAGGGGTTATTTATAATATATTGTATTCGTCAATAATATACAAAAGTAGAGAAGCCTACTTTGGTGGGAAAATTTTCCTTTAACAACTGTTTTTGTTAAGCTGCTGACTAAGTCAATTTTATAATTGATTTCTAAAACATATTCAATGTTTTTGTTTTCAAGAAGTGCCAATTCTGAGTGATGAAAATTTCTGATTCAACTGATACTCGTTCTCTTCCAGGTTTTCGTAACACAAGCAGCCAAATCTCAGCCTCCATGACTGCAAATGGGAAGTATGTTATCTGTGCTAGTGAGGACTCCCACGTTTACATGTGGAGATACGATGCTCATTCTCAACCAAACAAGAGAAAAAGTGTAGTAGATTCTACCGAGTCTTATGAGCGCTTCCACTGTCAGAATGTGACTGTAGCTATTGCACTTCCAACCCCCAGTAGAGCTTCGTCAGGATCGTCTGTGGGCCACAGCAATCCACAAATCTATGAGAGTCTATTTCACCAAGTTGCCCGCACAAACTCCAGTAGCTCACATGATCTGGATACTTGGCCTGAGGAGAACTCACCAAACAATGGGCCTATCCCTGGAAACAACAGCAGTGAACTCTGCCATGGAACTTTTTTGCAGCCGCAAAGCAGGTCAGCTTGGGGAATGGTGATTGTGACTGCTGGAAGAAGGGGTGAAATAAAAATCTATCAAAATTATGGCTTACCACAATGTGTGTCAAGGCATTTGATATACTGAATTTGACGATTTGAAGTTGGAGTAAGCAAGAATAGCCAGTTGTTGGTTACTCCAATTTTGCAGTTGGGTCGTGGATAGATAGTTGCATGGGCGAGAAATTTCAGTTTTTTTTCCCGGCTTGATTCTCACTCCCAACGTTCTTTTATCCATTCTTTTCACCTGATATTTGATTAAGCAAAACACACACACACACACCTTGTAGATCGAGTGCAAAGTGTATGTAATTCTGGTTGTTATTCAGAGTTCCAAATTGAACTGTTTCATTTCTCGATTTGTATGTTTTCGAGACGATCAAAAAGCCAGAATTCTGGTTGAGATAGTGAAATCTTTTTGGTTTCCCCTTGTGTTCTGCATCAGATTACGTATTGAAAGCTAGCAATCTCATGACAATGTTCCTAGCAAATGCCTGTTTGTTGTTTGTTGAAACGAGTATCTGCAAAAGAATGATACTATAACGCAGGAACTTTTCATGACATGATTTTACGAACATATTCTAGGGGAACTTAGGATGTCTAGTCGTAGGGGCAACTCAGGGTGTTGAGCTCTATAGGAGGCCCTAGAGCTCCAGCTATAATATAGTGGTAGGTCATCCAGACATTCACAGTTCGATCCTCAATTATGATAAATTTAGAAAAAAAAATTCTCCAAATGAGACATGCAATTAAAGGATGTTGGGCTCTTGAACTGTCCGCTGCGAGTATTTCCCGATTTACCCTATGACCAGTGGGAAACTCCCGTGAGGCTGGGCCGATCACCCAGACTCAATATTACCCAACTTAGTTAATCATTTTTTCTATAGGAGACCCTAGAATCTGAGTTGAACAAGGGACTGATAACATGAAATGGAGCCACATAAAGTTGAATCTGTTGACTTGAAATGGGATCACGCTGACTTAAAATGAAAGAAAAAAAAAGGATAAACTCACATAGATTAGTCTTACGAAATTTTTTCATTGACTCTTAGGATAAATCAATCCGGTCCTATAAAAATTTTTCAATAGCTATCAAGATAAATCAGATTGATTTCCAACCTAAACTTATGATTATATTAATTATCAATGATTAGTTTTATTTTTAATAGATTGAAATTGATTTTTTTTTTACTTTCTGTTTTTTCAATCGATGTTCACGTTGAAACAGAACAATTTCACGCTGAAACAAATAGTGTTTCAAGGTGAACTAGTTTTTCCGTTGAAACATTAAAGGGAAGAGGAAAAAAACACACACAAAAAAAAAATGGAAATTGTTTTGTTGAAACAGTAAAATAAATCGTTTCATGCATAATATATATATATATATATATATATATATATATATATATATATATATATATATATATATAGTGCGTGCACCTCATATTTTGTAGTTGTGCGTCTTATTTAAAGAAATTTTTTTTATAAATATATTATAGCTAAAAGTCGAACCATGGATCTTTGAATGACAATGTAAATATTTTACCATAATATCATAGTCTCAGAATCACACTTACTTGAAATAAGATCATTATCTAAGGATATTAAACGCTTTCAGCTGTGTATCTATATTTACTTTTCTCCATATTCATAGGACCGATTTTAGAAGAGTCATTGATATGATGATTCCACATTATCTAAGGATATCAATAATAAATTAAAGCAAATCTCCCTCAATCTCATCCTCGCACTCGATCTCTTTCTCCTTTGTTGCTTTAGTTTGATATCTTTCATTCAGAATGCATGACACTTTTGTCGATCAAATTAAATGTACGGAACGAACTAGAGCTTCCGAGGAGCTTTCACATATATAAAAGTATCAATAATTGATCAAACGGCCTATTTAATTGTGTAATTTTTAAAAGATGAATCTAAGTTTTAGTTTTCTCAAAAAAACATATTAAAATTTTATTTTACCTCTCTCGTCAATTATTGTGATGTTGTATTTAAAGAAGAATATCGTAACGGTGTTAAATTTCAAATAATAATATTACTGTGGTGTTAATTTTAAAATTTATATAATATCAAAATGATACTGATTATTGTTCTTTGAAATTCAATGTAATATTATTTGTTGAATGCAATGTTATAGTAGTTGAGAAAAAGATAAAATGAAAAATAAGTAAGTTTTTAGGAAATATATAAATTAGATGATTTTAAATATGTTTTTTTTATAATAGTAATTGATTAAAATTAGAATTTAATAGTCAGAATATATTTTATAAATTATTATTAAGAATATTTTAATAATATCATCTTTATATATTAATTATATATATATATATATATATATATATATATATATAATTATTATTATAATTCGGTCTTGATCGATCAAATTTTGACCGGCTAGATTAGTCATAAATTTACCTTTTTTTCGGTGTCAATTGACGTATAAGTATCGTAAGTAGTGTATGAATAGAGTTAGTGATGCACGCTTTCCATGTGCGCGTGCGTGTGTGCGCACGCACATCCCTGTGTATTGGTCAGTCGATGCGCGCGTGGTCTGTGCATGCATGCGCGCGTGTATGTGTGCTATTGTATGCATACTATGGCATGCATGTGAATAGTGTAGGAATATGACTATACGATGGTTGGTGGCATATCGCTTTTGAAAAGTGACCACCTTCCTCGCCCTTGACCGCTATTGATAAGGACCTTTGGTATATGTAAACTATTGTGAGTATTGTATAAAACTTCAATTTAAGTAGGTTGTTCTTTCAGTAAGTAGGTTGAATTAAGTAGGTTGTTCTGATTTAAAACTTCAATTTGAGTAGGTTTTTAGTTTCGATTTTTAGATTACTCTAAACATTTTGGGGATACATTTTTCTTCTTTCTATATCTCACCGGTGAGTCTCGCATCATAGAGAGTCTCAAGAACGTTTGTGTTCGCTTCTCAGCTCTTATCTCGGCTCTTTTCAAGCTTGACCATCAGTTGCCTTGCTTTAGCAGCACAGATTTTACAGAGTATGGACAAAGTGTATAGTTCCATCTTCTCTCTTTACTAGTTATGGCTCTACCGATGTATACTTCAAAAAGAACTCTTGATATAGAAATAAAATAAAAACAAAGCCCTACAGGTTTACAGAAGTGTATTTAAGCAACCATACAAACTAAGTACGGGTGATTTTATACAACAAAAAATATGTACATAAAAGAGTACTTTTAAAAAAAACTTACAGAATGTAGAGCTTATATAAACTACTTATAAGCTTAGAGAGAAAATGGAGAAGAGAGGAGATGTGGAAGGAGATGGAGAGAACTCTTAGTCTTCTGTCTTGCTCTTGCTTGCTTTAATTCCTTTTGCTAGAGAGATAAGAGAGAATCTTATTATTGTTGTTTGACGTCATGGGTGACATTTTTGTAGAAGTAGTGTTGTAGAAGTGGTGCTACATGACATAGCTGACTTTTCTGTAAAAGTATTGTCAAAGTTCCATTATGTTAATTAAGTTTGTTTCTTCAACTTATCCTATAGAAGGTATTAAAGTGGAAATAGATGTTGCCATAGAGGGAGTTTTATTTTTGTTTTATTTTTTATACCAGACTGTATTTTTTTTTTTGGCAGAATTGACTGAGGTTTGAGTGTTGGGTGAAGTAAGAGAACGAGAAGAATTCCGTTCCGAAGTTTTTTTGGCAATAAATTTTTTCAATAAAAGTTTCTACGGCCAAAGTATATACTAAGGGTTCTTGGTAAGGATCCCAAAGTCCAGAATTTTCTTGGATAGAAGACCTCCAATGTTTAAGTTGTTCTTCGATAGGTTTTGGAGAAGTCTAGTCTTTATCGAGATGAGAAGGATATTCCTCGAAAGGAAGAAGTTGCACATTAAGTCCTTGTATATCTATTTTGATAACATGCCTAGCAGGCTCAATTCATAAGTGTATTCATTCTGGAGGAGAGCTGTCAAAAGTACATAAGATAAAAATTTCTTTTTATTCAAGTATATATTGTAGAATTATTCCAAGTTTATAAGGAAAAAATTATACTGAGTCCAAGTCATGAAACCCAAAGTTGTTGTAGAAGACCAAAGTCCATAAGATTGAAAAGAGTAATAAGTATTCCTCTATAATTTTTGTGTTCGAATTTTTCACAATGGATGTTGGATTTTCTAAAAGAATATAATTACTGACATCTGCACCCTAAATCTAAAGTGTTAGGAGTAGCACATTGGGGAAAGTTATATCGACATTTGATTTTATAATATATTCTTTCCCATATGTAATAGTAATTCCTGGCATTGGATGTTGGTGGAACCAATTAAGTGCTTCTTTAAGTTCTACAAATTGTTTAAAAGTAGAACTATCTTCGAGAGTTCGGATGTAAGTAAGTATATCTTCTGGTAAATTTTTATGTTTAGAAAATAAAGTTTCCTTTCTTTCACTTTTGGCTTGTAAAATTTCAAGAGACTTGTAATGCATAGGTATTCGTATACTTGTTGTGACAGAAAGTCACTTTCACAAAAAGTGGAATTGTACTAATCCTTGTTTTCAGTATTAACTGTTACCATTAGGTATGACTTGTCTTCTTGGACCTTTTCATCTATTTTGATTAAGGGACTGATGCAAAAGTTAGGATCCAGTTTGGTTCTAAGTAGAACATAAGCCTCTTCAATAGAATAAAAGTCTTATAAGAGGGTTTATTATCTTCTGGAAGTAGAATTTTGACTTCATCCCAATTAGCATATAATCTTGCATAGGGTCATGTGAAAATAGCACAACAAGAAAACTTTTTCCCCATAGGTTTTTGTAAAGTTGTTAAGAAATAATTAGAAAGAGCATTGATAATAACTATCTTATGATTAGCTATTCTTGGTGAAGTAGGAATATTCCAAATATTGTGTATCAGATAATATTATACCAGATCCAATTGTGCTCTTAAATTAAACTGAAAAGTATCCTCTCTTCGTGAATATTGTTGAAGTTCTTAATTGCCAAACTTCATAGTTTTATATCTATAAGTGTTGATACAGTCTGACCTGGATGTTGTTTCGCTGTTGACACTGATTTAAGTTTGTATCAGATATTTAACTCAGATTAATTACTAATCTAGGTTGACTAGGTTGACCTGATTGAGAAAGTCCTAACTGGGATGTTAGGCAGTTGGAAAGTCCTGGTGAGTGAAGCCAGGTGAAAACCCTAGTGAGTGAAGCTAGGTGCAAGTCCTGGTGAGTGAAGCCAGGCAATGGAAAATCCAGATGGATCAAGGGTGATCGGACATCTGGTGTTGAAAAGTCCAAGAAGGAAACTTGGCATGCGGAGTCAGAGAGGGTTCGGTAGCTCGTTCTCTAGGACCAGATGAAGTCGGAAAGGGCTAGGGAGCTCGTTTCTCCGGACTAGGTCAGAGAGGGCTCGACCCAGACTAAGTCGAGAAGCTGGATCGGTCGGCAGACCGATCCAGTGAAACCTTGACACCTGATCGGTCTGCCGACCGATCAGGAATCGTCGATGGCTACGAACGATTACTTATCGATCGGATCGAAATCGATCGGTAGCCTCATGTTTCTTGATCGATCCGGAGACCGATCGAGGTTGTAGCGTTTGGGAAGAGCGACATCGATCGGTCTCGGGACCGATCAGATTAGTGCTGATCGGTCCGCAGACCGTCGGAAGCGCGTATTTGAACAGGCGACATCGATCGTGTCCGGGACCGATCAGATTAGTACTGATCGGTCCGCAGACCGATCAGCGATGATCCAGAAAGCGTGGATCGGTCTGCAGACCGATCAACGGTATTGTTTGTTTTGCATGCACTTTTTCTGATTGCCGTATTTGTTTTCGCCCATCTGTTTTTAACCATCTGCTATGAGTCTTTTTAGCTTGCAGGTTGCAGGTCACATTCTCATGGTTGAATTCAAATTGAGCTTCATTAAGAGAAGAAGACAAGTGCTCTTTACACTGTGATTTGCTGCAACAGATGCATTTGAGGCATCAACGTTCACTGGGTTTCTGATTGCGATTGGGCTGCGATCTGCTTGACTCCTGGGGATTGGTTCGAGCTCAGAAGACGCCAGTGATGACTGTGATATCATTGGTGTGAGTTCAGAGAACCAGGTAAGGAGGAAGAGGGATTGGCTGCAGCGCTGATTTGCGCAGTTTTGACCAAATCTATGACAGCAGAGATCAGTTTTTGAGAAGCAGTAAAAACAGCGAGAGGTGAACAAGAACAATACAGAAGAAAGCTTGGAAGAAAAGTCTGTGCTGTTGTGCGAAGTTCTTGAGCTCTCGGGTGAACTGCGATCTCTGTTTTCTGCTACTGATCCTCGCGTGGTTGTAAGCATTTCTATTCTCCTTTGCCACCGAGCTTCTGTAAGTCTCGTGCTTTAACTTAGATCTTTCTTGAGACGTTGTGGGGAGGTTACTCCACCGAGAAGGAGGATTTGTAGCCGGAAGTTATCCGGGGTGCGATCTACCTAAGATCAAGGAGTCGTCCACCTTACGGACACGCCGAGGAGTAGGGGCAAGTTATCCCCGAACCTCGTAT
Source organism: Zingiber officinale (assembly GCF_018446385.1). Lineage (NCBI taxonomy): Eukaryota > Viridiplantae > Streptophyta > Magnoliopsida > Zingiberales > Zingiberaceae > Zingiber > Zingiber officinale. The sequence continues at coordinate 12,201,645 of NC_055991.1, read as the reverse complement.
ATCTTTGTGTCTGCTGTGTGTGTGTGTTTTTCTTCCTTCGTTTTAGTTTTCCACTTCCGCTGTGCTAACTAGTTTTTGTGTAGAACTCTCTGTCTAAGTTTTTTAAGAGGCTATTCACCCCCCTCTAGCCATCTAAGATCCCAACAAGTGGTATCAGAGCCTAGTGCTCTTCATCTGGACTAACATTCCAAGGAGCAACAAGATGGCCATGAAGGAAGGATTCAGCACCAACAGACCACCCTTCTTCGATGGAGCAGATTTCCAGTATTGGAAGAGCCGCATGGAGTATTACCTCAAGACTGATATCTCCATGTGGTTCTCGGTCAAGGAAGGCTTCACACCACCGAAGGACGAAGAAGGTAAGGAACTCGATTCATCAAGGTGGTCTACTGAACAAACTCGTAAAGGGCAAGCCGATGCCAAGGCGGTTGTTACCTTACAATATGGGATTGCCAAGGACCAACTCGTCAAGGTAGGTCCATTCTCGAGTGCAAAAGATTTATGGAACAAGTTTATCGAGCTCCAAGAAGGAACTCGAATTCTCGGATAGCCAAGAGGGACCTATTCTTGAATCAACTACAAAATCTCACCATGAAGGAAAATGAAACAGTAAGTGAACTACATGGGAGGTTCAAGGAAATCATCAATGATTTACATTCCGTAGATGAACGCGTGGAGAATCGCGATCTAGTAAGGTACGCTCTTAAATCCTTTCCAAGGAATGCCTTGTGGTCATCTATGGTAGATGCCTACAAGGTTTCCAAGGATCTTTCCATTGTTAAATTAGACGAATTCTTTTGTGAAATGGAACTTCATGAACTTGCTAACAAAGGTCAAAAGGAGAAAGGTATAGCTTTGGTTGCAGGAGAAAAGAGCAAGGATGGGAGAAGAAGGAAAGAAAAGAAGAAGGAGAAAGAGATTCCTTCATCTTCATCCTCCTCCGAGTCCGATGATGAAGGTGGATCATCATCAAGCAAGATGGCAAATTTTGTGAGGAGGATCATGAGAAGAAGAAGGAGATATAAAGGAAAAGGTAAACCTAATGATCAAAATATCGATAAGACTAATGTTACATGTTATGAGTGTAGTAAGAAAGGCCACTACCGGAGTGAGTGTCCAAAACTCAAGAAGGAGGAACGGGCCAAAAAGAAGGAGGAAAGAGCCAAGAAGAAGAAAGCTCTCAAGGCCACTTGGGATGAATCCTCCTCAAGCTCATCGGAGGAGGAAGAGAAGAAGGAGAAGAGTACTCGGCAATTGGCACTCATGGCAAGGGAGGAGTCCGAATCCGAGAGTGATGACTCAAGCACATCAGCCGCGGCTTCATCATCTTCGGATGATGAAGAGGTAACCTCTTCTCACTTAGAAAAATGCTATAAGACTATTACACATTTGTCTACCTTGCTTAAAAAATCAAAAACAGAAAATAAATCATTAAAAGAAGAAGTAGAGAACTTGAGAGCTCTTAGGGAAGATGAGGTTGATGACCTACATCTAGAGCTCCTTGAAGATGAAAACAAAGCCTTGAAGGGTGAGGTTGAGAAACTCAAGAAAATGCTTGAGAAATTCTCAACTAGCTCCAAGACATTAGACATGATTCTAAATGCCCAAAGGGCGGTCTACAACAAGGCTGGATTAGGATACCAACATAAGGAGTCTAGCTTTATTTCTTTAGTGTCAAGAACCCGATTTCATAGATCGCATGTTTCTAGGGTTCATGAGACTAGAAAGAAGGTAACAAAGGCATGGGTGCCTAAGTCTTTCATTGTAGATGCATTAGGTCCCAAGATTTGGGTACCTAAAACATCTATCTTTCGTGTCTTGTAGGCATTGGTAAAGGGGGAGCATCTATCAACTTGGTTTGTTGATAGTGGATGCTCCAAGCACATGACCGGGGACAAGTCACTATTTTCTACCATTCAAAACAAAAATAGAGGTAATGTGTCATTTGGTAACAATGGTAGTCTTAAGGTTGTAGGAGTTGGAGACATTCATATATCCGAATGTCTCCATATCAAGAATATCCTTCTAGTCAAGGGGATGACTTTTAATCTCCTAAGTGTCAGTCAATTGTGTGATACGGGTTACACAATTGAATTTCATTCAAGTCAATATTTGGTTAAACACATTGACACACTTGACACGGTACTAGTAGGCACAAGGGTTGATAATATTTATCAAGTATCGTTTAAAAGTGCTACTAATGCTTTGATTAAGTGTTTCATGTCAAAAGAAGAAGAGTCTTGGCTATGGCATAGAAGGTTGGCACATGTAAACATGAAGAACATCCGGAAGTTGGCCAACCAAGGGTTAGTGCGAGACTTACCCAGCATCAAGTACCACAAGACCAAACTATGTGATGCATGTCAAAAGGGTAAGCAAACAAAAGGTGTTCATAAAGGTAAAAGCACTGTAAGTACATCTACTGCTTTAGATTTATTGCACATGGACCTATTTGATTGCAGTAGTGTAATATCATTGAATGGAAGTAGATATTGCTTGGTAATCGTTGATGATTTTACTAGATACACATGAACTTTCTTTTTGAAACATAAGGACCAAACTATAGATATTTATTTTCTTTTGTAGAAGAACTGAAAATGAAAAATCGACAACAATTAAAACCATTAGAAGTGATCATGGTGGGGAATTTCAAAATCATAGGTTTTTAGAGTTTTGTTAAGAAAAGGGATATAGGCATGAGTTCTCTACTCCAAGGACCCCACAGTAAAATGGGGTTGTGGAGAGAAAGAACCGAGTCCTACAAGAGGCTGCACGAAGCATGCTCAATGAGTACTCACTACCGAGCTACTTATGGGCTGAAGCTGTGAATACAGCTTGCTATGTGCAAAATCGAGTTTTAATACATAGGTTTTTAGGAAAGACTCCCCATGAACTTTGGTTTGGGAAACCACCTACAATTAAACATCTTAGGGTGTTTGGTTGTAAGGTGTTTATTTTGAACACCAAGGACCATCTTGGGAAGTTCCTGGCGAAGGCTGATCAAGGGATACTAGTCGGGTATTCTCTTACCAGCAAAGCCTATCGAGTCTACAATGAGAGGACTAAATTGATTGAAGAGTCCTCTGATGTAGCTTTTGAAGAAATCCCTAACTTAAATGATCAATCAAGGGATGTAGGAGAAATTCAATTTGAACTTAGAAATCTAAGTTTGAATGATCAAAATGAAGAACGAGTCGAAGTTGACTCTGATGTTGATGAGCAAAGGCAACAAAGAACTCAATCTGATCCTTTGCCAGATATTGAGTCATTGCCTGTGCTTAGTGAGACCATTCATGAGGCACCATCAACACCAAGACAATCTAGGATAGCCTCTAGTCATCCCCAAGACCAGATTGTGGGAGACATCCAACAAGGGGTTAGGACTAGATCATTCTTTAGAAATGAGTCCAACGAGGTTGCCTTAATCTCAGAAATTGAACCAAGACTAGTTGATGAAGCATTGCACGATCCTGATTGGATCATAGCTATGCAAGAAGAATTAGGTCAATTTGAAAGGAGCCAAGTATGAGATTTAGTTCCTAGACCTAAGAAGACCACCATTATTGGAACTAAATGGGTCTTCAAAAATAAGTTAAATCAAAAGGGAGAAGTTGTAAGAAACAAGGCAAGACTTGTAGCCAAGGGCTATAGTCAAGTCGAAGGTCTCGATTATGATGAGACTTATGCTCCCGTGGCCCGATTAGAGTCCATTCGTTTGATGCTAGCTTTTGCTGCACATAGAGGTTTCAAGCTCTATCAAATGGATGTTAAATCTGCCTTCTTAAATGGTTTCATTAAAGAAGAGGTCTATGTTGAACAACCACCGGGGTTTGTGAATACCGAAGTTCCAAACCACGTGTACAAGCTCAAGAAAGCTCTTTATGGGCTTAAACAAGCACCTCGAGCATGGTACGATAGGTTGTCAACTTACCTATTAGAAAAGGGCTTTGTAAGAGGCCAAATAGACCCAACACTATTTCTACGTAGAGATGGTGAAAATATTTTTGTAGCCCAAGTATATGTCGATGACATAATTTGTGACTCAAATAACAAGGGCTATTTGAATGAATTTATTTCTCACATGGAAAGTGAGTTTGAGATGAGTCTAGTAGGAGAGTTGACATTCTTCCTCGGACTTGAAATCAAACAAACTCGAGACGGAATTTATGTCCATCAGACAAAATACACTCAAGAGATGCTTAGAAAATTCAATATGAGTGACTCTAAGGAAGTGTCCACTCCAATGGCGACAAACACTCGCCTTGACAATGATGAGAGTGGAAAACCAATTGATCTAACGTAATATAGAAGCATGATTGGTAGTCTTCTATATCTCACAGCTAGTCGACCGGACATACTCTTTGCTGTGGGCATGTGCTAGGTATCAAGTCTGTGCCAAGGAATCTCATTTAATTGCAGTTAAGAGAATATTGAGATACCTTAAGGGCACAATTCGAGTAGGTCTATGGTACCCTCGTACAGAGTCTTTTGACTTGATAGGCTATACCGATTCCGATTATGCTGGGTGCAAATTGGATCGAAAAAGCACTAGTGGGGGTTGCCAATTCTTAGGTTCATCATTAGTTAGTTGGTCAAGTCGGAAGCAACATTGTGTTGCTCTCTCCACGACCGAGGCCGAATATATTGCCATGGGAGAGAGTGTATCACAGTTGTTGTGGATGATACACACCCTAGAGGATTATGGATTTTCTTATAAGGGTGTACAAGTGCTATGTGACAACATTAGCACTATCAACCTAACTAAAAATCCAGTCCATCATTCGAGGACCAAACACATTGAAGTGCGTCATCACTTCATAAGAGATCACGTAGCTAGGGGAGACATTGCACTCACATATGTTGAGTCAAAGTCAAACCTAGCTGATATTTTCACCAAACCCCTTCCGGAGAATGAATTTAGTCATTTAAGGAGGGAGTTGGGAATGTGTTTGGCTCCTTAGGTCATTAGAACTTCACTATGATCAATAAGGACTAGTAAATGACAAGAGTAATTGGGAATGATTTTGGGCAACTTGGGAACATCTCACACAAACTATAAGGTTTAACAAAATATTTTTGTTTGCTAGAAATGGGGTGAGATGCTAGGAACAACCAAATTATTCAAATGTATCATGTATCTCTTGAATAATTAGGTTGAAGAGACATTAATTGAGTATGGGGAACACCATTACATAATTCATGTGTAATTGGTTCTTAGATCTTACTCATATATTCCAACCAAGGAATCTTGGTTGGACTTTTGCCTAGAAATTTTCTAATCATGGTTGATGGTTGATGTGTTGATTGGTATTGTTGTTTGGTTCATGTCATGACTTTGATTGATAAAACGATAGGTTATTAAAGGAAATAATAACAACTTGGATATATTTTGACAAACTTGAAACTAAACATAACAAGGATCAAGAATTTCAGCTTTCATGCCTTGATTGCAAATTAGGACAAGTTGTTTATATTTTGACAAACTTGAACCTGATCATAGAGATGAGTTTAGCAAAAATATGTTTTGAACTCTTAAGGACCAAGAAGACAGAACTCCATATGGTTGGAGTTAGTGTGAGGTTTTGTTTGATAAGAATCTGAAACTTTAGGGCTATAAACATGTTCAGACCATAACTTTTAGGTAAGAGCTATGCTTGTAGATCCTCCATGTTCTAGGTGCTGAACTTGGGAGTTTTCCTAGAGAAACTTCCACGAATTATCGAACACAAGTTACTGAAATTACTACTTTCAGTTACTGAAATTACGGGAGAAATCAGACACTGATCGGTCTACGGACCGATCAAGTCAGCCTGGCACGCTCGAGCCCGCTACTGATCCCTTTCTGATCGGTCTACAGACCGATCAGAGAGATCCCTGATCGGTCCGGAGACCGATCAGATCAATTCGGCACAAAAGCCACTGATCAATCTCTGATCGGTCTACCGACCGATCAGGAAGCTCTCTGATCGGTCCGTGGACCGATCAGGATGTTCCTGGATCGGTCCAGGGACCGATCAGGAGGCTTCGATACCTTCCGATCGGACAACCGTCCGATCATTTCTTCACTATACACCGATCTAAACCCTTAAAACCTCCCGATCCCTTCTTTTCTTCATTCACGCGAAACCCTAGCCGACTCTTCCCACCAGCTCACCCTTTCTCTTCTCTTTGCACGCCGGAACACTAGTCCCAGTTCTAGCCCTCCGAAGCTCTAGCCAAGAGTTCAATGGCACCAAGGTAACTCCTATTTCTCTGAAATTTTGGCATTTCGATTTCATTTCTCACATATCTGTGGCTTTGTGTTTCGGTTGGCTCCTGTGCTCCTCTTTTTCCCATTGTGTCCCCTTAGGAAGAAACCAGTAGGTGAGGGTACTTCCAAGTCCAAAGATAAATCCAAAGCTCCTGCTGCTCCTTCCCGACCTCAACCATCCAGTTCGGGAAGATTTCCCAACCAACAGTTTGAACAATCCTTTAAGGAAAGGACCTTCAAGTTGCTCCCATGTAGATCAGTCGATCAAAAATACATGAATGAGTTTTGTCCAGCGATTACGGAGACCATAGCCTACTATAAACTTGATTCCTTGGTATATTTAGAGAGAGATATCAACTTTGACCTAGTTTCTGAATTCTATAACAACCTTCATCAGACTATTGATGGTAGTTATAGATCAAGAGTGGCTAAGCAAAACGTTGATTTCAGCTTAATTGCCTTCTTTGATTATTTAGGCTGTCGTTTGTGTTCGGGGACGGTGTTCTCATTCTATCCTTCTTTGCCTGAACCCGTGCCTCATCCTCTTGATGTCTCATCTGACTCAATTTATGAGTACTTCTTTGGACATCCGAGACCGGATGGATTAGATGAGTTAGATGTCGACTTTCCTACATTTGCAGCCCTTGGTCTTTCTGCTCCTGATTACATTCTTTTCAAAATTGTCACAAACTGTCTTCTACCTATTACTTCTAAACCATTGGCAGAGATTCGACCGTATCATTGTCTGATGCTTTACGGGTTGCGTAGGCATCTTGACTTTGATGTCATGTCGAGTGTCTATACTTCTATCATATCCCATAGCGAGCCAAGCGGTTACACCATCTATATGCCTTATGGGCATGTGATTACTGACTGGCTTGAGACCCTGGGTATTGATGTCTCTAAGGGGAGGATAGTAAAGATGGTTAGGCAGGATTGTCGACTTGGGAAACGTGCGTTTTCCAAGTCTGGAATCTTAGGACAGGCTGGGACGGTTAGGTGGAAGGATGGGAGGGCACTAGGTGAGTTACCTTGACGACAGGTTGCTCCTGTTGCTGCTCCTCCTGCTGCTGACGATGGAGAGGCCGATCCTGATCTGCGCTGGTAGATCGCCGAGCTGGAGAGTCGCTTTGATCGACACGAGGAGATGGTGGCTGCTGAGTTCGATGGACTACGCATTCGGATAGACCAGCGCTACGATGACCTGCGCGGGCAGATTGACCAGCGCTTCGATGATATGCGCAGTCATCAGGTGGAGACACATCAGTTGCTACTCGGATGGATGGCACGCTACCCGCCTCCGCAGTCTTACCCAGGCTATCCATCCTCCAGCGTGCCGCCTCAGGATTTCACCCCTCCTGCCGATGATGGTGATGTTCCTCAGTGTGAGGATATTGATTGATACAGTTTGTTTGTTGACTGTCTATATTTTGGATGTTATTTGTTAGTCTTTATGTCGGACCTGGATGTTTGCACTTCTGATGCTACTCATGTATTTATGCTACTCAGGTTTATATTTGCTTGCTCTTTATTATGCTTCATTTTCTATCGGTTTTTAATATGCTGTTCCTATGCCATGATTTGATTGTATCTTATGTCTTTCTTATTGTCATATTGTGACCTTAGAGGGAATTCTAGGTCAGTTAAGAGAAGGCAGTATGGGTTAAGGGGGAGCCTTTTGAATTTTTGTCACCTCATTTGCACCTTTTCGGTGTTTGACAAAGGGGGAGAGGATACCTAAGTTTAGAAATATATGAAAGCTTGATTATAGGGGAGAGGATAACGGGAAGGATCTTGATTCCCGTCATTGACTTGGTGGTGTATCCGTCTTAGGGGGAGGATCCTGATTTCCCTAAAATTATGGGTATATGAGCATTTCTGATCTAAACTTAAATCGTGTTGTCAAACAACAAAAAGGGGGAGATTGTTGATACAGTGTTGTTTTGCTGTTGACACTGATTTAAGTTTGTATCAGATATTTAACTCAGATTAATTACTAATCTAGGTTGACTAGGTTGACCTGATTGAGAAAGTCCTAACTGGGATGTTAGGCAGTTGGAAAGTCCTGGTGAGTGAAGCCAGGCAAGGGAAAATCCAGATGGATCAAGGGTGATCGGACATCTGGTGTTGAAAAGTCCAAGAAGGAAACTTGGCATGCGGAGTCAGAGAGGGTTCGGTAGCTCGTTCTCTAGGACCAGATGAAGTCGGAGAGGGCTAGGGAGCTCGTTTCTCCGGACTAGGTCAGAGAGGGCTCGACCCGGACTGAGTCGAGAAGCTAGATCGGTCGGCAGACCGATCCAGTGAAACCTTGACACCTGATCGGTGCCCGATCGAGAATCGATCGATGGCTCTGAACGATTCGATCGATCGGGCCGATCAATCGATCGATAGCCTCATCGTGATTTTCCGATCGGTCGGAGACCGTCGAGGGTAAGCGTTTGGGAAGAGCGACATCGATCGGTCTCGGGACCGATCAGATTAGCTGATCGGTCCGCAGACCGATCAAAAGCTGCGCGTATTTAGAAACGAGCGACATCGATCGGTCCGGGGACCGATCAGATAGTACTGATCGGTCCGCACCGATCAGCGATGATCGAAGCGTGGATCGGTGCGCACCGATCAGCGGTATTGTTTGTTTTGCATGCACTTTTTCGATTGTCGTATTTATTTTCCCATCTGCTTTTAACCATCTGCTGTAAGTCTTTTTAGCTTGCAGGTTGCAGTCACATTCTCATGGTTGAATTCAAATTGAGCTTCATTAAGAGAAGAAGACAAGTGCTCTTTACACTGTGATTTGCTGCAACGGATGCATTTGAGGCATCAACGTTCACCGGGTTTCTGATTGCGATTGGGCTGCGATCCGCTTGACTCCTGGGGATTGGTTCGAGCTCAGAAGACGCCGGTGAGGAGGAAGAGGGATTGGCTGCAGCGCTGATTTGCGCAGTTTTGACCAGATCTGTGACAGCAGAGATCAGGTTTTGAGAAGCAGTAAAAACAACGAGAGGTGAACAAGAACAATAACAAGAAAGCTTGAAAGAAAAGTCTGTGCTGTTGTGCGAAGTTCTTGAGCTCTCGGGTGAACTGATTTCTGCTACTGATCCTCGCGTGGTTGTAAGCATTTCTATTCTCCTTTGCCACCGAGCTTCTGTAAGTCTCGTGCTTTAACTTAGATCTTTCTTGAGACGTTGTGGGGAGGTTACTCCACCGAGAAGGAGGATTTGTAGCCGGAAGTTATCCGGGGTGCGATCTACCGAAGATCAAGGAGTCGTCCACCTTACGGACATCCCCGAACCTCGTATATCTTTGTGTCTGCTGTGTGTGTGTTTTTCTTCCTTCGTTTTAGTTTTCCACTTCCGCTGTGCTAACTAGTTTTTGTGTAGAACTCTCTGTCTAAGCTTTTTAAGAGGCTATTCACCCCCCCTCTAGCCATCTAAGATCCCAACAATAAGTTCAGACCTTTTTTTTGTTTGTCCATATTTCCTGAAATAGTATAAGTCAAGTTATTGAAGTAATCTAGATAAAGTGTCAGCTAGAGAATTATTAGTTATGTTCCCAATTAATTTTTAATCCTCTATTGATGATTGTGTATATGAATTTGATCCATTTTTTAGCCGAGTCCTTTCCTGGTGTCTTTAGTTTGTTGACTATATTTTACTATAGCTTCACAATCGGTTCCGAGTGTAATTTCTACTTTACTGCATATGAAAAGCATAAAAGAATCTAAGCAATAAATTACTGCAAGTATTTCGTAGCCTAAGGGCATAAGATGACCCTTTTCTTTGTATTTCCTGATGCATATCTGTTGGGGCAATTTTCCTAGGTCAAGGTTGACCAGTTTGACTAAGCTTGAGTTGAGCCAAGTTTAAGTCAGGATTTGAGTTTTGATGTTTGACAATATAAGGAGATTGACAATATAAGGATATTGCTGGAGCAATCGTCCGGTTATGGAGATGGTCAAAGGGTTGACCAGATTGATAAGAAGACAAGTCAAGTAGGTCAGGGATGACAGGAGACTTGACTAGGTAAGTCCTAACTAGAAGTTAGGTAGTGGTAAAGTCCTAGTGAGGAGCTAGGCAGGGAAAGTCCTGGTGAGGAGCCAGACAATTGGAAAGTCTAAGTGTGATTTTGGCAAAGGAGAAAGTCTTGGTGAGGAGCTAGGCAATTGGAAAGTCCAAGTGTGATCTTGGCAAAGGAGAAAGTCCTGGTGAGGAGCCAGGCAATTAGAAAGTCCAAGTGTGATCTTGGCAAAGGTTGTAAGTCCAAGCATGTGATCTTGGCAAGGTAAGTCCTACTGTGACTTGGCGAGTAGAACTCGACAACTAGGATGAGGCCGAAGGAAGCTCCTGAAGGCAAGGCGTGAAGGATGGGAGATATCTGAGGGGTGCAAGGCTGATGGAGGAGGCTAGAAGGCTAGTTCGAGGTTGGTCGGGTGTGGCCAAATGCTAGGCATGGAGATCCAACAGGTCACGGTTGACCAGGAGTTGGGTTAGAGATTTTGGACTTGAGTTTGAGTCAAGTCCAGGCTGGTCAATCGATCGGGCGATCGATTGAACCAAGGTCCAATTGATCAATTGATCGATTGGGGTGTGTTGTGATTGTGGGAAGGCTCAATCGATCGGTCGATCGATTGGGATGTAGAATCGCGAGCATAGAGGTTTTCCCAATCGATCGGGTGATCGATTGGGAGCTGCCGATCGATCGGTCGATCGATTGGGCAGCAGAAGCTCTCGCGCGATCGCGAGAGCACAGAAAGGTTCTGAATCGATCGGTCGATTAATTCAGGTAGTCCCAATCGATCGGTCGATCGATTGGGAAGTGACCGTTGCACAGGATGCAGGTGATGGACGGCTACGATGAAGTGGTGCTGACGTGGCAATCGATTGGGGATGAATTAGATCGATTGGGAGCACTGTTTAAAATCTGAGCTGAGCATTTTCTCCGCAGATCCATGTGATCTTTTCTTGCGAGCTCACAGCGATTTTTCAGTGATCTTCTCCGAGCTTCTCCGCCAGTTCTTGAAGGCTCTTGGGGTGCATCCCCAAGGTTCAAGAGGCAACAACAATCAACAAGTAAGCAAGAAGAAGAGTGTATTTCAGTTGTATTTTTGTATCTTCTTCTTGTGTGTGTTGTAGTATTGTGTGTGTTGGTACGAGCCTTCTCCACCTCCGGCAGCGACCGAGAAGGAGTTGTTTACTAGTGGAGAGTGCTCGAGCGTGTGGATCCTTGGATTAGTCATCTCTTCTTGAGGTGGATACCAAGTAAACCCTAGGTGTTAACGTGTTGGTTTGTTGTGTGTTTGTATTTTATTTTTCGCTGTATATCAAGACGAAGCAAATCAACGCAAGCGTGAAGAAACGCTATTCACCCCCCACTACAACAAAAATAACTTTTCGCAGCGCAAATTCGCTTTCCACAACGCGCATTACATGCTGCACAATTAAAAGCTGTTAAAAGTCCTAAATTATTGACAGCGTACTTTGCGCGCTGCGGATAATATTATCCGCGACGTGCTTTGCACGCTGCGGATAATATTATCCGCGACGTGCTTTGCACGCCGCGGATAATACTTTCTGCGGCATGCTTTGCGAGCCGCGGATAATACTTTCCGCGGCATGCTTTGCGCACCGTGGATAATACTTTCCGCGGCATGCTTTGTGCGCCGCGGATAATACTTTCCGCGGCATGCTTTGCGCGCTACGAATAACATTATCCGCAGCGCACAAAGTACGCTACAAATAATAGTTTCCGCGGCGTGCTTTGCGCGCTGCGGATAATATTATCCGTAGCGTGCAAAGCACGCCGCGGAAAGCATTTTTATGCACTAAGGATAATAATCTGCAGCTTATAAATGTACACTGTTGATAGTCTTAACTATATTTAAAAAAATATTAATTTGATGAAAATAATAAACCAAAATTTTACAATAAATTTAGTGCAAATAAATCCACAAAATTAACAAAAGTCATAGTTTTTCATTATACCAAAAAAATTTAAAGATCTTAAACAAGATACAAAATCTCTATCAAACTAGTTATTACATAACAACAATTAAACTTACAATCCACACAAATTAGTATATTATGCATCAATCACACAATACTATAAATTTCGATAACCATGCAACTGTGCTTCCTATTGCATCATCAAGAAACTGCATTTCATCATTTGGTCGAATTAGGTCAACCTTTTCCACCAAAATTTTATCAACCCAAACTTTCCAACATAATCCACCAAGAATAACGTGATGCACTTTTGTATTTGGAAGACCCAAGTAGTGTAAGTAGGATCAAACCCCTTAATAATTAAGTGGTCGTACACTTGGTCAAATTTCATATACTTTTTATTTTTACAACGCTTGCAAGGACATAAGATTACTTCACGTGTTTTTGCATAGTTCCTACCTTGTGCAATAAATTTTTTTACCCCTTCTTCATACTCGGGTACAAGCCTTGAAGGCAGATGCATCCATTCCTTATCTATCTCGTGAATAAACCTTTTTCATTTATATGAAATAATTATGAGATTTTATCAAAATATATGTATAAGAAAACACCACATAATAAATAAAAAACTTAAATATAAAAAATTGATTCCTACCTCATAATATTTTAAACAAATAAATATCATGTGTCATATTAGTATTTACTAGTCATGTCAAAGTATTATTCACACACTTTAAAGACTGATAATTTGTTTTTTTCTTTTTTTAGTTTAATATATTTAATCATTATTTTTGTGTCCATTCATTCTTGCTACCCGTATCAATCATTGTCTCTAATGATATACTAGTGTCAAAAGATCAAACAAAATATATCAATGGTGAGAACTAAATAATGTGGATTTCATGTAGAGCAAGGGTGTCATAACTAATAGAATTGTATTAATATATGCATGTAACACACAAGATCAGTTAATTCTAATCTAATTAGCGTGTTCCAAATCAAGATAAGAAAATGAAAGGTGTTAAATTATACCATCAAGATAAGAAAATGGGAGGTGTTGAATTATACCATCGATAACGTGCTTGTTAATTGAAACTAGTAAAATACTTGATCATTTTATAAAGAAGAAAGGCATGACTCTTGGAGCGCAAATATTGCAAGACAAATCGAAGCATTAAGCAATCGAAACTAAAAAATCTTTTATATAAATCGCTCACAAAAAGAGGATGCGAAATTGTAATTATTAATCCAACTCCTCCATTGCACTCTATAGAATTGATCATCCCTAACCAATTATGTTAAATCAGAATTAATCTATGCTGTGGGAAGAATTTAAAAGAAAAATAATAATAACAATTTGAGACACTATACTCCAAAATAATTTCTAAGAAGAATAAGAGGAAAGAAAGGAGGAAGTAGCTAACCTTCTCAGCTACCAAAGAAATACATCTCTTTCGATATAAGTCCACAAAAAAAAAACTTATACCACATTCCACACTCAGTGCATGGCTAGTATCAGGCAACTACAGAGGAATATGAATGTTCCACTGTGATGACTGGTTTAAATTTGAATTACCCAGCGAAATAAATGTGTTTCAACAATGCCATCCAATATGGAATGAGATTTGAATCCTTGTTAACAATGCCATCCAATGCCAAGCAATGATATTCCAGAAGATCACAAGTCAAAAATTTGTCGACTAATAGAAGTGCAATAAATTGCATAGAGATCAGCTCTAGGAAGTATGAAAAGGAATAGTCTAAAATATGAAACCCAAAAGTTTAGCAGGTACATTAGACAGCAGACAAACAGAATCACATAATGCAATTTGCTTGGAGGTGAAACTAAATCCTGGAAACACATCTGATACAGACTAAAACTAGATGTGCATTAAATGTAACTATTAAGTTCTAGCATACATGACCAGAGTGGCATGAAAACTCATGAACTGGGGCTGGTCCACAATATAAATACGTCAAACAACTGGAATGAGGATCAAAGAAAAAAACTGATAGAACAATGTTGTGCTGGCAATATGAACATACAAGATTAAAATCTTCAATGTAAGTAGAATGAACACAATATCGTAAAATATATAAATACACTCGAGCTCCAACTTATGAATAAAACTACTCGCTGTAGAGTGTCGCCCAAATAAGTTTAGGGACTTAGAGATTAGGATTACCTTTGCTTTTAGCTTTTGGCTTGATGTAGAGTGTGGAGTGGCTATCAAAGGGCTTGCTTACTCTTGCTGTGGTCCTATGATACGGAGAGATGGAGGGAAGTCTTGCAGCAGATGACGGCGAGTGCGGAGAGGAAGAGTGGAGTCGTGCGGCTGGCGATGGTCAGTGCAAAGAGGCGGAGAGGATTCCTACGGCTGGTGGCGGTGAGTGCTGAGAGGTAGAGAGGAGTCCGTCGACGGCGACGGAGATGATAGTGAAGAGAGGCAGAGAGCTATTGCGGAGAGGTTGCGGCGAAGGCTTCGGGCGATGGATAATGCCCTATGCATTTTTTTTATTTAGCAGGCTTTTACTTTTTATTTAACCAAGTTAATTACAATGAACGCATATAACTAATCGCAAGGAGTGTTGATTTTTTTAACCAAGTTACAAGCTGCTGATTTTTTTAACCAATTAAGTTACGTTTTCATTTCATGTATTTTTTTTAATTTAATTTTGTTTAACATAACTTTATTTTTATTACTTTTCTTTATTATTTCCAAACTAATCATTATATTTTAATCATGTTTTTTTATTTAATTTTGTTTAACATAATTTTATTTTATTATTTCCAAACTAATTGCAGTATATATGTTGCATGCTATTGATAATAAATAAAAGTATTTGCAGCATGTCTATTCTTATACGCTATTATTGTTATTAAATATTTATAGTATTAATGGCATGCTTTTTAATGTGTGTCGTTAATATTTAGACATAATTTTTTTTTCTTATTCAAGTTTATACTATTAACGGTGCGCATCAATATGCGCGCCATTAATAATATTATTAACAGCGTGCTTTTAATGTGTGTTGTTAATAGCAAGCTGCGAAAAGCTATTTTTGTTGTAGTGCCTCTAACAGGCACAAAGGTCTCTACAATATCTACACAAGGCTTCTAAAGTTTTTGGGCCACATTCTGAAAGTTTGCTAAATAAGGATCCGTCCCATCCAATTTGACATTCGTCAGTTTTTATGATAAAGGTAATAGAGCTAAATCGAGTCGAATCTAAAAAAAACTAAGCCGTTAAAATAGTTATTCAAGCTTGAATTTGTTTTTTTTATAAACTTGAGCTTTGTTCAACATTGATTTGAGTTTGATTTGTTTAGATATTATAAAGTTCTCCATTCAAGCTTATTTGAAACTTTTACATTTTTAAACTTGTTTGATTTATTATTGAGTGTGATAATACAAATTGTTTGTTTATTGTTAATTATTTATTTACTATATTGATGAAAGTTTATAAATGAAATGTTAGAATCAAAGCGCAGTATAATACATATACTAAATCATGGATCTCTTCGTGGTACATATGGTTTTATATAAAAATATACCTTGAGTTCTCGATAGGTGTGAATGTATCACAAACAAATAAGAACCCCACGTGTGACTCCTTTAACGGTATCCACACGCACTAGATCACGAACTTGATATGATCCGTTAGTTTTTGGATCAACAAAGCTTTGGAAACACTACCAATCCCTTCCGATAGAAGAAAGCGAAGAAGAAGTCTTCGAGGGAAAAATGAAGAGACAAAGTTTTTCTCTTGAATCTTTCTAAGGATGGCTACTTATAGTCTCCAAGGAATATGAAGAGGTAGGACTCTTTATATTCTCCATTAATCATCATTATGATGACTCTTCGAATTCTCCATTAATCATCATAATTATGGCTATTCGAATTCTCTCTTCTTTAGATCAAATAAATTCATATTTGATCTTGATCTCGACTAGCTTCTAATATTTCAAAATTAATTAATTAATAATTCAATTAATTCTAATTTAGAAATAGTATAATTGATTAATTTTAATATCCACTAAAATAATCAATCATAGGTAATGTTCATACCTACGCGCTATGCATGCGACCCTCTAGGTTTTATACATGAAGGCAGTGTAAATTCATACACAGACTAAGGCAACCGTCTAGCAACAGTTTTTAGCCACCCAACATGATAAAAGTAATATTAGTCATAAGCCATAAACCACTATAAATCAATTACTGTGTAATTCAATCTCTTCATCTAAGCCTACATATATTCCATTTAATTCAGTAGATTATACATCATTACCAAATTAATTATTTTATTTAATTTTCAAGATATAATAGACTTCTCTTAAATGATAAATCATTCTGCTCATGGCCATAGATTTTGAGTCATTAATATCTATATCAAACGACCCGAATGTTAACTCATAATCTAAGAGAGCGATGAATCCTCTATTAACTCAACACTAATCTCTCTATGCTTTGTCATACACCCAACTACTATATTAATCACAATCCGATTAAAGACTATTTTTAACGGTGTCAAAGCATATAACTCCATGCATAGAATAAATGAATGTTTTAAGTCAAAAGATCAGTTATACTCGTTCATAAGAGGAATGGCCAATGATACTAATATGTGATTTCCTCATAAGCAGATCGTGTCTAGTGTACCTCTAAGCTTAAGGCACCCCCAAGTATAATTTGATATCCATCTCTTGGTCTATCTCGATCTAGTCATACTCAGCATTGATCTAGATATTCATGTCCCCTCTAGATATCTATCTGATCAAGGACTATTTTAAGATTAGTGGGACTTTATCATTAATCATATACGTACAAAAAAGTAAATAATTAATGATTAGTACTTGTTTTTTATAAAATAATTATCCACAAAATGCATAAGGAATGTCTTGGCACATAAGTGCACATATTAACATAAAGATGGTTTACAAATTTTATTCGTGAACATTATTCATGAACAATTCATAATCTCAATTCATGAATATCAACGAGTTGAATATATAAGTTCAAGTTTATTCATTTAGTTTGACGAGTTGTTCAAGATTCTTCATTTAATTGGTCTTGTATATATTGAATGAATAAAAGAAGTTTCTACTCAGTTGAACGCCAAATTTATTCACAAAAGTTGAATCCCCCATAATAGTTAACTATTACAATAATAAAATTAAGGATTTAAGAGGTTGATGTTAAAATCTAAATCAACAATTACAACCCAATCGACATTAGAACCAGCATAGCACATGTGGAATCGCCACATCAACGGCCCCCCTAGAGTCTGTCCCACGGATATGGAGGGAGGTAAATACAGGTATACAACTGAAAGCGCATAGCCGGGACGCTAACCCCAGGCAATGATACCCCGATGATCGAACCCTGGATCTTTCGGCCACGAAATCATGCGTCCCCAGTTGTACTACGCCTTTGAGACTAGAACCAGCATAGCACATGACATGACATGGAGTAGAGGCACGAGAGAACTTGAAATATGAATTAATGCTCATCATATAGAGGTAAAGATAAAAGAAAGGTGATGTCGTAATTGGGAGAGAAGAGAGGGCGACTTCTACTTTATTATAACTCACTGATTCAAGATTGTCAATTTAGGGCTTGATAGGAAAAAAAAAATCAAAAAGGACAAAGCTTGGTGACATAAAAGAAGTTAAGAGTAGAGCAAAAGAAGTAATAGGTTGTAATAAAAGAAAAGAGATTATGACTATGATAGCATGTTGGAGTAATTGAAAATATAGATAGAAAAGGGGAAATGTATAGAGAAATAAATTCTTATTCTCCAAAAAAGGTGCACGTTTCATTACCTATCAACAATAATAATTTCTAATTAACAAAATTTTAGGGGGCGTTTGGTTTAGGGTAATAAGAGAGGGGAATGGGAATGAGAATCATTGATTACTATTGTTAATGTTTAGATTATAGGAATAAGAATATAAATAAGGGAATGAATCCTTGAAATTGGGTAATAACTCATTCTCATGTACCTCCCCTTCAATGAGCCATTGCCATATTTTCATCAATCAAAATATTCCCTTATTCCAAAAATACCCTTGACTTAAAACTAAAATTTTCTCCATTAATATCAAATATCAAAATATATATTTTTTTTTTCATATCACTTCTCTCTCTTTGTTCTCTCTCATCATATTTTCTCTTTTATCATTTTATCACACACTTTCTCTCTCCTTAATCTCTCCTATCACACTCTCTTTCTCCTTTTTTCTCATTACACTTTCTCTCTCATCATACTTTCTCTCTCCTCAATCTCTTCCATCGCACTCTCTTTCTTCTTTTTTTCTCATCACACTTTCTCTCTCCTCAATCTCTCCCATCACACTCTTTTTTCTCATCACACTTTCTCTCTCATCATACTTTCTCTCTCATCATACTTTCTCTCTCCTCAATATCTCTTGTCACACTCCCTCCTTTTTTCCTCAACACACTTTCTCTCTCATCATACTTTCTCTTTCCTCAATCTCTCCCATCATACTCACTGTTCTCTTTTTTTCTCATCACACTTCCTCTCTCACCATACTTTCTCTCTCACCATACTTTCTCTATCCTCAATCTCTCTCATCACACTCTCTCTCCTCATTTTTTCTCATTATATTTTCTCTCTCTTCATCCTCTCCCATCATACTTTATCTCACATCATATTTTCTCTCTCATCTTCTCTCATCATGCTCTCTCCAATAAAACTTTCTTTTTTCATTTTCTCTCATTACACTTTCTCTCTCTTCATTCTTTCTCATCACACTTTCTCTCTCATCATACTTTCTCTTTCATCATATTTTTCTCTCACATTCATCTTTCTCTCACATCTAATTTTTTCTCTTATTTTCTTTTAAGGGTAAAAAAGGAAATTTTGATTTATTCCGATAGAAGATATGCAACTAACCAAACATTGCTTTTAAGAGTGATATCCATGCTCATACTCATTCTCATTCCATAATACAATGATTCCTATTCTGATTCCTATTCCTAGAAAAGAACCAAACACCCCTTACTTATTGATGTATCCTACTTATAATAATTTAAATTGACAGTGTCATTTTGATAATTCTTGTTGGCCTTTAAGTTTGACTTTGGATAACAACGTAATGATCATATCTTGCAACAAATTTAATTAATTTTTCATGCTTTTACATAACAAGTGTAAATTGATTTATGAATTTGATGCGTACATATACATTGAAGATATGGTAAATTTGATTATTGAAATCCTATTCAATGTAAGAGGCTCTATCATGACCCTTCCTATTCAGAGACGGATTTTACTTAGAATTATCTTAGTAGGACCGTAAATGAGTTAGGTTGAGTTGAGTTCGAGCTGATATAAATTTAAGTTTGACTCAACTTAATTTATATGAGTTCAAGTTGGAGCTCGAATTCGCCTGAGCATGTAGGATTGAGTTCGAGTTTGAGTTGGATATTTAATTATGGAGCTCGAACTCAAACTTTTTTATTTTTTTAATATATTTTAATAAATAAATTAATATATTATAAAATATATATTATTACAGATTCGATAAGTCACTGAACTAGCAACAATTAAATTCGAGCTTGACTCAATTTATAATTAAATTAGCTCGAGCTCAATTAATTTTGAGCTCGAGTTAAATTTTGACCGAACCACTCATGAATTATTCATGGAAGAATTGACTCATTTGCATCCCTAAATGGGGGGCCAACCTAGTGTGGGCGTATCTGAGGCGAAGCTAACCACATCCGTGGGCCCCTAACAACAGTCCTCTGAGAAGCACACACAGTGTCTATCTTCTGCCGGCCCCTGTTTTAGAACATTCCAAAATCAAGATCCCAAACATGGGCGTGTATTACTGGATGAAATAAGCCATCAATGACGACATCACATCCGTGCCAAAAGATAGAAGTCACCACGCTCATTTACAACTCCCAGCTCCAAAATGATAAAATAAAATCAACAATCCGTAAAAGGCGCACTTTTAAACTTATGAAATTCTCTCACACGCCAAAAAAACGTACTTAATTTTTAAATTTCTTAAAAGACACCTTTAGCTTCTCTTTCACTCCTCCCATCAATCAGTACCATGTTAATTGAACAAAATCATTATAGTATTAATTTTATAAAACGACATCACTATAGTGATGTATTTCAAAGATCAATAATATTATTATAGTGTTGTTTTTCAAAAGTCAATACCACAATAATATTAATTTTAGAGTTTATGCACATCAAAATTATACTGATTTTTTTTAAAAAAACGATAGTATAGTTATTTTTAAAATACAACATCGTAATAATATTATTCTTTAAAATCTACTACCATAATAATATTATTTTTTAATGACCACTCAAATCTAATACCATAATAATATTAATTTTTAATGACCACTAATTATCTCTAATATTTTACACTCATGGTATAACTGAACTGATTATCACGTAATAGATTTACAGTATTGAGTAAGGATCCATTTTTAATGAAGTCGACAAAAATACTCTTTCACACGATGACCTACTTGATTTTTTTTTTAATTTATCTTTGTACATGTGGCTCTTAGGTTAATTGTGTGAAACTCTCAGGATCACCTGTTATATATAAGATTTGACAACCACCCATCTAATAATTAGCCAGGGATAATTAGTCCCCAGGGTGTAGCACAGATGGGAAGTGCATAGTTCTGTGGTTGAAAGGTCCAGGGATCGATCCCCGGGATGTCACTGCCTGGGGTTAACATCTCCGCCATGTACTTTCCATCTGTGTACTTGTATTTACCTCCCTCCATATCCATAGAACTAACTCTAGAAAAATCGCTGATGTAATGATTCCACATTTTTTTTATTAGCCAGGGATAATTAGTATCCTTCTGCAAAGTCAGTTCATAACAGAAAGGCTATTCCTTTCCTTGAAAATTGAAGACCCAAAAGTCGACGACACATATTCATCGCCAATGTGAGTATCCATTGGCTATTGTTTCGCTTTTTTTTTCTCACTTTTTCTTTCCTTCATTTTTATGGTGTAAAGCAAAATAAGAATCCAAATAATTAAAGTGTGGAAAGGTTACCCAACCCAAGCACTGTGAATAGGGATCAATCCCTTTCCACTCCTAAACCCCAATCATCATCCATGTGCTGCTGTGTTTGGCCTACCTGGCTTGACCCACTCGCATCTAATGCGATTCCACATATCCTCGATGCACAAAACCGAATTTGCATCTTGAGCAATTGTTTGGTGGGATCAGCCACATGTCCTAAGAGCAATTAATGGGAGTGATCGTGTCACGGGTACTCAATTAATTAGTGGATGATAAATTTATTATAATTGAAGTAGAGATCAATTTTTGACAGAGACTAATTCTTAGGGAAAAAAAAATTTTCCATCCTTTAATCATTTGATGTTCAATTATAAACTGAGTTTATAATTTATTTTTCCTTATATAATCTAAAGACGAATTATGAGGAGTGTTTGAAATGAGTATAATCATCTAAAAGTAATTAAAGTGTATGAATTCATGAGTCCACTTATTTTAGTCAATGATATAAAATGCATGGTTTTTTGTTGGATTTTTTTAAAAAATATTGATTTTTAATCTTAACTTTAATCTTCAAAAGATGGTTTAGTTCGATTAAGATTATTATTATTTTTATTTAGAAATTTTATAAATTTAAAAAATAAAAAATCTTTAAAATAAAGAATATATAAAAAAATTTGCACTTGTTTAAGTATTTTCTTAGGGAATAATCAAAGTACACATAGTTCATTTACGTTTTCACCTTTATTATCTGACCAAGTGACATTATACCCACTTTTATTTCTCATTCCCATAATATTAGTTTCTCTATCCCATCATCTTAAAATTGTAATTTTTTTTAATTCTTTTTTCAGCTCTCCTTCAATCATTACTAGTAATGTTTGTGATTCTAAAAAGTTAGGAGATAGATTATCTTTCATTCAATCATCAAGTAATATTTGTGATTCCAAAGAGTTAGGAGATAAAAGTAGATCATCTTTCATTCTATATATAACCTCTAAAATTAAATATTTCATCTACAACAACAATTGACACTAGACATATTAGAATTTTTTTAGTATAATGGAGAAAATGGAAAAACTTTAGTATTATATGACCATCATCATAGAATATCAAAATTAGCCTCACTATCTATTTTCACTAAAATCAAAATAAGTTTTAAAATAATTTTCAAGTTCCTATTTAGAATTTGAGGATTCTCGTGAAATTATATTTTTGTGAGTTTTAAATTACTATTGCTACTAATATTTTATGTTTAAGACATATTAACTTCTAATCCATATTTTAAATTATAATCTTTACAAATATCATATAAATTATTTCTAATATTTTCAAAAGAAATCATAAAATAATTTTAAAGTTGAAATTTGAATATGCATGTGAATATTGAGTACGTTCTTTTAATAAAAATTGTGCTTTTGTGAGTTTTAAATTACTACTTATACTAATATTTTATATTTAAGACATATTAACTTCTAATTGATATTTTAAACTATAATTTTTATAAATATCATATAAATTATTTCTAGTATTTGTTGGTGTAATCGATCTCTTGCCAAGGTTGATCAAATTGACCAAGCTCGAGTGGACTAGAATTGAGTTTCACTATTTGATCAATATGTTAGTTGGTTGAGTGAAGAGTCAAGTAGGTCAAGGTTGATCGAATATCTAGTGGAAAAGTCCAAGTGGGTCATGATTAAACGAACACTTGATAGTCAAAAGTCCAACAACAAGTTAGCAAGAGAAAAGCTTATATGGGTTATGAAAAATTGGGCACTTGGCAGTTGGAAGTATAATTGAGAGTTGGCAAGAGAAAAGTTCAAGTGGATCACAGTTGACCAAACACTTGGTGATCATAAGTCAAAGTGTGTCACGGTTAATCAGACACTTGGTGATTGAAAGTCCAAGTAAACCATGACTAACCAAATATAACATGAAAAGTGAAGTTCAAGTGGGTTATGGAGAGCACTTGGCATGAGAAACAAAGTTCAAGTCAATCATAGAAGACCAAACACTTAACAATGAAGGAAGACCTAATAGGTCATGGTTAACTGGATATTAGGCATGGGCAAAAAGTCCCAACAGATTGAGGAAGACCGAATGTTTGACAATGAGGAAGTCTCAGTAGGTTAAGATTGTCAGATGTTGGGCAACGGAAATTCTAGAAAATTGTAATCAACCAAATACTATATAAATTATAAGATGAGATTTCAATTTTGAAAAGATTGAAATAGAGGTAACAGTCAATTGCCAAGAAGTAGGGATCAATTGTTGAACCCTAAATCCCAAATTCGAGGTTTGAGAGAGTAATTGGTCGGCTACCAATCAATTGTTGAAACCCAACAATTAATTACTAGGTGAAAATCAGCCTGACAGTAACCCTATAAAAAGGATTTCATGGTGATTTGAAGGTGTTGGTACTTAGGGATTTGAGGATGAAGTGTTGTTGCATTTTCAGAACAAGTAACAAGAAAGTGTTCAAAACGAGATTCATGTAAAGTTGTTTGCTTCGTTTCATTTGTATGTATATTTCGTATGCTTGTTGTATTGTTATAAAAATAGATTGTACGCCTTCGAAAGGTGTTCGAGAAAGAGAAGGACAATGGTGATAGTTCGATATGACTAGGCGACGATGAACCAAATAAAATCGATTGTGTTTGTGTCGTGCTATGAGTTTGCTTCAAGTTTTCACTACGAAAATCATATCAACATAAGAAGAGCTATTCATCCCCTTTAGCATGCACTAGTTCTAACAATATTTTTAAAAATCTAAAAGGGTCGTAAGATAATTTTCAAATTCATCTTTGGAACTTGGGCACCCTCGGAGACGTCTGATCCACTTTTTTAATAAAAATTATACTTTTGTGAATTTTAAATTACTACTGTTGTTAATATTTTGGGTTTAAAACACATTAACTTCTAATCCATATTTTAAATTATAATTTATAAATATCATATAAATTATTTATTTTATATAATATTAGCAAGATCAAGAGAAAAAATAATATTTAATTGAAATTAAAGTATCATATTACATAATTTATATTTTGTATAAAACATCTAATTTAAATGTAGGATCTAAAATAAATATAGGCTTATGATAAAGCAAAATATATATATTTTTCCACTTTGCCTTCATTGCTAACACACAAAAGGATAAAAATTTCATTCTTAACATATTCATTTAAAATTAAAATTATATTAAAAAACATTATAACTAAATGAAAAGTGCGATAATAAATACTCGACAGTTGTATTATTGAATACTTTTAAATTTTTAAAAATATTACTATATATATTCCTTTCGTACAAAATAAATATGCATTGATATTATTAATATGTTATTTAAAAAATAAGTATAATGATTGTATATTGAATTTTAATGCATTGGTACATTAAGTATAAATTTTTGAGATCTCATTTCATTAATTTTATAAAATATACCTTATTATTTCATTATACTGGGATGTAATCGCAAATAAAAAATGATATATATGAATGAGTCTGTCAATAGTTATCCCAAATATGATAAACATAAAAATATTTTATTATTTAATTTATTAAAATTTTCAATTAAATCGTTTTTCGGTCTCATTAACTTTTCAAATTGTAAGAGTGGAAACGTTTAACTCTAAATTCAATAAGTGCTTCATTTTTACGTATTCAATGACCCATAATTATCATCCAATAAAAATTTATAGAAGACTGCAATATTATTTTGCAGCATTTTTCAAGATGAAAGAATGCTTTTCTCAAAATATTTAATAAAAAATATAGACGATTTTAAAGGGAATATCCTTAACTTTAATTAGAAGCTTCGGTATTTCCTTGAGTCTCGACTCAGTTGCTTGGATTCATTATTAGTAAATTCAATATGGTCGAAATCTATACTCAGAGTCATTATTTTTTTACCTTTCCACCACTGAAATGAACTTCTTTCTATAAGACGTCTTATAAAGTTGAATTCAAAGAGAAAAGTTGGTGAAAAAATAATGGAATCAAATGGTTGCATATTTATAGAGTTTGGGAAATAACATTAATCATAGTGATTAATAAAAATAATTAAATAATCTTAACAACTAAAAAAAAAAGTTTCAAACTATTGTTGGTGTAAAGATCTTGAGCATAAAAATAATATAAGTGTAGTAGAATAAATAATAAGATCTTTTTTAGAAGATCCATACGAAAGAAAATGTAAATTAGTTGTAATGAGAGTTATATCTTTATTGCGTAAATATGAATTCTCAACAATAACTTTATCCTTGGTAGATTTCAACACGATCAAATGTTTGTACTTCTACGGTATCCATACGAACACGTTCATCCATCTCACAAACTCACGATTTAGAGAAGAATTAACTTTATGGTGCTAGCCACTTAGAAGATTCGGCTAAAAAGGAAAAAAGAAAAAAAAACAAGACAATCAAGAGTCTCTCATAAAAAATGACCTCAAAAGGTGTTTTATATTCTTTTAGAATATCTAGTTTCAAGAAATATGAAAAATCTTTACTTTTAATCTTCTTCCAATAATAATATCAATTAATTTTCATTAATATATATTATCCTCTTAATGGATTAGATTTTAATATATATTGAATTAATCATTAACTTAATAAATTTAATTATCTTATAATTGATTTTTAGGACTATTACTAACAGTTGATATAACCCCAAAAAAAATAGAAAGCTCAAACCGTTGATTAGGAGTGATCGCGGATCGGGTTGGTTCGGTTATTGGGATAAAATACTATCCGGCCCTACTAGATCGGATAATGTAATATCATGACCCTACATCCGGCCCTATATCTAGCGGTTATTATGTATTAAATATCCGACGGGTTGTCAGTTATTTGGATATCCGACCCTATATCCAATGAAATATTAAATATAAATATAAAATAATAAAAAATAAAATATTTTAAAATGATAATAGACATTACTCATTATACGTTGTAGTAGCTAATCATCAATAGCTGTTACAACGTGTAACAACTTATCGGCAGTAGCTACTACAACGTGTAGCAGCTTATCCGCAGTAGCTACTATAACGTGTAACAACTTATCGGCAGTAGTTGCTACAAGTAGGGTGATCGCGGATCGGGTTGGTTCGATTATTGGGATAAAAAACTATCCGGCCCTACTAGATCGGATAATGTAATATCATGACCCTACATCCGGCCCTATATCCGACGGATTTTGTTTTTTCGGTTCGGTTCGGGTCGGTATAAGCGAGTTGGTCGGTTTGACGGGTTGACTGCTCACCCCTACCGTTGATACATGGTTAAATTTTGTTTTGCATTATAAAGTGGGTCGGTTATTATTCCAACCGATTTAACCGGATCAATCGGTAACACGTACGCTTGTTGACTTGATTATGGGTCTGAGTCAGATTCGAAACAACCCCGGCCCATGATCGGGTCTATTTCCACATGAGCAATTACTTGTATTCACAACTATCAAACCAAGGCCAAATTATTTCAGCACCATACCATTTAAAAAAATAAAAACAAAGCTAAATAATCTTGAAACGCAAATAATGCCGCAAAATCTCACAAAGCGTGAAATTAGGAATGATACTACGGTATTTTACTGAACCACATATCTGACTTTTACTAATATTCAAATCACGCATCATACTTTAATATAAAGTATATTTACCTAATCAAACGTCTCTCCACGGACTTATCTGACAGTACGTGCCACTAAAGCTCATTTAAAATCTTCAAAAATGGATCAAGTTAGTGGATTTTAAGAGCACTATTTCTCTATTAAAAAGTAAAAAAAAAATGCTCGACTAAATTGTGATGGAGTCGAGATTAAAATACGTAAATGAGAATCTCAAAAATATAATAATAATCTTTGATTTGGATTGAATCCGATAAGTTTAAGGTCATCAGTTTTAATCAAAACTTGATTTGGATTCATTCGAATGTTCAAGATCATTAATAAATTTTGATCAACTTGAGCATTCGACTGAACCCAAATCAAAATTAATAAGGGGGCGTTTGATATGAGCATGGGAATGAGAATCTGAATGGGAATCATAGTATTGTGGAATGAGAATGGGTATGAGCATGGATATCACTCTTAAAAGTAATGTTTGGTTAGTTGCATACTTTCTATCGGAATAAATCAATATTTCCTTTTTTACCCTTAAAGGAAATAAGGAAAAAAAATATATGTGAGAGAAAGATGAATGTGAGAGAAAAATATGATGAAAGAGAATGATGAGAGAGAAAGTATGATGAGAAAGAATGAAGAGAGAGAAAGTGTAATGAGAGAAAATGAGAAAAAAGAGTGTGATAGAAGAGAACATGATGAGAGAAGATGAGAGATAAAATATGATGTGAGAGAAATTATGATGGGAGAGGATGAAGAGATAGAAAATGTAATGAGAAAAAATGAGGGGAGAGAGAGTGTGTGTGATGAGAGAGATTAAGGAGAGATAAAGTATGATGAGAGAGAAAGTGTGATGAGAAAAAAAGAGAACAGTGAGTGTGATGGGAGAGATTGAGAAGAGAGAAAGTATGATGAGAGAGAAAGTGTGTTGAGGAAAAAAAAGGAGGGAGTGTGACAAGAGAGATTGAGGAAAGAGAAAGTGTGATGAGAGCGAAAGTGTGATGAGAAAAAAAAAGTGAAAAGAGAGTGTGATGGGAGAGATTGAGGAGAGAGAAAGTATGATGAGAGATAAAATATGATGAAAAAAAAAAGAAGAGAGTGTGATGGAAGAGATTGAGGAGAGAGAAAGTGTAATGAGAAAAAATAGGAAAGAGAGTGTGATAGGAGAGAGAAAGTGTGATAAAATGATGAGAGAGAACAAGGAGAGAGAAGTGATATGAAGAAAAAATAAATAAATAAATTTTGATATTTGATATTAAAGGAGAAAATTTTAGTTTTAAGTCAAGGGTATTTTTGAAATAAGAGAATATTTTGATTGATGAAAATAGGGTAATGGCTCATTGAAGGGGAGGTACATGAGAATGAGTTATTACCCAATTTCAAGGATTTATTCCCTTATTTGTATTCCTATTCCTATAATCCAAACATTAACAATGACAATCAATGATTCTCATTCTCATTCCCTACTCCTATTCCCCTAAATCAAACACCCCCTAAACTTTTAGAAGCCTCGTCATCTCCGACCTTGATTTGAGACCTTAAACAAGTCATTTTGAGTTTTTAAAATTTTTCAACGTTAAATAAATTTAACACAAATTCATCATTGGATTTAAATATATTATAAATGTGTTCCTAAGACTTTCCTAACTGCTCAAAATTTTAAAATTTGAATATTCTATTATCATGATCAAAATTTGACCTTAGATAAGACCAATACTCCTATGAGCCTACCAAATCTCGCCATGCACTCAAATCTTAATTCCTCAACCTAAATAATATGGCATGAGTTCCTAAAATTTTAATCAATTTTATATGATTGGACACAAACTCACGCTGAACTTAGATAGTTGCACTCCCAAGAGCCTATTGCTTTTCATCATTTTTCAAGATTTTAAATGTCCTTTGATACTTTTAGTACTTAAGTGAGTCAGATAAGCATGTGATAAGAGGGAGTATTTTTACACATCGGTAGAGTGTTTTTTTCTCAAATATTTAAGGATCGAATCTCAACTTCAACAAATTAATAATAGATGAGTTTTCCTTATTCTAATGGTCAATGGAAAATTTTTGTAAAACTAGATTGATCATCTATAATTAATCGACGTAAACTAAATATCTAATATCAACTATATAAAAATATATATATAACAGCAACCCAACAACAATCAAAGACAAAGCCACTAGTCTACCATTACAGATTAAGGCAGTAAGATTTACTTTTTTGTTTCTTGTGTTTAATATGGTAACTCATTTGGAGGAGGAAAGGGATTTAGAACAATGCCTCATCAATTCAGGCATATGAGCAATTAAGATTTGTATGAATTCTTAATGATGCCATTATTACATTAATGTGAAGAATAATGGAATCAAATTTAAACCCAGCTTAAACTCTACTTCATCTACTTCTCTTCTCTTTTGTAGTTCTTGGTGCGCAGTATTATTCTTGGCTTGGAAACATCGAAATCTAAGTTTTTTAAAAAAAAAAACTCGTTTTTTTATGTGTTTTAATGATAAAAATGTTACCTTTCTGTACTTTACAAGAGGAAGCGGGTTAATCAGGAGGCAAAAGGGGCGCGGTGCGGGATGCCCTTCCGCCTCCTCGAGGCGGCCGGCGGCGGCGGAGGGGGCGCAGGGCCGCGGATGTCGTGCCCTGCTCCTTCTCGCGATCCGCCCACCCACCTCCCTCTCCGCCCGGCCTTGCTCTCGTCCGCCGCCGCCGTCGTTGATGACTCCCCGCCTCCGGCCCCG
Organism: Zingiber officinale; assembly: GCF_018446385.1. NCBI lineage: Eukaryota > Viridiplantae > Streptophyta > Magnoliopsida > Zingiberales > Zingiberaceae > Zingiber > Zingiber officinale. The sequence continues at coordinate 12,172,049 of NC_055991.1, read as the reverse complement.
CCGCCGCCTTCGGCCGCCTCGTCGTCGCCGGGAGTGAGCAAGAAGGTTGCGTCTCCGTTCCGCTTTATGCCCACCAACTACATTAGGTTTCGCCCGTTGGTTAATTTGGATTGATTAGGTCGCAGGGGCGAATCAATGACGATGCGATGCGATGCGATGCGAAGAGGGAAGAAGGAATGTGGGTAGTAGAACTAACCTTGCAACCGAGGGAGCAGAAGCGGAAAAGGTCGAGGAGGGAGCGGGCGCAGATCTCGCATATGTGAGGGGAAGAGGAGGAGGAGGATGCGCCGCCGACCCGCCCCCCGCCGCCGTGTGGCTGCGGCCGCTTATTAAGAAACAGCACCCTCGCGCTGTTGATGACGTAGGTCTGGACGCCGCTGATGTCCAATACCTTCTGGATCTCTGCGACCCGTACCACGTCGTGGTACGACGACCGCCGTATCTGCCGCCGGCAACAGACATTACGAAAAGAAAAGAAAAAAAAAAACAGAAGGGGGAAGGATCAAATCTATGGCTATGAAAGGATGGGGCAATACAGCCGACCTACCTGAATGACGCGGTGACCAGAGTGGCTATCCGAGCGGCAATAGAAGCAGAAGGAGGAAGCGGCACCGCCGCAGTCAAGGCAGAACATGTTGCACTCGCTGCGGGGCGCCTCCGTGTGTAGAGCGCAAGCGGAGAAGAAATTCGTGGAGAGCAGGGTCTCCAGCCACGGCGGCACCAACGACGCCGCCACCCGCCTCATCATCATCGCCGCTCCACCAGCCCGATGCCGCCGCCGCCGCCAATCAATACCGCTTCCGCAAGACGGCAACGGAGCTCCACCGGCGACCGAAGCCGAACTAGTCTACCGGGAGAGGAAAAAAACAGAGACTTTTGAACTCGGCAACGCAAGCAAAACGCAACAAACCAAAGCGACGCGAACGGAGGACCTTTTTAACATACAGATCAACGGCTTCCATCTGTCCGACTGTTGACGTGGACAACCCAACGCCGCCCGATCCTTCCGTTGCTTGCGTCTCTCCGCCACCGCTCCACAAGAAAGGTTAAGGGTCGGCAAATCCAAGAAAAGGATCCGCTGCTCCAACCCAACACCCAACGACCGCATCCCGTTCCGTCTCGCACGACACGTGTAACCGCCTAGCGGGTCCCTGAAGACTCTCCACTCAGTGACAGCGGAATGGGCACTACGTACCATGGAGACGATCCTCGATGTGCCAACACGTGGCGCAACGTACGACCACGGTGGCGTGGAGCGAAGCGTGGCTGTGGGCGCGGGCGCGCGTGTGCGTGCCCGCCGTCAACTGTGATTTTTCTTCACAAAATTACCCACGTAAAATTAATATTTTATTTTATTTTATTCCTTCAACGATAAAATAGCACAAAAATATTGTTTTCATAAATAAAAATAATAATAAAACAATGGATGGGGAATATTGGAGCCATTAGCTAGTTGGACGGACGATCCAATGATGGAGAATAATAAATGAGTTGGATTGGAGGGGGATTAATGTGGTGTAGCTGGACCCGGGTGGCCTCTATGGCTGTATCTGATAGCCCTACTCCATCTAATTTATATTCTAATTGAGCGCCTAAGCATGTGCTTATGGAACATTAAATCTATTTCTAGCTTTTTTTCTCCATATAATCATATTTCATTAAGCCTAGTAATGATATTGTTTGAGTCGATCGGAATGTAATCGAGTGTAAGTTGTCGAGACTAGAACTAGGGAAAAGAGGAGTTTGATTGTGGCTTAATTGGTAAAATGTTTAGCATGAGAAGTCCCATGAGTGAGGAGGGGTGTGTGGTCCACGGGATGGATGAGCACATGGCTCCTCGCGCGAAGGTGACTCGTCGGCACGAGGAGGGAGTTATGGGTTGATTCGGTTTAGTTCTTTGTTTGAATAGGGAAGCAGTTAGCTTTGAAGTGGACAAGGACAAGGTAATGTGGACGTTTGGCTCAATTGTTAGAATTGACTTTGTTCTATGATTATATGTGTGAAATCTAATGTAAATGAGAGAATTGTATTGGGGAAAAAATATATATTATTTTGTTTTTTAACTTGTGTATTTATCATACACGTTGAAAATTTTCTTTTCTTGTAATGTTATTAGCCCTTTTTTTTCATCTAGTAAACATTTTTGTGACACATCAACATCTCAAAAGGCTATATGTACTTGTGTGAAAGTATTTATGTATGTTTGGAAAATATTATTAGTTTTTTTAAAATAAATATTGATTTTGAAAATATTTTTAGAAATATAGAAAAGAAATCATACTTTATTTTTTTTCAACTTGTGAATTTAATATACAATTTGAAAATTTTCTTTTCTTATAACTTTATTAGTCTTTTTTGTTTCATCTAGCAAATCATCTTTGTTATATTTCAACATCTGAAAAAGCTATATGTACTTGTGTGAAAGTATATATCCATACTTGACAATATATTATTATTTTTTAAAAAATAAATATTGATTTTGAAATATTTTTAGAAATATAAAAAAATCATATTTTATTTTTTTTCAACTTGTGTATTTATCAAGTAGAAAATTTTCTTTTCTCCTAATTTTGTTAGTCTTTTTATCTCATCTTGTAGCACCTTAACATCTCAAAAAACTACTTGTGTGAAAGTATCTATGTCTGTTTGAAAATATATTATTAATTTTACAAAATAGAGTCAATGGGGTTAATTTAGAATAAGCTCTCTTGGAAAACTTTTAGCCTAGAGAGGTTGCTCAAATAAGTTCCTAAAAGTCTCTATTATTATGCTCACAGTCTTAAAAGTTCTCCAATTCAAAAAATAATAATAATAATAATAATAATAATAATAATTTTAGTTAATCTCATTGACTATTTTTAGGATGATCGATCTGGTCTTATAGAAATTTTTCATCGACCACCAAGGTAAATCAAGAAACGCACGCAGCAATCAGCCCAAAAGTCTAGCATCCTTTGATTACACCTCCTATTAGAAAAAAAAAATTCCTACAAATACGTCGTAGTTAGGGTTCGAACCGCGGGTGTCTGGGTGACAACCTGAATGTTCTATCACAGCACCGTGACCCCAAGGATAAAAAAATGATAATCCCAGTTAGCCTTATTGACTATCCCTGGGTGACCGACCCTACCCCACGGAAGTTTCTCACCGGCCACCAAGATAAATCGAGAAGTGCACGTGATGACCAGCCCAGAAACCCAGCATCCTTTGATTACGCCTCCCATTTGAAGAAAAAAAGTTCTACAAATATACCGTAGCTGAGATTCAAACCACGGATATCTAGATAATAACCTGAATATTTTATTGTGGTACCATGACTCAGGGACTTAAAGGTCTCCAATTCAAGCTCCTTCTTAATGTATCTTGTACCTAATATTATTTCATTTATCATATAGAGAGGGAGCGATCGTTTTAAACATCCGAGGTTGTGATCAGTATAAGAGTTTACCCAATATGTGTTATAAATGGGTGATTTTAATTGAACCATTTGAGAATAACTCATTTGACAAGTCATAAGTTGTGGGTTAACATTATTGTTTTTCATTGGTATTCTTATATTCCCATTGTCGACATTATTAATTAATTAACACGAACAACAACACACATGACCACCTTACGATACTAGCATTTTAGTTAGAGTTATTACGTGAGTTTGAAATCATTTCTATATTTTAAAGACACAATGTTATATTTTAACTAACTACAATTTTGTGATGTTTATGTATAGAATTACTTGGACCACCCTAAGATATAGAAACATGTTTTTCTACTAGGATGAACTTGATCTTTTGTGCCTTCATCTATCGCCTTCGCTCAGCGTAACTATATCCACTCCGTCGCCCATGCTTAGAAGTTCATCAATCATTAAAGGTCACTCGTGCTTAAACAGACTAATATAGAGATGAAGGAGAAAAATATAAAAATTAATTATCTTTCAAGAAATTTATTCCTTTTAATTATAGAATCCATCAAACTTTTTTTACTTTCCTCTGCAAAAAACACAGCCAAATTGTATGATTTTCATAAACATTTATAATTGAGATCAAAGAAATTGACAATACAATTTTTTTTTTTAAAAAAAAAAATAGAAATCCTACACTTTCTAGGATTTACAATTCATATCTACATCTATTTGAATAACAAATTAAATATCATTAATCTCAAAATTCATGGTTCTTATTTCCTAGGCTTGGGCTTGCCGGCTTGGCATGGCCTTTATTTGGATCATCCTTCATCGAAGCCCTTTTCATGTTTTAACACACTGTAGTTCATCAACATTTTTGACTAATACAATTATATTATCCTAAATAAGTAATTAATTATCACAACCTTTAAATCTATAATTAAAACAGAAATTCTATAACTAAGCAAACAGATCCACATATTTTGTTTTTTGTTTTTTTTATTGTGCGTTTATTTCTTTATTATTCTATCTAGGAGCCGGCAAAATATCCTCGACCTTTAATTTTCTTCGCTCGAGTTGATTTTATTGGACTAGAAAGGGACATGAATTTAGCAAGTTTGGAATCTTTTCCAAAGATTTCAAACAAATCTAGTTGAATAACCTTTGAAGGATATGACCAATGCTAAAATATCACTTTTTGGATGCTGACCTCTGCCGACCTTTTTTGTTTTAAAATTTTCTTTAAAATAATCATTTTACCCCTGCCTTTTTAATCATTTTTTGAAATATCCTCATAGTTTTTTCATTATTGTCTTGCATGTGCAATTATTGATGGTAGCATATATGCGTTAGTCAGTAGGGGTACAAAATGTAATTAAGTTAGATCGATTAATTCAGACATTTAATTATTATTATTATTTTTAAAAATAATTATTTTGATTTATTTGATTCGTGTCAAATTTAACATTCTGAATTTAATTAAATACGTCATTGATATGTTATAAGTAGTCGACCGATAAAAATCAGACTGAGTCAATTAAAAAAATAATTAATTTAGTAAAATTTTAGATAAAACAATAATAATCAAACTAAATAGGGCATTTTTATAAGGCAACAAGAGTAAGAGTAAGAGTTTAAAATATTGGAAAATCGATTTCTACTATTTTAGATTTATTTGATAGGTGAATGTCATCTACCTTTATAATTAATTAGTAAAACTTAAATATTTCCATTATTATAAAAAAAAAGCTTAAGATAAATATTTTTAAAAATACTTTAAAAAATTTTAGTATTAAAAATTCATTGGGCGCTATAATTTTATTATTGTCATTTTTATTTTCCATTCTCTATAATTTATATCTTCATTGATAATATTATATTAGTATGGGGTTAAAATGACAATAGTGAAATAAAGAGGTGTTTTTTCAATACTTGCCAACAAAATTAGCAGCTTAAAATTTGTCAATGCAAAAAATATAAAAGATAAAATGAAAAACTATAAAGGTCTGGAGGTGAAATGATTTTTTAAAATAATAATATATAATAGTGTAATTGACTAGTCCTTATCACTGAATTAATTTGGGCATACATTATATTTTTGCTAGATGAACTAATCAGAAGTATCCGTACAATAAGACTTTTAATTTATTTGATTGACTTACAGTGAACCAGTTAGTTAAACAACCGGCCATGACTTATGATAATGAAATTAAATTAATCTTCAAAATTTATCGTTGATTCTTCCAAAATCTACCTCCCCATTGGACGTTGGTTAGGTAGCTTTCCCTGATGGCAGGGATGAATCTGTATAGAGATTAGCATTTATCGTTGATTACTTAGTCAGCACTAAGTAATCAATTTACATTAATTAATTTCGGAATGATGTGTATAGAGGGTGCAAATCTAACCTCCGTCCATAAAATATCGGTCCCGATAAAATTTATCTAATCAAATCAATCAACGTTAATGTCACTTGAATTATTCTTTTATTTGCTGTGCAAGTATGTAACGGATGTATTAATTTATCGGTTAATGGTGAATTTGTAATCGTTGATTTGAAATGATCAACCATTAATGGTTAACAGTTGGCATTTCGAGTCGGGCAGGGAAAACCACTATATGACTTTTAATCGGTCATTTACTGCTACGAAGGGTCATGACTATGAGAAAAAGGTGTGTGCAAGAGCAAAAGAAAAGAAACTCCTTTCACCTTCATTTCCCCATGCTTTCTTTGTCATGCATTCTGCTTGATGACTATCTGTGATAGCCTTCGAGTACTCACTCAATTTGCTATGAATAACCTGTGTTTGGATGTCGATGTGGCCTTCCTATTGTATTCTGAAAAATAGACATCCAACATAACCTCGAAGCACAATTGGAAGGAAAGAACCTGTTTTAAGAAAATTACGTCAAATGCAAGCCTCAGTTTTCTTTTCTACTCAACTTCCGGCCTCCCTCTCGGTGACTCGGCAACTCAGGCACTTGGCTGACTCACTAGCTTGGGCATTCAACGGCTCATACACTCGGCGACTCGACAACTCCGCCAACTCAACGTCTTGGAGATTGTTAGTAATACAATTAAAGTCTCACATTGGTAAATACGTAATAAAGATTATAAGATGATAAAATAGAAGAAATTTTCATTGATATGAAATCTTTTGGATAGAGCTAAAAAATAAATCCATTAGACTTAGGCTCAAAGTAGATAATATCATACTATTGTAAAAAAGTTCATGAATTTAAAAGATAGAAGATATCTCCATTGATATGAGACATTTTAAGTAGAGATCAAAAATAAATTTATGAGAACTTAGATCTAAAATAGATAATATCATATTATCGTGAAGATATGTGAATTCTTTTAGTCATAACATAGACCTCACGGTAGCTCGCTTGACTCGGCAACTTGGAGTCCTCTCGACAGCTCGACCAACTTGAAGTCCCCTAGGTAGCTTGGTCGCCCTAGTGGATAGGCCGACTCAGTGACTTGGCACATGGCTAGCTAGCTCAACTTTCAACAACACTTGGCAGAAGTACTTGGCGTCCCATTTGGGAGTACTTGCGTCTTGACTTGGCACTCGACAACATGCTCAGGCGACACTCGACTTCCCACTCAGACTCAGGAAGCACTCGGGCTGCTCGAACTTCGCAACACTCGGGATCGAGAGCATTCGACATTCGGCCAATGATGTTTCACTCGAACTTAGACAACTCAACAGTTCGGCCTAACCAGCCTATAGGTTAGCAACTTGAGATTATTTTTGACAGATAAATTTGATTTTAATTTATAATTTCAATTTAAACTATTTCCCTATAACTCCAACAAATATCTCTAACTAGATTGTGGAATATTATCCGGCAGTTTTCCCTATAACTATAAGGGCAAGGTTGAAGCACAATTATGACTTGAGCAATACCTTTTGAGCCTTCTATATTGAGTTGGATGCTCATCAAGTTGCTATGTTCGATGCTCGGGCAATCGAGCACCTTGGAGATTAAAGAAGTTATTTAGGTTACCGAGCAGGGGTGTAGCCAGAATCTAAATTTATCTGGGGTCGAGATATAATAAATTAATTGATTCAAAAATATAAACAATAAATGATTATTAATTTTTTAAAATTATGGAACAATAGTATCTAATATTCAATACATTCAAAATTAAAGCATAGAGCAAAAAATGTTATTAAAATTATGCTCTTCGATTTTTATTAGAATCAAACTCATTAATTATTATATCATTATCAATTTTTTCAACCAACTCCCATTCAACAAACTCATTAAATAAAACTAATCAAATTAATTAATAAATATGTTAATAAATTTAATCAATTTATTAAAATAAAAAATAGTAATTGACTCATACAGATAATATCAAAAGAAAATATACCTACGACAATGGTCATATCGATGTCGTGTGTTATTCGAGAAAAGGGATATTGCGCTTGTACTCATCGAGTTACTGCCGAACACCTGTATAGGACATGAATATAAAATATCATGTGAATGATAATGTAAAGATCTTCAAGAAATTGAGAGATTACGTCGTCGAGAAAGGAGCTCGATTGCTTGAAGGAAATTCATTCTAAAAATAAACAGATCTACTCGAACCTAGTGACGGAAAAAGAGAATCAAAATTAAAATCTTTCGCACCTACGACTTTACGGATAAGCGGAAAAACAAGGAGGTGGGGGGATAGCGATACTTGTGGCTATGCGGATAAGAGGAAAAATAAGAGGTAGTATGCGTGGAGTTTATAAAATTTGAACTTAATTAAAATTCCTAATAAATTGACATGTGTTTTGGAAATTTAATTAAACAAAATAAAAAATTTTGATTTAATGGAAAGTGCATGCGGGAGTACAGGAAATAATTAAGAAAAAAAGTATAGAGATTATTTTTATTTTTTTTATTTTTCTAAAGTTGATGGGACTGGAGCCCACCCTAGCCCCAATGTGGCTCCGCCCATGTTGCCAAGCACTTTGTAAGTTTGGAAGGTGTTCAAGTTGTCCAACACTGAACTTTAATATAAACTCAAGCCATGTGCCTTAAGTTTGTTAACTTATGTGGTAAAAAAGTGATAACATTGACGTCAAGTGCCTTTTCATGATCCGTCCCAAGGTCTGTGGAAGGATGATAAATCATGGTATTGAATGACTTCATAGGTGGAATAAATTTATTTCCTGAGGCTCCATTTAATTTGTGGGATATGATTAATAGTATAGGTGAGATAGGGATTAATGGTGTGATAAATAATCCCTTGGGAGAGCCAATATTATTTATCACACCATTAATCCCTATACTATTAGGGTACATTTGATTGGGGGTTATCCTTGATAACCTTGATTATCTATTCGAGGTTATCAATAAAAACTCTATTTGATTTAGGTAATCAATGATTCCTGAATAATGTTCCATGCCTGACACGTCGACAAAAGAGGCATGCAATCCGGAATCAGAAAACTTTGAAGAATTGAGATTTTTTTTATTCCGGGATTAATAAAAAAAATTTATCCAAAATACCTTCGGATATTAGAAAAATGTGATAAAAAAGAAAAATGTAAAGGAAAAAAAAATAAAAATAAAAAACTTAAAAAATGAAAAAACAGAAAAATCTAAAAAAATAATAAAATAATTTTAAAATGTAAAAAAACATAAAAAAATAAAATAGAAAAAGCGCAAAATTTTTTTAAAAAAATAATAAAAAATTGGGGAAAAAAAATTAAGAATAAAAAAATAATAATAAAAAAACGTACAAAATAAAAAATGTAAACCCCATAAAAAAATCAAAAAAATTTTAAAAAACAAAAAAAATAATAATAAATAATAAAAAATAAAAAACACATAAAAATAAAGAAAACTTAAAAAATAAAAAAAAACGTAATGTATAATAATAATAATAATAATAATATATGGTTGATTTTGTAACTGAAGTTAATATAATAAAATATTAAACTAGATTATTCATTAAAACCTTCAAACAAATAAGTTTTTGTTGCATTACCTAGGTTGAACCAACTAACAATTGGTTATGTTTTATTCTTCATAACCTTGGTTATATGATTACTTGATAATTACATAATTAAGATTATACATAATAACTTGAACCAAATACGCCCTTAATCATATCTCACCTATCAAACACTCTCTATCACACTAATAATCCTTAACACCATTAATCCTATCCCATAAATCAAACGGAGCCTAAGGGAATGAATCTTGGGATTCCAACTTTACTAGGGTATGACAATTCTATGATCGGAATAGTAACTCAGCTATACATGTAAAAGTTAAATGTGTTAACATGGAGCTAGGATGGACTATTCTTTGTGGCAAAAGGTGAATACGCTCGTCCCCAGCGTCCCCACCAACCCGTTCCAGGGCCAACACGGAGGAGGTAAATCATGAGTGGCTACTAGCCTTTGGAATAGTGACTAGCATATAAGGGAGATATTAATCTCGACTTTGCTGAGATTTAAATCTCATACATCATTGTAGCAACACCTCATATGTTAGCCACTAGATCCATCCGAAGGGACTAGGATGAACTATTCTTGATCATTAATCTGGATGACATAAGGATCATTCTCCGGATATTAATTGTAAGAGTATCCATATCATATACCCTATTCAAAAATTTTATCTTAAATTTTATATAGGGTGGTCAAAAAAATCTTTGTATCAACTACCCTATTTATTCCTTAAATTATATATGTATGAATCGTACTTTTTTTAATTTAAAGAATGAATTTTATTCCTTAAATATTATATAGAAGAGAGAAAAGAAATAAATAAATTAATACATGATGTATTGAAAAATATATATTTAAATTTAATAAAATAATTTTTTATTTAAAATTATACATTTCAGATAGAAAAATTCATGCAAAAAAAAAAGCTTGAATTTTCGTCGGCATAAAAATATTTTGTCTTGTTTAATTTTTAAACTATTAGTATTATGATGATTAAATTTAATGCATTAAATAGGCACGTGGATATTTAATTTTTAAAAGACTTATAATTGGTCACATCCATGCACTTAATTTAATAATAATAATAATAATAATAATAATTTTGTAGGAGGACGGTGGAGAATTGATTTGACAATATTTGATTAAGTAAATAATATTGAAAATGGCAATAGACTAAGTCACTGGATTGTCATAACACCACATATCGTCGAGTGTCGTTATCATCACACATCACCACTTGCTATAAAAATTAGTAGCCTAGAGGCCTATAAATATAAATTGCACCTATAAAATATTATTTGGCGGCGTATGATATAGTTAATGAATCACCGGCCATTGCCATTTTTTAATTAATCTTTAATTTGAAAAAATAATTGGTATCTATTTACATGCATCAATTAATTTTAAAAATCGTCAATCTGATCTTTATAAAAAAAATTTATCGATCATCAAAATAAATTAAGAAATACTCATATAAATGACTTAATAGTCAAATGTTTTTAAGTTAATCATTCATTAAAATAAATTTATTTGTTAATCCGTTAAGAATAGTACTCAATCATTAGATGTCTAAGAGCTAAGAAGACATCTTGTCACTATATCCTTATCCTGAGATTTCAAAATATACATTTTGTTACGTAAAGAGAGGGCAACATCTCTCAACCTCTAAAACACGGAAGAAGAGGAAGAGAGAAAAGTGATCGCACGGAGTAATAAGACAAAAACGCATAAAAGGAGAGCAAACACGAGGAAGGAGAATAAGAGAAAGAAAAAAAATTACCATCATTCGCGACCTACCTACTCCACAAAACAGCCGAAACTTTATTAGAATTCTCTCTACACATGAGAATCACATCTAATGATTCTTGTGTTTGTTGTTGTACAGTAGATTTACAATGATCTTTATAAATAATGCATAAACCCCAAACCCAATAAAATCATAACAGAATTATGTTATGAAAAATCACAACAGAATTCTGTATGAAAAACTGTAATAAAATTCTGTTATATAAAATTAAAACAGAATTTTATTACAAAAAATCTTAACAGATTTTTCTTTCATAACACCCATCGCATTAACCTCATCCAAATATGTGTCACCCGTCAACAATCTTCACCTTGGCGAATATTTACCCCTTCAAAGAACACAAGTATCTGAATAAAGCTCCACCTGGATCTCTGGATCTAGACTTTCTTTCTCTAGCATCTAGATATATGGATAAAGTTTAAGCAATGCTTAAACTTCTCTGTGGTCACTAGCTTTGTCAGCATATCTGTAGCATTGTCTCCAGTGTGAACCTTCTCAAGTTGAATTTTCCGAAAGCAATAAAATCTCTGATCTTGTGAAATCTCACATCATTGTGCTTGGTTCTCGCATGATACACTTGATTTTTCGCCAAATAGACAGCACTCTGACTATCGCATAATAACTTGACTCCACCTTGCTGAACACCCAGTTCTCTGACCAACCATATAAGTCATAAAACTTCATTCGCTGCTTCAGCTGTTGTCATGTACTCGGACTCCATAGTAGACAATGCAACAATAGACTGAATCATATATTTCCATCAAATAGGTCCTCCTGTTACAGTGAACACGTATCCTGTAGTAGATCTCATGTTATCTAAATCTCCTGCATAGTCCGCATCTATGTACCTAGCAACTGAAGGATCTTCCGGTTGTCTATTGAACATGATGTCATAATCAGTTATATTTCTCAAGTATCTGAAAATTCATTTCACTGCATCCCAATGTGGTCGATCAGGATTTTAGAGAAACTTGCTTACTATACTAACTGCTTGCGCCAAATCTGGTCTCGTGCAAACCATGATATGCATTAGACAACCAACTGCACTGGCATAAGGAACCTTTGACATCTCTTGGATCTCGTCATCCATCTTTGGACATTGTGTACTGGATAACTTGAAGTGATGCGTCAGGGGTATATTCACTGACTTTGCATTCTTCATGTTAAATCTATCTAGCACCTTCTCCACATAGCTACGTTGAGATAGTCATAATCACCCTGCAGCTCTATCCCTGTGAATCTTCATCCCAAGAATCTTCACGACCTCTCCCAAATCTTTCATATCAAATTTCTTGCTCAGTAACCTCTTTAATTTATCAATGTCTTCCATTTTCTTCACAACAATGAGCATGTCATCTATGTATAGTAGTAAGAAAATCAGTGATTCATCTTCAAGGCTCTTCACATATATGTAGCAGTCATACTCACATCTCCTATATCCGTTTTGAATCATGTATGAATCAAAATGTTTGTACCATTGTCTAGGAGATTGTTTTAATGCATAGAGCGATTTCTTCAACTTGAAAACTAACTGCTCTTGTTCGGATTGACTAAATCCCTCAGGTTGTGACATAAAAATCTGCTCCTCCAAATTTCCATGAAGAAATATCATCTTCACATCCATTTGCACCAACTACAAATCGTGATGTGCCACCAAAACCAATACCACTCTAATTGATGTATGTCTTATCATTGGAGAGAAAATTTCTTCATAGTCAATCCTCTTTCTTTGTGAATACCCCTTTGCTACCAACCGAGTCTTGAGTTTCACTTCTTCTCCCTCTGACATTGTTTCTTTCTTCTTGAATATCCACTTGCATCTTATAGCTTTCTCTCATTCAGGAAGTTCCACTAGATCCCATGTTTGGTTCTTATGCAATGACTTCATCTCCTCTGCCATAGCACCTGTCCACCTGTCATTCTCAAAGCTGTGTATTGCTTCCTAAAAAGATGCAGGGTCTTCGCTACTAGTGATAAGCGCATAAGATACCAAGTTTTTGAATCTGTATCTAGTGGGTGGTTTTATGACTTGTCTCGTTCCGCCACCAACTATAGTGTGATGCTCCGTGTGCTCTGAGCTAAATCATCGGAGTCATGAGTCTCTAACTCCACCTGCATAATATCTTACTCCATGTTGCTCTGTGGTGTTTCTTTTCCTTCTTTCTGAGTACGCTGTAACATAGCTTTCTCATCAAACATCATTTCTCTGCTGATCACTACCTTGTTTGTCTTAGGATCCCAAAGCTTGAAGCTTTTAACTCCTTTCTGATGCCCCAGAAATATGCACTGCTTTGACTTCTCATCCAGTTTTGATCTTTCCTCACTAGATATATGCATATAGGTTGGACATCCAAAAACTCAAAGATGAGAGTAATCTACTTGATTCCCTGTCCATACTTCCTCTGATACTTTGCCTTCTAGTGCTACCCTCGGTGATCTATTAATGAGATAACATGACATGTTAACTGCTTCCGCTCAGAAATTCTTTGCAGGCCCTACATTCAGCTTGAGACATCTTGTCTTCTCAATGATTGTCCTGTTCAACCTTTCCATTACCTCGTTTTGCTGAGGTGTCTTGCGAACCAAGAAATGTCTTATTATCCTATGTTACTCACAAAATTCCTGAAACTTTGAATATGTGTACTCAGTTCCATTGTTTGACTTAAGGCATTTGATTTTTCTTCCGATTTAGTTCTTTACTTCAGTTTTCCACAATTTAAACTTTGTAAAAGTTTTCGACTTGTGACGCATAAAGTATACTCAGACCTTTTGTAAGAAATTATCAGTAAAACTCACAAAATATAAGTACCCTCCACGTGATGCTATATTGGCTGGTCCCCAGAGATCTGTATGTACGTAGTTCAGAATCTCCTCCATCTTGTTTGCTGTCGTCTTGAATTGCACTTTACTCTGTTTCCCAAGAACACAGAATTTGCAGAATTCAAGCTTGCACGTCTTGACACCCTTCAACAAATCTCTCTTGTAAAGTTCTAGCATCCCACGTTCACCCATATGCCCTAGCCTCATATGTCATAAGATAGTACTGTCTGATTCAGACTCCACTGAGGTGGCTCCACCTACAATTATAGTCTCTATCAACTTGTAAATGTTTCCTACTACCTTTTATCTTTTCATTACCGTCAGAGCTTCCTTGCTGACCTTCATCACCTTGCTTACTGATTTGTAATTACAACCAATACCATCCAGTGTGCCTAGTGAGATCAAGTTCTTCCTTAACTCTGGTATATATCTGACATCACATAAAGTTCTGATCATACCATCAAGCATCTTGATTCTGACGTTCCCTATGCCGATAACTTTGCATGATGCATCATTTCCCATCAACACTAAACCGGAATCCACTGCCCTATAGGTGTCAAACCAATCTTTGTTTAGAGTCATGTGATATGAACATGCAAAGTCTAAAATTCATGCATCCGTCAGCTACTCCAAACTTGACATAACTGATAGCATATCTCCATCATCGCTCTCTGAATTTTCTTCTTCAACTATGTTTGCAGACTTTGCCGAACTACCTTTGTTCTCTGCAATGTATTTCTTTATCTCTGGACAATCTCTCTTGATTGACCTTTGCCTCCACACATGTAGCACGTGATCACCTTCTTCTTTCTCGACTTAAAATGAGTCTTGCTGTTGTTACTCAATCCATGTCGAGATTTGCTCCTACCACGCTCTTGGTTGCTATTTACCACAAGTCCTTTTCCCTGAGAAATTTCATCGCTTGTTTTCTTCCTTTGGTGAAAACCTAGCAACGCACCTGTGATCTCCTCCAATTTGAGAGTTTCCTTTCCCCACATCAAAGTAGCTATTAACCAAATTCTTGTGCGTAGGAGATGAAGGTAGAGAATTTAACAACATCAGCGCCTTGTCTTCGTCTTCGATCTTCACATCAACCCACTTCAGATCACTTACAATTTGATTGAATACGTTGATGTACTGGCTCAGATTGGTTCCTTCTGTCATTTTCAGCCTGAATAATTTCTGCTTAAGATACAGCTTGTTTGTCAATGACTTTGACAGGTACCAACTTTCCAGCTTTTGCCAAACTACCATCGGTGACTCATCGTCCAGGACATGGTACATCATGTCATCTGTAAGACAAAGCTTGATTGTTACTATTGCCTTCACCTGAAGTTCTTCCCAATATGATCTCTCCATGTTTTCCGATTTTCTTTCTCCTAGCGCCTTCATCATGCCTTGTTGCACCAACAAGTTCTTGACCCTTCTTTGCCATAATCCAAAGTTTCCGATTCCGTCAAACTTCACCATATCAAACTTCGCAAAAGTCATCCCCGACATGTTGAAGAAATCCGCGAAAAACCTGTAGCTCTGATACTAATTGTTGCGCAAAGAAAGGGCAACACCTCTTAACCTCTAAAACGCGGAAGAAGAGGAAGAGAGAAAAGAGATTGCGCGGAGAAACAAGACAAAGACGCACAAAAGGAGAGCTAGGGAATAGGGATGTAAATGAACCAAATGGTTCGCGAGCTATTCGGAGCTCGATTCGATAAAAAGCTCGTTCGAGTTCGTTCGTTTATCTTATCGAGCCGAGCTCGAGCTCAACAGTTTTATCGAGCCGAGCTCGAGTTTAAGGATATTCAGTTCGTGAGTTCACGAACATGTTCGTTTATAGGCTCGCGAGCCAAAAAAATGAGTTTTAAAACGAGCCTTAAAATGAGCCAAAAAATGAGCTCTAAAACGAGCCAAAAATGAGCTCTAAACGAGTCCGAAAACGAGCCCGAGCTCGCTTAACGAGTTAGACTCGTTAACTTTGATAATCGAGCTAATAACGAGCCGAGCTCGAACTGTTCATGAGCTTGATAATTCTAAAACGAGCCGAGCTCGAGCCTTGTGATAAAAGCTCGATTCGAGCTCGAGCCGAGCTCGAGTCCGAATATAATTTAAACGAGCCGAGCTCGAGCCTAATACTGTTCGGCTCGGTTCGACTCGTTTACATCCCTAAGGAGAGCAAACACGAGGAAGGAGAAGAAGAGAAAGAAAAAAAGTTACCGTGGTTCGGCGACCTGCCTACTCCACAAAACGATCGAAGTTTTATTAGAATTTTCTCTACACAAGAAAATCACATCTAATGATTCTTGTGTTTGTTGTTGTACAATAGGTTTACAATAATCCCTATAAATAATGCATAAACCCCCCGACCCAGTAAAATTATAATAGAATTCTATTATGAAAAATCGTAACATAATTCTGTTATGAAAAATCATAACAAAATTTTGTTTTCTAAAATCGTAACTAAATTTTATTACGAAAAATCTTAACAGATTTTTTTTTTCATAATATCTATCGCATTGATCTTATTCAAATATGAGTCACCCTTTAACATATTTAGAACCTTTACAACTTGTAATTTTGAATGACGAGTGCAATACAACACATTGATTTTCAAAATTCCTTTCGTAAGGAATGTAAAGTGGCTGAACTCCTCCCGACGGGGGCAAAGTCAATTGGTTTATTATAACTTTATCACACTCAAACACTTCCTCTAGGCCTCTCAAATGGGAGATTTTAAAAATGTGTATGAAATAAAAAAATTAACAAAAGTTCGAACCATCCGATTTTTATTTTAAGAATAGTAGTGGATTTTTTTTTTGTTTTTCGTGAGTGGGGCCACAAAAAATATATTAACTAAAATTATACATAATAATATTAAATGAAAATAAATAAATAAATATGTGTAATTTGATAATATATGACTCATGGAAAGTTATGAAAAGATTTTTTTTTAATAAGGAATAGAGTAATATGTTTTTATAATTCTTATGTGATATTGACTGTTTAGAGTTTTAACATTGTAGATGCCTAATTATTCCAACAAAGTGAATTTAAGAAGGAAAAAAAAACTTTTTTTAATAAGAAATTTATGAAAAAAATCTCAATCACTTTTTGGTTGACTCGATGCATTATTTAAGTTGACTTTTTTTCCCTATTAGTAATAACTTTAAAATGATCAAATAAATGGAGGGATATTAAATAATGCTCTTTCAATTTGAAATCGAAATAAGCACAAGATATATAATAAAGTGTATGGTCTATGAATTGGAACGGGTTATTAGGGCATCTGTTCTAAATGAGTTCTTTTTATAATTCAATATATCACATCAACGTTATCAAAATTTATTGAAATATTTTTAATAGTTAGAATTTTAAATGAGATTTTTTATGGTCAAATTCAATTTTTAATAGTTAGAACTTTACATGAGATTTTTTATGGTCATATCATCTAGTTACATGATTGCATCTATATTATATCAATTTCAAGATAAAATAACATGTTTAAGTTTATACTATTGCTCCTAAACCAACAATCTTACCCCACTTTTACAATTGTTCAAACTTTTTTTATTTAGTTTTTTCTTTTTTACAAATCTTGCATTGGAGATGTCCTTACGAATATTAACCGTTCACGTGATTTAATGGAGAGAGATCTATTAGAATAAATAGGTGATATCGCTCATCGGTATCAACAACCCTACTATAAATAAATCACGAGAAGTATTTTATTAGAGAGATCTATATTACTATGCAGATATAAATGCCCTCAAATCAACATCATTTTAGTGATGATTTTTAAAAGTCAATACCATTTTCATGCGATATAAACTCTAAAATAAGACATCATTATGGTGATGTATTTTGAAAATTAACATCATAGTGCATTGTTTTTTAAAATACAGTATCACAGTAGTGTAATTTTTTAATTACATACCATAATGATTAACACGAAGGGTAAACTGAGAAACAAATGTACCCTTTAAAAAATCTTAAAATTAGGTGGGACTTTTAAGAATTTCATAATTTTAAGTGCAAATTTTTTTATAAAGAAAGGCGATATTGATTTGCTCATATTGATTTTTAAAAAATTTCATGGACCACTAAGATTAACAAATGCAATGAAGATCAAATCACAATGATTATAATATTATTATGTGATTATTTATTCTACCAAAAGTATCTTTAGTTCTTGTGAATGAGTGCTATGCTAGAGAAAGTGGCACTTAAGCACCAATAGTTGATAAGCATCATGTTCTCCCATGGAGATAAAAGTTAGAGTTGCCTAAAGAGACAAGAATGAGTGATCAATACGATCCATGCAAAATTTAGCTATAGTATTTATTAACTATATTATTATTATTTTTATACATTTATTGGATGCTCGAACAAAAACTAGTTTCATTAGTCGATCTTTGCAACTCAAATATGGAGGAATGAAATATTCTTTTGTTTGTCATTGATTAATTAATGATAAAAGATAAGAAAAGGCAAATGGAATTAACTCTTGAGGGACAGGATTGGATTCCCTTCGCTTTTGAAGACAAAAGTTGATATTAATTGAGGTACAATATAGTAGACAATGTGATGTGGAGAGTATTTCTTTTCTTTTCTTTTTTTAATTAAAAAAATGAATGGTTGATTGGTAGAACATCCACATTGATTTTGTTTTTTTTTGTTTTAAAAAAAATATTTTTAGTACAATACCGAAAATTAAAGAGCGGAGGTTGACCACTTGTTCTAATATTTATCACATGTGATGATTTTATTATATTCATTCTTGTTCGTGGTGTTGGATAAAAAGGAATCATAATTGTCCTAGGGAAGGGAGGGTATGCATCAAATGGATGCAACTCTCTTTTCCTATGCACATGGAATGTTTTTAAATTTGGATCATAGCGATCCGTTCAATCAGTGCACGATGGACGAAGCCAGAAGAAAAGATCGAAGAACTCTTGGTTTTGTTGAAATATTGTTCAATATTTGTTTATTATAATTTAGAAAGTATGATTAAATTATTGGCAATTTAGTTGCCGGATATATAGAGAATATAGTCTGAACACAAATTATAACTAAAATAATTCAAATTAAATTTATTCTTGCGCTATTGGTCTGGATGGATTAAGTAGAGCTGCTAGGAAGTTATTGGCCGACTGCTGAGTACTCCCGAGTGCCTGTTTCTCGAAATGTCGAGTCGGAACACCGAGTTCTAAGTTGAGAAGTTGTGAGTTGAGTCGGTCTAGTCGCTGACTACCGAGCTCACCGAGTGCTCACTCTAGCCGAATTCCCGAGTGTGACGCCGAGTGGACCCGTTGCTCGACTACTGAGTCAGTCGAGTTCGAGTGGGTCGCCGCTATATGTGCGCCGAGTCAGAAGAACGATGCTGAATCGGGAAGTCGAGTGCCCAATTGTCAAGTGTCGCTTGGGCCCGAGTGAGTCACTGTACCTAGTTGGGAAAGTGTTGCTGAGTTAGGAAGTTTGATGTCGAGATCTGCATTTGATGTATTTTCCTCAAAACATATTCATCCTCTCCGATTGTACTTTGAGATTCCATTGGATGTCTGTTTCTTAAAATACAAAGGGAAGACCATGTAAACAATTAAGCACTAATTGGTCGCGGCAAACTTAGTGTGTACCTGAATACTATCACTAAGATTTTATCGAATGAAATGCACGATAGGCAGAAAGAAATTTAGGGGAACGAGGGTGGATTTGCGTTTTCTATCTTTGGCCAAGGTCATGGCCCCTTTATATATAAATGAATGGTTGAGCAATTCGGTCAGTTATAGATTCACCATTAATCAGCTCAGCATCCTTTGCATTCTTAGCAGCAAATAAATGAGTTCATTTAGTAAAATGTTAGTTGATTTGTTTGAGTAAATTTAATCTGACATTCGATGAGTATATATCGTGCTCGTATACGAGTCAACTTTATTCAACCCTTGCAAAGATGCATACGATGAGAAAAAAAAAATCAAAGTCTCTTCCGATTCCATATAAATTAACTATTATATCTTAGAACTCCCAATCGAAAACTAAGGGTGCGTTTGGTTTGAACGTTTTCTATTTTCATTTTTTTTAAAACGCGCGTTTTCTAGAAAACAGAAAATGATTTTTTATCATTCTCTATTTTTCTAAAAAATGTTAACTATTTTTTTTAGAAAACAAACACGAAAAATACAAATCAAACATCATTTTTCAAAAATACGCGTTTTTAAAAAAATAAAAATGAAAAACACACAAATCAAACACACCCTAAAATTCTATCTTTCATCCACCCCTTTTCTCCGTAATATATAGTATTGAGTTCTTTTTGATTTTTTTTTTTAAATGGGAGTTTAGTTTTTGTTTTAGAAAAGTCTATTTCAATTTATTATATTGTTAGATAATAAAGTTGAAAATACTGATTAGATACTTTTAAAATACTATAACTAAGTTGAAAATGATAAAATTATATTCATCAAATGGGACTGTTGAATATTTAATAATTTTATTATATTTTAAAAAGTATTGAAAAATATAATAGTTATTATTTAAAAAATTTTAGTTTAGTTTTTAGAGAAATTTACTTATTTTTATTAACAAAATTAAGAAAACAATAATCATAACATCAATATATAAAATGAATTAGAGTCATATATATCAAAATCAAGTATTCAAACCGGGGACAATAGTATAATATAGCAGAACATCTTCATTCTTCAGGCGTATAAAAATTGAATTTCAAGTTTGGTAAATTAATAGATAAATTTATCTTAATTAGTGTTTGATTTAAGAACTTTAGGTTGACGGCGAACATTTTCTAATTTACATTAATGACCTATGAACATTTTTTATATAATCGGGTTAATCATTTCAAAATTAATCAACATACATTGGACAATCCGGTAATCACTAAAAAAACACCTATTTAGAAAAGTCATTTCAGAATTAATCAGTGTATAGACATGATAACCCAGTGCCAACTTAAAAGAAACTATTTGGAAGTTAAAATTTTAATTTTCAACAAGTCTAATCCTGAAAGTTAAGAGTTTGAAGGTGGAGCGGCAGGCAGAATGCTTTTGAGTTGGTGGTTTGGCAAGGGTCTTGTAGATAAGGTTTGCTTTATTGTATGGGTTGGAGATTGATAGTGTGACAGAGATTGTCAAGGTTGAGGCATGCAGATGTGTTGGTGTCACGATAGATGCTAGATATGATTCTAGGTAGGGCAAATTATTGCTCTAGTAGTTCCTAACCATTTATGATTTGATTTCTAATTATGGTATATTATAAAATTTAGAAGCGCTCCAGTAGTTCCTAAGCATTTATGATTTGATTTTCAATTATGATCCATTATAAAATTTTTCCTCTAGAGAGATGTGTTGGTGCATGGAATATATTCGAATCTAAATTTTAATATTGACAAAAGTTTAAACTTAAACTGTATTGTAATCTAATGATCTGATTAAGTAGGTATGTGACTTAACACATAAAAGTCTTATTAGATCATGTGAATCAGATATTAGGTAATGAAAGTCTAAGGGGACGTTTGGTTAAATGATGAGAATGACTATAAGTATGAGTTTGATAGTAGGATGGAATGATAATAGGAATGGAAATGAAACCCAACAAGTTATATGAGTTTAGTTGATTCCCATAAATCTAGTAATCATTCCCAAAATGTCATTCCTAAATCCACAATCCAAACACTATCTTTTACTATCATTTCATTCCCTCATTCCCAAACCCATCAACCAAACACCCTCTTAGTATATCAAGAAAACTGGATACCAAGTAGAAAAGTCTAAATGAGTCATTGGACAAGATATCTGACAAGATGGATTCAATGAGTCAACAAGAATCGAAAATTGAGAGTCAAAGGAAGACCTGACGAGTCAAGTGATTAGATGTTGAGCAGAGAAAGTCCAAATAAATCTAGAGGACTAGATGTTTGACAAATGATACGTGTAGGTAAAATCATGGAGTGAAGAAGTTCTTCTAAAAGGAACAAATAAGAACAAGTCCTCGTTATAGCAACAACCCTAGGTGACAATCTGACGAAGAGTTCAACTCAGAGTCTGAAGTCGAGATCGAACGGTTGAGGGACTATCTAAACTAGAAATTGCTTTATATACTATAGTCTGTGCTAACTTTGTGTTGTGTAATTAGTGCAACCGAACGGGTTAATCGATAGACCGAATAGTCCAAGCCACTGAATGGTGATTCAGTCGATTGAATGGTGGTTCAGTCGATCGAACTGAGATGACAGTGTATGACCTAACAGCTAAGATGTCCGATCTACTGATGTGGAGTCCGAGGTGGTTAAGGATAAGCCTCAAATGATTGACGCTCAAATGGTAGACATGGGTCCCTAGGGTGTAACGTAAACGGTGGGCGCATGACATCTCTTACATAATGGCCAGGAATCGATTCTCAGGAACTGACGACCTGGGTTTACCCCACCATGCACCCATGACCTGTGTACTTGCATTTACCTCATTCCATATCCGTGGTGTTAGCACTAGGGGGGTCGTTAAGGCAGCAGATCTATTTTTTTTTTTCAAATGGTTGACATGGCAGTTTATGCGGTCAAGGACAAACTTTGCGAGGTAGAGGTGGTCGGGATCAATGTCAAGGTACCAAGGTGACAGCAATGTATTGGTAGAATACAAGTTCGGTTGACCGAACTTGTAGATCAATCGACCAATAGATTAGCTCTAAATTCAGTAATATAGGGGATCAGGCGACTGATTAAGGCATTAGTCGACTAGTAGTATGATATATAAGGCAACTCGACTAGAGGCTTAAATATCAACTTTCATATGATTTCATGCTCTCATCTTGTGTAAATGACACTACATTATTGTACTCCTCTGATAATAAAGCCTTGCTCCAATCTACTTTGTTGGTATACCTTT
Organism: Zingiber officinale; assembly: GCF_018446385.1. Classification (NCBI taxonomy): domain Eukaryota; kingdom Viridiplantae; phylum Streptophyta; class Magnoliopsida; order Zingiberales; family Zingiberaceae; genus Zingiber; species Zingiber officinale. The sequence goes on along the minus strand of NC_055991.1, from coordinate 12,149,162 downwards.
TATTAAGTCATGTTCCTTCGTGCTTTCAATTCTAAGGGGTGATAAATTTATTACCGCACCCTATAAGAGGTGAATTTTTGCTTTCAAATAATTGTTCAAAAAAAAAAAAGATTTATAGTGATTACTCAATCGTAAGTGATCTAATGGATCATAAGTCTTGGACTAGTAGTCAGAGACGGTAAACCAAGTAAAAAGAAATCATGTATTTGTGCATGTATTTTATTATTTAGCTACGGTTTACTTTTAAAAGAAAAAAAAAGAAAAAATAAAACATAAAGTATTTTAAGGATGATTGTCATTCAATCATATAAAAAATTTAAAATATTGACGGTTAGATGAGAAATTATTTATATTTTTAAATTTATTTTGATAATCGATAAAATTTTTTTTAGAGAAGTGAATGATTCGAATTAATTACTTTTAAAAAATTAGATGGATTATTAAAAAAAATTACTAATTTAGGATGCAACAATAAGACAAGAGTGACACAATGAATGCAAGTATAATTGAAGTGGAACTTAATAATAAAGAAATTAATAGTTTGATTCTCCGTGCCTTTTTTTTTATTCCTCTTTTCCATATCAATTAATTATTTTTTTTCCTTTTACTTAACTTTCTCCGCTCTCTTTCTCTTTACTTTTTGTCCTCCTTTCTCTAATATACTTCACCTGAGTAAAAAAAGTCAAATCGGTAAATATCATGGAATCCAAGAGGAGAAAAATATTTTCATTTTAGACTATCGTTCATATCAGGGACAAATAATAAAATTTAAAATTATTACATTTGAAAATGTGCATTTCTCATATAAATGCTGACGTGGTGGATAACCACGTGGGTCAAGAGAGTAGGAATTCGGTCGGCACTAAAATGTCGGCTCCCATCCCGTTTCCTCGGCCCCACGGCCCCCACCCTCTCATAACGGCTTCCCGAAGGAAGAGAAAGAGTCCAATAAACACAATGGCATTGCCGAAAATAGACATCCCGAACTCCCCCGTAAAAGTCTACCCGCAGACTCAGACAGGTGGCCCCCGCCTTGCTTGGCCACTCACGCCTCGTTGGCTTTCCCACTCGGTGACATGTACCCGACAGCTGTACCCACTCCCTCCCATCGATTGACGTAACGCCATGCACCCGCCCGCCCACCCACTCGATCTAGTCTCTTCTTCTGCTGCTTCTGCTGCTGCTTCTTGTTTTTCTTTATTCTCTTCTCGTCACTCTCACGCGCATTTCGACTTACGGCAAGAAATAGCAGAGAACCGAGCCCTCCCTTCCTCCACAAAAATAGTAGTAGTAGAACGAGTTTACCGACCACAAAAATATCTCTCCCTCTCGTCGGCAAGGAAGTCCCTATTACCGATCAAACACCTTCTACAGCAACTGCCTCCGTCCCCCATCTCGGACGGCAGCAGCGGTGGCCGCGGCTCTTCCCTGCTTCCAGCTCCTCCGGATCGAATCGCTACCTCGGTCAGTAACCTCTCCGGTTCTCGCTTTTCTTCTCTTGTCCTTGTTGCATCTCTCGGATCCATAGCCTTCCTGTTGGGCTCTGTGATCTTAGACTAGAGCGATGCTTAAAGTTTACGCTTCTCATTCCAGCGGGTTCGTTTCTCGATGGATTGGTAATTGAGAAAGAGCTGGGTTTTTGAATCGTCGTTGTTTTTGTCCGTTTGACTAACTGGAGCGGAACCTCTCGTTGCCTTATGTGCGACGTTGGTGGGATTGTTGATTGTTTGGTTATTTGGGTTTTATTCTGGTGGAAACTGGAATTTGGTTCTTACGGATGGCTGCATCCGTTAAAAAGATAGACAGTGGTCCAGTTTGATATTCACCTGCAAAGGTAGGTTAGATTGTAGTGTTCTTTTGGGTGGATTGGCTTTATGCCAGTTTTCTGTACTCGGGGTTCTTTATTTTTTTCTAACATGCAAAATGGTTCCCCACTTCATATTCTCTGTTATTGTTTCTGTTACTGTTTTTTTTTTTTTTTGGTTTTTAATAATTGAATTCCTCTCTGGAGTAAAGACGAATGTTTTTAGGTACATGTACCAAATCTCATTATTAGTTTTATCTAATTTCTTTGCACATATATCAAAATGATTAAAGCGAGTATGAACTGATAATGCTAATTGTTGATTCATCGCCAAAAGGAATCTTCTTCCTATTGATGCTTCAATAACTTCTATATTACATATTTCTTGTATGTTGTATACTGCTATTAATTTAATACGCACCAAGTTATTCACACCAAGCAAGCCAGATTTATTACTGCATTTTTTGTTTTGTTTTGTTTAGGACTTATGTTGAAAAGCTGGATATCTTTTAGCATATGCAATAATCCTGTGAATTTGGACATGGATCAATAGAGTTTTGCTTGCTGGAAAAGTTAGAAATAAAATTGATTATACTGCTAGAAAATAGAACTTATATTTAAGTGAGTTTCAATATACAGTACAATTTTGCGGAAAGTCCATATGCTGCCTGATTATCAAAAAGATGTCAAACTAATGGTATGAAACATGATGACTGTGGTACTTGTAAAAGGCATGGTGCTTCCAGCAAGTAATGTATAATTCTAGCATGTTGGTAAGTTAAGATTTCTTCTGAAAGAGCCTCTGGGATTTCACTTTATGAGATGATGACTATATATTTGGGAGCTATTAGAAAACGATTTCAGATTCATAACATAAATCTAAATTCAGGATCCTTCATATCATATCAACATGATAAACAATAATTTAAGTCATGCCTGAGTCCATAACGACAAACATTTAATCTTGTTGAAGTCTTCTAGATTAATATGTTCCCTTTTGAATTTTATGATGATGGGATGCCAATAAGGGTTACATATGAACTGGGGACCTCAACCTCTATTTATAATCGAAGAGTTATAAACTTGCCATATTTCTAATTTATCCCATCATAAATTAGAAATAAGAAATAGGTTTCTACACAAAATAAAATACATATTTAAACTTAATGCTTCTAACCTAATAAATATAGCTTAATTAGATCACTTTATTGGGTTCCACTTTTAAGATAGACATTTATGAACATATTTAATTAAATATGTTAACTAACATGATTATTTTTCCAACAATCTCTCACTTGGGTTACATATCTTACATTAGAAATGTGTTTATCCCAAAGAGCGCTCATAATTTTGCTTTGCTATCTTGAATCAGATCATCCCGCATAATCTTGTCCATCATCATATCAATATTGGATCGAGGCGGTCTTTGTTGCATCGATCACAACTGAACCTTCAATGAACATGAATATCAGTATAACCAAACGACATATATCAAATATGAATATGTGATCTAAACATATATATTTCTAATTGCTCCTCCCTTTAACTTTAGTGAGATAAAAAATAGAATAGAGTGTACATCAACCAAAAACTTTATTTCCTTAACCAAAGTTCAAAAACAAATAATGAAGGCATACCTTTAACAATTCAGCATTTTAATGTACAAACTCCCGCCGAGCAATGTGCTCCTAAAAGGCTACGGCTGTCAAACCTTTAGTGAGCGAATCTACAATCATTGAGTTGTTCCAATATTCTCTATAACCAACTGACCACTTTGTACCCTTTCTTTAACAAGAAGGAATTTGACGTCATTGTGCTTCTATTTTGATAAGCTCCTATTGTTGTTAGAGAACATACTTGTCGATTTATTGTCACAAAATATCTTTAAGGGTCTTTCAATACCATCCATAATTGGTAGCCCTGTGACAAAATTTCGCAGACATATTTCATGGTTGGATGCCTCATAACATGCTATGTATTTTGTCGCTATGGTGAAAGAGGCTACAAGTGTCCGCTTAACACTTCTCCAAGATATAGCCCTTCCAACAAGTAAGAACACATAGCCTAATGGATCTCCGACTATCTTGGCACCAATGATCTCAAATTGGTTTGATTTCTTATAGGTAAGCATGAAGTCTTTTGTTCTCTGTAAATATTGCATGACTCTTATGGCTGCTACCCAATGATCCATTCCAGGGTTACTCATATATTTGCATAACATCCCAATAATGTATGCAATATTTGGGTGTGTGTAAACTTGAGCATACATTAAATTACCAATAGTTGAAGCATATGATTTTTTTTTTTTTTTTGCCTTTCTTTAGTTTTAAGGTCATTTTTAGGGCACTGTTTTAAACTAAAAAGTCTCCTTTAGCGAGAGCGGTATTTCCTGGTTTGTTGTTTTGCATGCCAAATCTTTTAAGTACCTTTTCGATGGAACTCTTTTGTGACTACCCAAGTGTACCCCGAGAACAATCCCAGTGTATCTGAATTCCTAATACAAAAGGGGCATATCAAAGATCTTTCATCTCAAATTTCTTTGATAGAAATTTCTTGGTTTCAAATAACATAACCTTATCATTGCTAGCAAGCAATATGTCATCGACATACAAAACTAAGGAAATATGTTTACTCCCACTAAAATTGTGACATGCACAATAATCCGCCATATTTACCGCAAAATCAAAAGAGGTTACTACTTGATGGAATTTGGGATACCATTGAAAGGAAGTCTAGTCCATAGATGTATTTCTTAAGTTTGTAAACTATTTTCCTTGCATCTCCAAAGACAAAGTTTTCTGGTTGCATTATATAAATTGTATTATCGGTGTTGCAATTGAGAAACACAATCTTTACATCAATATGATGTAACTCAAGATCAAAATGTGCAACAAGTGCCATAATAGTCCTAAAGGAGTCCTTTGTAAAAAATTGGAGAAAAAATCTCCTTATAATCTATGCTTTCCCTCTGAGTGAAGCCTTTTGTGACAAGATGAACCTTATATCTCTCTACATTACCATTCACACCTTTAGGTAATGAAATGAGGTCCCAAATGCTATTGTCATATATCGACTTAATTTCTTCATTCATGACCTCAATCCGCCTTTGAGAATTCGAACTTTGTATAGCCTGATGGAAGTTGATAGGATCATCCTCTACTAGTCCAATACCATCCTCATGTTCTTGGAGAAATACTATGAAATCATTCAGAATAGCATTTCTCCTTTCTCTCGTGGATCCCCTTAATGACATTACTTCTTGAGTTTGAGGGTGTTGAGTTTGTTCAGTAAGAATAATTTCCTCATTGTGTATTAGGGAGTTCATCATTGTCTTGAAGTTTCATATTTGATTCTTGATCAATGTCTTGTTTGGTGACATGATCAAATGCAATGGTAGGGATTTGAATTAATTCCTCTTCAAGAGCAAATTCTTTATCCTTATCTCTCTCTCCAAACTCAACTTCCTCAAAGAATGTTGCATTTCCCATCTCAAAAAGGGTCTTAGTCGTGAGATCATAAAACTTATATCCTCTTGATCTTTCGGAATATCCAACAAAATAATAGCTAATTGTTTTGGAGTCCAATTTTGCTTTCATTTGATCTATAAGGCCTTGCCTTAGCTGGACATCCCTAAACACGAAAGTGTATGATAATTGGGCTTTTGTTGGTCCAAAGTTCGTATGTCATTTTAGTCATTGGTTTCAAGGGTACTCTATTAAGAATGTACCCTTCAATGCTTCTCCCAAGAGAGAACTCAATGAGGTTGAATGAGAAATCATGCTTTGTGCCATATCCTTTAGTGTTTTGCTTCGTCTCGTAGATACACTATTCATTTTTGGAGAACCCTACATTGTCTACTATGGGACTATACCATGTTCCTCTAGGAATTTAGCAAATGGACCTAGACGTCGTTCATATGTTGTATCATATTTATCATAGTATTCATCTCCATGGTCAAATCTAACAACCTTAATCCTTTTGCAAAGTTGGTTTTCAACTTCAACCTTATAATCTTTGAGCATGTCTAGTGATTGAGACTTCTTGTGAATCAAATAAAGATACCCATAACGAGAGTAATCGTCTATGAATGAAATAAAATATTATTGATCATTCCATGAAGCCATAGGGAATGACTCACAAATATCAATATGAATTAATTCTAAGGCATCCGAAGCTCTGTTTGCATCTAATTGTCTTATGTTTGTTCTTTTCCCTTTGATGCAACTAATACAAACATCAAGATTTGTAAAATCAAGGGAACTGAGAATTACATCACTTACAAGTCTTTCAATTCTTTGTTTAAAAATGTGAATCGCTTATGCCACAAAGATGCGGAATTCTCATAAGTTAATTTTCATTTTAAACCATGTGTACCAACATGTAAATTTCATTAAGATTTTCAAGAGACGATAAAGAACCGCTACCAATGATATTTGAATTTAAAGAAAGACTAAACTTGCAATCGTGGTTTAAAAGAAGGCAGATCCTCTGGTCCAAGGGATGGACTACTTGCAATTGTGGTCGGATCATGGCTGCAATCCGGCCGTAATTTTTTACAATCCCTCTTGGGTTCACCGTCCCCCAGGTTATAGTTTGGGTCGGGGCAGGTGGCCGGAGGCCGTCGACGATGGGCAAGTTGCCAGATAGCTTGGTGCCGAGTGGGGGACGACCTCCATGTGGCCTTCGACCACCAACTTCGACCCAAACTATAACCTAGGGGGGACGATGAACCCAGGGAGGGATCACAACCAATTGCGGCCGGATCACGGCTACGATCTGACCACAATTAAAAGTGGTTCATCCCCTGTTCCACTTTTTTTGGACGAGGGATCTGGGCTCGGTTTAAAATCTTGAGCCATGCTTATCAAGGTTTCGATCTTGGATCGGAACGATACAGTTTCGGTACCATATCATGTCGTACCGATATAGTTTTCAATATTTTTTAAATATAAAATATATTAATTAAAAATAAATCATTTAATCTAAATATTTTAAAATAAAAAATAAATAATCTATTTATATATATATATATATATATAATTAATGGGACAATTTTATTAGGTTCAATTAAGTCTATTTAAGTTATCTCATAGCTAGGAGTTCTGTTTGGTCCTTTTGATCTGGACACGAGCTCTATTCGACTCACATGGCTCGATTAGATCGTAACTTTTATGCACAGTCGACGGTTGAACCTTCTGGTAGTTCAGACTCTGATACCAATTATCAGGACCAAAGAAATTTAGATCTCCATAATGATATGATATTGCCCACTTTGAGCCTACGCCCTTATGGTTTTATTTTTGGATTTTATCCAAAAAGCCTCATACTAATGAAGATATCTTTCCCTTATAAACTTATGATCTTTCCCATGTGTTTTCAATGTGGGACTTTGTTTGCAATCTTACAATCCCAACAAGAAGGTATCATTGAAGTAGAAGCAGTAGTTGTAGCTGTAGCGAAGAAAAAAAGCCATATAAGAATCCATAGAAATAATTGATAAATTTACATGTTGGTACAAAAATATTAATTTGTAAGTTGTACTCTTGATGTTGTAATCGAATATTGATAATAAGTCCTACCAAACAGTCGGTCTATCTTTGGACCGACTAATTGCCCTTATGGAAAACCATAGAATTAGCACATATTAATTACCATAGGTATTTATATTATTCAGCCAAATATTAATCTTCCTTTGGGCCTATTAATATCCGCCATTAATAATATAAACACAATTATCTTAAAATAAATTGATCTACACATGAGAGTTCACTTTGATGACATGTTGCTTCAATCAATCCATTTAAAATATCACACATTTGAACCAATAGTGAATTAATCAATTATTTTTAATCATAATAAAATTTTATACGACATCTCAGCAACACGAAAAACCCAATATATAAATGACCAAGTACAAAAGTGGTGCATCAAAAAATCGAAATTAGGCTCTTAAACGAATTAAACACCATCCATAAATAAGACCATGGGTTAGGAATATTTCCTTTAAAATCCAATTTTAAAAAAAATTCAAAAAAGAAAATAAAATAATAACAAAGAAAACCCTAAGCTTAAAAACCAAGACACGCCATCACCATTGCCACCACCATTAATTAGGGTAGCCTTATGCCGTGAAATCAACTATGGATTGGTGGATTGCACCTTATTCCGGCAGCTCTAAACCCTAATTAAGTGGAAGTTTGAAATTATGAAATTCAAAATCATGAATTTCTTCTGCCTTCGATTAAACCAAACAACAAAGCATCTGAATAATTTTTTTCCTAATTTAGATTTTAAAAATGCATAAATCCAAAATCAGATCTGAAAATATACTTTAATCAAAATACTCAGGGTTTATGAAAACATAGATCTAAATTCATAAACAACTATAGATCTGAATAGATTGATATGGACACATACCACTTGTTAGAAAACGATTCCAGATTTAAAACATAAATCTAAATTCAGGATTCTCCATATCATATTAACATGATAAATAATAATTTAAATCATACTTGAGTTCATAACAATGTATGTTTAATCTTGTTGAAGTCTTCGAGATCAATATGTTCCCTTTTTTTTAGTTGGCACCTGGTGTCCAGCTTATGCCGACTAATCTTGGGGCTCTACGGAAGTTTCCCACTAGTCAGTAAAGGAAGCGCTCACAATGGACGACCTATCAATCTAATGTTCTTAGGTCAACCGTCCATTAAGGGAAATTCAACCGTTAATTCGCAAAAGATGAGATTCGATCCTTAGATTCATGAGACTTGAGAAGGCGTTGTGCCGCTGCACCTTGAAGACAATGCTTCCTTTTGAATTTTACGAGGATGGGATGTCAATACAATTAGGGTTACACATGATCTTGGGACCTCAACCCCTATTTATAATCGAAGAGTTATAAACTTTTGATATTTCTAATTTAGCCCATCATAAATTAGAAATAAAAAAATAGATCTCTACACAAAATAAAATCCATATTTAAATTTAATGCTTTGAACATAATAAATATAACTTAATTAGATCACTTAATTGGGTTCCACTTTAAAGATGGCCATTTATAAAGACATTTAATTAAATATGTTAGCCCACACAATTATATTTCCAACAAGATCTTGATATGACTATTAAGTTGGAAATTTGGGGTAATCAATATTTATGTTCACCTAATACCATGAGCTAGTAAAGAATGCCAAATTTCCCATCATTGTGAAAGGTTGTGGCAGGACCCTGCCGCGGCGGCGCTTTGCTCATCTGTCTATGCAGACTAAAATAAATGACATAAAAGACACACTAATTGTTAGTATAGGTTGTTAAATCAGCTGATTAGGGCCAATCATCTACTTTCTCTTTCAGAGTGAGTAGTCAGAGTATATATGCTATTTTCAAGCACAGTGATGAGTGCAAAAGGTAAGTTAGGAAAAGAGAAAAAAATGATAAATTAAAAATGTAATGTGTAAAGAATGAAGGTGTGCATATGGAGTGTGGAATGCTTAACAGTATTATTGCTAGGTAATAAAGTGAGTAGGGAATATGAACCTGGTGCATTTGGATAGTATTTAATCTTGTGGGTCAAGTAGGTTTTAAAAGCTTTTGAAAGGTTCTTTGACTATATTAAAATTGTAAGGGCATTTTGTATCAGATGGTAAATCTATGGGCAAAATAAAAATGTATGCCTCTTAGAAATATAACAAAAATTAGTAACTATATAATAAGAGCAAAATCAATTTAAAAGAATAATATTGTTTTGTATCCCTTCGATAAAAGGGTCATTTGTAAATTATAACCCATGACTATGTGGTATTACAATCGGATGGATCTCTGGTGATGGATCCTTTAGGCGTTGATTATCTTGGTGTCATAGATTAAGCATCGAAGAATGTCAGAACCTGATGTCCTACAAGACTGCATCTTTTATGCATGTTGTGGCATGTTTCACACAGTCCTTGCATATCCAAGAGATCAAGGAGGCAAGATCTCATATGCTAAAATCTGCGTAAAGCTTGTAAGCAATATAGAATAGATGTAACGTATGAAATTCTTTCACAAGTTCAAACTTGGGCTCTTACCTTAATGGCCACGTCCTACCCAAAATTGAACCTAGACTATAAATCTTGTCAAAGTCCCTACATTAGGCTTAACTTGTCCAAATCCATACAGGTTGATAATGTTTTTAAACATGTCCACCAAAGACTCTTTCCAATGATCAGTTCTGGTTGGACAAAAGGTATAGATATTTGATATGCACAGCAGCAAGTATTCTATATATTTTACAGCTATAGCACATAAGAAATGACATATTCAAGATTACATTTTTCTTTATTAATTCTCACTTTAAAATTGTACAGGATGTTTCTCTTTTCTGGAGATTCAGAAGATTAAGATAACATGCTAAATTTTTTTTCTTCTTTGTCTCTATTGTTGCAGTTGAACATTTGCAGATTTCTTTTTGAAGGATTAGTTTGCCTATAAGTTATTGCATGTCACTCCCTGGGGATCATATTCATGATGTGGAGGCAATTTCTTTCAGCCATGGACCTTTATCGGTGATTGACACTGGTTCCATCAGTAACAGAGAACTCTCAGTCAACTTAGTGAATGGACAGGATACTTTTGCTGCCAGTTCATACATAAACTTTAGAGTGACTGAAGTTATACTTCTCAATGGAGACAAGTATATGGGGACATTGTTGGGTAACATGCCAGAAGGATCTGGGAAGTACATTTGGTCAGATGGTTGTATGTACGAAGGTGAATGGAGAAGAGGGATGAGGCATGGGCATGGGAAAATGACATGGGCTTCAGAAGCTATTTATGAGGGAGAATTTTTTAGTGGATACATGCACGGGAATGGGACCTATATTGGTTCAGACAATTTGACCTACAAGGGGAGATGGAAATTGAATCTCAAGCATGGACTTGGTTATCAAACATTTCCTAATGGTGATGTCTTTGAAGGATCATGGATCCAGGGAGTGATAGAAGGCCATGGTAAGTATGTTTGGGCCAATGAAAACGTCTATATTGGCAATATGAAAGGTGGAACAATCTCAGATAAGGGAACTCTTACTTGGAAAAATGGTGACACTTATGAAGGAAGCTGGTTCAATGGAATGATGCACGGATTTGGAGTCTATACGTGGGTAGATGGGGGCTGCTATATTGGAACATGGACAAGAGGTTTAAAGGATGGAAAAGGGTCCTTTTACCCAAAAGGAAGCAAAATTCCTGTTCGACAAGGGCTTTACCTTAATGCTTTGAGAAAGCGAGGGATTTTACCTGATTTCAAGAGACAAAACCATGGATCACGTATCCTTCATGCTTCATCTGTTGACATGGGCAATATGAAGGTTGGTGAAACTCAAGAACCAGGTAGACACCTTATAAATTTTGAGCAGTCTCGTATCAAACACGTGTCATTAGAAAGGCGTTGGAGTCTTGAGGTTGCTATAGAAAAAGTTATTGGACATGATATGGCGCTAGAATCTGTTATGGAAAATGATGAAAAAGCGGCTGATACAAATATTCCAATCCTTGAAAGGGAGTACATGCAAGGAGTTTTGATCAGTGAAGTTGTAATCAACAACAACTTTTTAGGGTCACCTAGAAAAATAAAAAAACATCAAAAGAAACTTATGAAAGACATAAAAAGGCCAGGAGAAGCGATAATAAAGGGTCATAGGAGTTATGACTTGATGCTCAGTCTTCAGCTTGGTATTAGGTAAAGCTTTCTATGGTCTAGATGTGTGAAATTTTGTTTTATATCTCAATTAAGCTAATAGTTCTTTCATTACTACTTTTCTTAAGGTATTAGTCTTTCTAGTTTGTGTTGTCAAGTGCATGTTTTTTTTTGTTGATCTCTGCCTTGGTGTGGGTTCTGCCATTGTTTACTGGCATTTTACTGCCAACAGTTCATTTTCTTATAAAGTTATTTCTTATTTGAGTAGCCACAATGATAATTATTTTCAAAATTGTTGAAGATCCGTGGTATACACTGATTTACATTGTTATCTCTGCAATTTCATTTTTGCACCCTTGTTTGAGCTTGCAAAGAGTACAAAAGGCCAAAAAGCTGAACCTCTAGCGTCTAGATTCTAGGACAGGATATGCATTGTAAATTGTTTCTTTTGCATAGCAGTCATGACTAAAAGCTTGTTTACTTAATAACCAACTATACTTCAATTCTGGATTAAACAATTGTAGTTAATTAGCTAAAACCAATTTCCTTCTTACATTGAATGAATATTAATCAAAGCTTGCAAATCTGTAAGTAAATCTCTGGTAAAACTAACTAGTATTATTTCACTTATTAAACATTTTGAAGTAGAATGACTCAATGTGTTTATCAAATCTATTCTAAATATTAAAAGTCTTGAAGATGAGCTGTTGTATTTTTCTAATACCCAAATTTCTATTGTTTCTTCTATCTTTGGCATATGATTATTAAGTTTCTGGCTTGAAAATTCATGCAAATGAACCATTTAGACAAGAAATTTGGGAATTTTTTGGAGGAAGACAAGATGCTTGATTGATGTTGGTACTTGATAGTAAAAAGTTCTGGTTAATCATTAAACTTTAGGACATAAGGTCAACAATGATTGACAAATATCAGTATAAAATTGAATTCATAAAATACTAAGGAAAACCTACATTCTAGAACAGTTGTCACAATATGTGATAGGTGCAATGTTGACATAGTAGAAGGTGCTGTATGATCCTCTTTATTTTTAGATTGTAGATTGATGTTGGATATATATGGCATAAAGAGAAGAATTAGCTAGAGTTCCAAAAACTTTCTTCAAAAGTTTATTGTTCTAAGTTTGTGAGTTGGGGAATGCCAAGAAGAAGAAGAAGAAGAAATTAAGGACTACATAAGATATCAAGCAATTGTAACATTCACCATGAACTAAGGGGTTTCCCTGGCAGAAACTATGAAAATATGAAAAGGAAAAGTAAAAAAAAAAAAATCGATAATCAATGTTCTTGTATAAAAAAATAGCTTGTTGTTTAACTTGTTGGCACTAGTTTATTTTAGTTCAGTTGTTCCATAAGTCTGGGATTATGATAACTTGATTTAATCTCACACGAAAAGAATGAGTTAGTGATTTGAGGTTTATAAGCCTAGATGAGTGAACTATTGTTACTTTGGGCTTAAGCATTTTGGTTCTTTTATTTGGTTGGGTGGTTAATGTCGATATCATAGTAGATCTAACTCCAGACTTAGTCCAGCATTTGAAAGAGCTAGCTGAGTGATGGAGGAGCCACCATTGGGCTTTACATGCTACTGATAGGAGTGATTCTGGGTTAAGATTTCAACTTTAAGTCTTTATAGAAACTTCAAGCCTTTCATTTTATAACATTAAACCAGGTGAGATTGTAACACCCGAAGATATTCCTACATGTAAAAGATGTAGAAACCATTGGCTATATCCTACAGCATCCTATGTTGTAACACCCTGGGCAAATGAATAAGTTAACATACTTATATGAGGGAATTATTTTTAATTTGAACTTACATTGGCTTCACAGATTGGTTCTCTCTTGTGGATGGATCTTTATACCGACTATTCCAGTTCAAATTGAACTGCCCAGAGTCAACACTGGCAGCAGTCCCACACATTAATCTGCATTTACACACAATATGAAGTATGGAGACTTAGGATATTGCACCAAGAACCTCAACCAATGGATGCACATGATAGGTCTAATCATCCATCTCCTATTATCCCTGTTCATCCCCTATCCACACTACACCATTTAAATTCTTGTTCATTCCTAAGTGTTTGAGATGCTCTTCAAATTACTTGGGAAATCTGCTGGACGAAATCAGATCTAGTAGGAATAGATGAATTCAGGTTGCTATGGAATCATATTGGAGTTGAAGTGAGAAAATTAAGAGGATTTATTCCCTAGATGGCCCCTCTACATTTTCAGCCCCTTAAATTTTGTATGTTTCCAATGAAGTCCTATTTTAGTTTAGATCCTCAACATGTCCTGTGGTTGTTAGTTCCAACCTCAAGTTCAGTGTTGTTCATTAAATTAAACACAACCACTTGTAACTCAGCCTTTTTTCCTTGCACTTGTGTTGAGTTAACTAGTACCTAAACTTTGCTACAATTAGATGACCTCAATGGTAAGAAAACAAAGGAAAGATTGAAAATAGAAACATGATTGATGCTTCCATTTTTGATCAGACAGTTCTGATTCTCTTCTTTTGAAGAGGCATTTGAATTACCTGAGCCTTACTCCAGGTGGTGTTTAACCAGCCTAGTTGGTTTTCCAAGTAAATTCATGGACATGAGAAAGAAAAAACCACAATCTAATGGGTAAAGGAACTTTATGAAAAGGACACAACACTTGTGGTGGAAACTTGTATCCTTGTAAAAGATTTAATATCACAATACATGTAGTTTGGTGTCATTCTCATGGGTACATCTTCTATCACTTCAAACAGAAAATGCTGGACTATCCATTTGACTGTTAAAATGAATGTTGCCATAAGACCAAATAGCAAAACCGAGAAAAAAGAATACATAAGATGGGAAAAAACCCTGAAAATCTATATACATGCTCTCGAGTTAACTGTGAGCATGATGTATAAATATCTATTTGTTTGGGTTAATTACATAATTGATCCCTAAACCATCAATCAGTTACAAATTGGCTCCTAAACTTTTTTCTTTCAATGCACTTACAAGTTTGCAAAATTGTTTAGTTCCAATCCATCTATTAGAATTAATTAAGAACAAGTAACACACTAATTGGTAGCTATGTAAGCATCCATGTCTTACTCTTATGTCAGCTTTAATCATTCTATATTCAACTGTGAACTCAACAACCAATTAAATGTTATGCTCTTGCCTGTGATATTTATGATAGTGTGGACACAACATTTTTTTAGAATGCAAAGTAGTTATAATAGTTGGTTATTTGTCATTAAGTAAATCCAACATATGAACTTGAGCATGACAAGTTACGGAAAATAAGTTCTTAATTTAAAATATGGATCGTAGTTTTAAGGATTATTTATGTAATTTGTTTACTGTCATGTGTGAAACTGGAGTAGCAACCTGTTGTCATGTGTGATCACTGTCATGCTTCCCAAGCCTCATGTAGACTTGGCAAATTCAAGTCCTAGATTCATTAGGCAAAGTTATGTTTGGCCAAAAGACAGGAGCTTTAGGAAGCATTCTGCCCCTGATATCCTGCTGTAGTTCTTGACAACAAGAACTTTGCCAATGGAGAGGGGTGATATTAGGAGTAGATGATACAGGTTCAATAGCCATATAAGCAAAAGGCTGCTTCATCATTTGGTCTTGTTGATGTTGGAGGTTTCCAACCTTCCTAAAGAAGTCCAGAACTAACCAAATAGTGCTCTCATTTCTGGTGGGGAAAGTGGGGATTATGTTGGGCCTATGATAAACTTTGAATTCTCATGGTCTTCCTAATTTCATAGGCATAGGCAGGTGCGCTTAGGATCTTTTCATTTGGTTTAAATTGCAGTTGCAATCTCTTTGTTTGTTTTAACTGAAACACCTATTTGAAATTATTGTTGATGTAGATTTGTCTCCTTGGGTGGTGATTTTTGTTAACTTGTCAGTGGCTCAGCATGATGAGATGATGGGTTGGCGACTTGGGTCAGTTGACTTTCCCCTTTGAATGGTCAAGACATCCTTTTAGCTAATCATCTCCAATGTGGATCAGTGGCACAGTTATGCTGTTGAACATAATTGAAATTTTGAGGCGAGAGTTTGACTCTATTTCTTTAAGATGATATTGTGCTGCCCAAGTGTTTACGATTACTTTTATGATGCAACGACCTTTGTTTTGGAATATGAGCACTTCAAATTCTAAGACCCAACAAACTTCAATACCTTGGAACTCTAGAAGTAGAGAAGAGAACTGAGTGGAAGATTCTTACTTGAATTTGGAGCAACTTGGAATGAAAGTTTGTGGTTGTGTTTATAGGAATGGGGAGACATGACCAAAGGGCAGAAACAAAGATTGCATCCCTTAATTTAAATTTGTATTTTGAAGGGATATGAGGGGAAAGAAAATCCCTTGGGGATCATTGTTGTGAACAGTTTAAACAGACATTGTACTGTGCCTGGTTGCACTGATGGGAAGTGACATTGAGAGGGGCGCATCCCCATCTCTGTTTCATTAATTTAGGCTTGGCCCTATTAATTGGTCTTATCTAATGCCATGAAATTAAAGCCTAATTAGGTTATAGGTGTTATACAACAGGCCCCTGTTTAGGCTCTTGTGCTCAATTGGGCTGTTGGTTCAATTAGAGTTAACAACCGAATTTAGATTTCCAGACCAATTAAGGCTAGTGGCCCAATTACATGCACCCTGCCCAATTTGGCTCAACCCATTTAGAGCTGTGTTACATATTCCTCTCTAGCCCCACATGGTATTAGCTCTCATATGTTCATATTCATCGACTACTCTTGCATATAGGCTTGTACCCTCGTCATGATCATAAATGGATCTAGATGAAACTGGCGATATTGATTACAGTTTTCTCTATCTCAAGTAGCTGATAATTTTATATTAATTTCTTATTCGCTTGAGGAATTGATTTTATGACAATCTATTTGCAATATAGAATGTACATAAGCTTACTTGATTTCATTGGTTATGAAATCCAATTTCCAGCACATATGATTGAATATGAACTAAAGAGAAAAAAATTTCATCGTAAAATTTGTGATTCTCTTATTTACAAGGTAGGTGAATTCTCTTGAGTAAATGTGCTTATATTTGGTGTATATGTCGACAAATAGGCATATGCATGGAGTCTTTAGAAGATTTTTGCAAAGGTTCTTTTATGCTCTGTTTACTTGGGAGAGTGGAAAGCAAAACTAAGGAAAAGTTTTTGTAGTGAAAAAGTTTTCGTCGTTTACTTCATTAAAATGTTGAGGGAAGAGAAATGTAATCCATCAACGGATAGTTTTGGAGCCAAAATCGATCACCTCAAAATTGGACGGAAAACAACGGATGGAAAAAAATGACGCATGTATCCCTTTTCATTTACAAAATTACACCATATACCAAAAAAAACAATGACGCATGTACCCTTTTTAACTCACAAAACTATATACCCAAAAAATGACGCATGTACCTTTTTTTAGTTAAAAAAATTACACCACATGTACCCACCTTCCTCAATCAAGATAAACAAGCATGTAGAGGAAGAAATTTCTTTACCTTTCCATTCTCTTCTCATGCCTTTAGGTTTATTTCATCCATTTATCGTCCACTCCTTTAGGTAAACAGAGCATTAGTCCTCCATTTGTTGCTATGGACAATAGTAATGCTTCTGATTGCAACATGTCAAAGTTTGAAATGATGATTTTTTTTTAGTTTACAATTACCTAATTAAAGCTTTAAATGAGATGTAAAATGGAAAGTAGTTAGGCCATATAATATTCTAATAGAGGTATGGAAGTGCACAGGGAAATAAAGTATCAAATGACTAACAAAGTTATTTAACTTTACGTTGAAAACGAAAAAAATATAAGAGTGATGTTAGCATAATATATATTGAATTAATGAAGAATATGAATGAGGATGTAACGACACAAGTGAAGACTTTAGGTGAATTAACTAAAGTGTTTTCTATAAAGTTAGAGTTACATTAAGATAAACTCTAAGCCCCAATCTTTTTACACTAATCACATCCAAGACACGGTACCATGGTGCATGTTGTTTGCAGATAATATTGTTTTGTACATGAAGGAATATATGCTAAACTTGAATTTTGGCGGGAAACACTTGAAGTGGATTGAGAATATATGGAATTTAAGTTTGAAAATATTTAACCTAATGAGATAATTGTTAAGATTGGAGATGATAAGTTGTCTGAAACTGAGATCTTTAAGTATTTAGAATCTTTTTTTGCATAAGAATGGAGGGATTAAGAGATATGTCTTACATATAATACAAGTGGAATGGTTGAAATAGAGGAGAGTGTCATGTGTTCTATGTGACCATAAAATACCTTTGAAACTTAAAGGAGAGTTCTACAAAATGACGGTTAGACTTGCTATGCTATATGAATTTGAATGTTGGATTATAACTCGAGCACATGAGAAGAAGATAACTGTTGCAGAGATGAGGATGTTAAGGTAGATATGTGGACATACAAAGAGCGATAAGATAAGAAATGAAAACATTATAGAGAACTCCCAGAGACACATTTAAGATGGTACAGACATGTATTTAGACTACCAATAAATGTTACAATTAGGCAATGTGAAACTATGATAAATATGCACGTCAAACGAGGATAAGGAAGATCAAAAAAGACTTGGTTAGTAACAATAAAACAAGATAAAATTTATTTAAATATAGATGATATAATAGGGGATAAAGTCCAATGGTGTAGAAAGATTTATATAATCAACCCTACCTAATGGGATAAGACTTGATTGTTGTTGTTATTGTTGTTGTTGTTGTACAATTACCTAATCAGTACTTCAGAATTGATTACCTTCCTTTCCAAGTACTTAGGATGAAAGATTAACTTAGTTTGTGAAACTAAATGAGTATGATATTGTAGTTGATTGGTGAATTTATAGCTTTAATGTTCTTGTGACAACTTCTAATTTGTGTTGTTTTAGACATACTGCGCATGTTCAACTCATGAAATTTCTTACAAGCTTAGTCATGTTCTTGAATACTGCTGAATTGTAATCCAGTGATTTGGATTCATATTCCATCACCTCAGGAGGTACAAATCTGCCCAACCTAGTTTCAGTAAGGGAATTTTCCCTCTTTGGAAGTAAAGAGGGTCAAAAGTACACACCCATTTATTAGTGATATTAGTCAATGGAATTTCATCACTATTAACTGAATAAATTCTAATTTTATTTATCCCATATCTTTGAAGTCCAATGTAGTGATTTTGCATCATTATGTTTTAGCTTTGCATTGGCTTCTTTGTACTATATTCAACCCTTGAATTTGTGCACATTTATTTTCCCCAGCTGCATTTCAGTGAGGTTTAACTCTCAACAATGGTATTTATTTCCAGGTATACTGTAGGAAAAATTACACCAATACAAAGGCGTGAAGTGCGAGCATCAGATTTTGGTCCTAGAGCAAGCTTTTGGATGAATTTTCCAAAAGAAGGTTCACAGCTCACACCTCCACATCGTGCTGAAGATTTTAAATGGAAAGACTATTGTCCAATGGTATTCAGGTCTGCACTAACAACAATTCTTCATATGCTTGAAGTTTGATCATACTACATTTGCTGGTCTAGTTGTTAATAACTTGTCATTTTATATCTAGAGGTTGGCCACTGAGATTCTTGGTAATAATACAATTGTTCATACTCTGATATAGAATGTCATCTTATTACGAGCTTTATGGTCATAACAATTTTAATTTTTATCTTGACTGGATTTGTTGTTGCGTCTTAGTGATTTTAACAAATAGTTTATAGTTGCAAAGTAATCACCTCAATTGAGAGAATTTTTTTTGTTCTTGAGCTTGTTATGGTGTCATGGATTAAGTTGTAAATACATCAAAGTGTAAGGCTTTATTTTAAAATAGCTTATTGGGCAAGTACCTAAGGATTCACAGAGGGTTAAATTTTCTCCTAATTTAACTGGTTCTAGAGCAAGAGGTTCAAATTTTACTCAGTTAAAAAAACATTAAATCAATTTTTGTGTTGGGAGGTCGGGTTCTTTAAGTAAAGTATTTCACCTAAAATATAAATATATAAATTGATATCTTTTTTAATAGTCAAACGTTTGGGACAAGTGGGTAGTCAATCAATTTTATAGTTAGCATAGCTGAAATTGGAATAGCTTCCCAATATTGCATTATTGTTGTTTGGTTTCCATTCCCCTAATTGTTCCTCCTCGTTTGCATGAGTATTTCCTATTCATTGTTGTGCGTAGTCATATACACGAGCTGTCACTCGTTGGTTAGCAGTTATGGATCCTATGATACCTCAAGAGTGCTCTAGGAAAGGGAGCTTGTTTTGTGATTGAGGTCATCTTTAAATCATATAGACTTATTGAAAAAATCTCTAAGATATATTTACAACAAGTTGGGTGTTTGTAATATATTCGAACTAGCTTTAGCATTTGAGGAGAGTGTTATGGTGTCATAGACCAAGTTGTAAATAAATAGAAGTGTAAGGGTGAATTTGTAAATAGTTTGTATTGATCAATAATACATATAAAGTAGAAGAGGGCTAGGTAGGGATTCTAAGAGGGATAATTTCCCCATCTAATAAAGACAATTTGAGACAACATATATACATTGAACTCTAACTTAACAATAAACATCTAATGACATAATATCTAATGTCATGTGGTATATTTCATATCTGGCTTCTCTTTTTGTTTTTTGTGATTGTAATTTCCTTTTTATGTGTTAAGAAATTTTGGAGGAATTAAAAATATATTATTTATTTTATTTATCAATTTCATATATATATATTGAGAGAGAGAATATTTAGACTTAATCAAATCCATACAATCAAGGTAAATCATATCCCTACAATTCTATATTTTTATTTATATAATTTGCAACACCTCAAGCTAGAGCATAAACATTGATCATTGCCAGTTTGTTACAAAGATAATCAACATGAACCCATGAAAATATATTTCACTTATTCTCCCGTCTTCACATACCTTGCAGAGATCAAGGTGACGTTTGGTTCTTTCCTGGGAATCGGAATGGGAATGAGAGTTATAGTATTGTGGAATGAGAATGAGTATAAGCATATATATCATTCTTAAAAATAATGTTTGGTTAGTTGAATATTTTCTATCGGAATAAATCAAAATTTTCTTTTTTACTCTTAGAGGAAAATAAGAGAAAAAATTAGATGTAAGAGAAAGTTGAATGTGATAAAAAATATAATGAGAGAGAGTGATGAGAGAGAAAGTGGGATGAGAGAGAAAATGTGATGGGAAAGAAAAAAGAGAGGGAAAGTGTGATAAGAAAAAATGAAAAAAGAGAGTGATGGGAGAGAGCATGGTGAGAGGATGAGGAGAGAAAATGTGATGAGAGAGAAAGTGTGATGGGAGAGAATAAAGAGAGTGTAATGAGAGAAAATGAGGAGAGAGAGTGTGATGGGAGAGATTGAGGAGAGAGAAAGCATGATGAGAGAGAAAGCATGATGAGAGAGAAAGTGTGATGAGAAAAAATAAGGAAAGAGTGTGATGGGAGAGAAAGCATGATGAGAGAGGATAAGGAGAGAGAAAGTGTGATGGGAGAATGAGAGTGTGATAAGAAAAAATGAGAGAGTGTATAATGGGAGAGATTAGAGGAGAGAGAATGATGAAAGAGAAAATGTGATGATAAAATGAGAAGAGAGAAAGTATGATGAGAGAGAACATAGAGAGAGAAAGTGATATGAAAGAAAAATTGAACAAATATATTAAGGGTATTTTCGTCCAAAATTTAATTCTCATTCTTATTTCCATTCCCATCAAAACCTAAGGGAGGAGATGAGTTTCATCAATACCCAAGTTTTTGGATTTCATTCTAAAATTTTAATTCCATTCCCATTAACCAAATACATGTTTGGGAATGAATCCATTCCCTCATTCCTAAACCCCTAAATCAAACACCACCCAAATCTTACAGAATTGGGCAAAATGACAAGTCAATTTTAATATGCTTAGTTCGCTCATAAAATATGGAATTGGAAGCAATATGTAGAGCCACTTGGTTATCACACGAGTGTACTTACTTTCAAATGCGGAACCCGCATTTGAAATATAAAGACCTTGCAATTTTAAGATGTCTATTCTTTTTCTTAGCAATCCCATTTTGAGATGGTATCTACACGAGATCTTATGGAGAATGCCATGTTGAGTCATGTAAGTTTGAATCTTTCTGATAATTATTCCCTAGTGTTATCACTTTGTAATATTTGTATAAAGGACAGTCTAGTGCAGGAAGCTCCCGTCAATATGGGGTACCGAGGAAGGGTCACTCTACATTAAGTTTTTTGTATGCAGCCTTATCCTACATTGTAAGAGATTGTTTTCGCAACTCGAATATGCAACCACAAGGTCACTCGATAACAACTTTACCTTCGCACTATTTGCATATGAACATTAAATTGAGTTTTAATCTCAACAAAAAAAGGCAGAGAAATAAAAGAATAACTTTTTGTCAAATATAACCATATGACATAACTTTTTGTCAAATGTAACCATGTCATATGAGAATAATCATCAACAAAAATAATAAAACACTTAAACCCAAAACTCTAAACATCTTAAAGAATAATTCAAAATGAGCACTAGCTCGTTATTCGACTCTTAGACTTGAACTAAGACGACGGTGTTTAGTAAACTGACATGACTCACAATCTAATGAGTATAGATTATAAAATTAGGGATAAAGTTTCTTCAATACTAGGAGAGAAGGATGACCCAACCATCAATGTGCTTCGAATGAGGTGATTATTTTAGAACAAATGATAGACTTGGTGCATGTGCATCAAGGATGTAGTGGCCCAAACTCATGTCATTTACTAATAATCTTCTTTGTCCTAAGATCTTGAAAAAGACAATAATCAAGAAAGAATGAGACACAACAGTTAAGAATTTGGGTGAGCTTAATTATAGAAATTAAATTAAAGGACAACTGAGGTAAGCTTAAGATAGGGTGTAATGGAATTGAAGGAGTTGGAGTAATTATTGTCGGACCCAAGAACATAAGAGATTGATCCCAAGGTTCAAAATTTAGAGTTGTGCCAAAGCTTCGATCTTTGAATGGAACCATATTGTTTCAGTATCATGTCGATGTTTCAAAGTATGGTGTTGGTAATGGATTAGAGTTGAAGAAGAAAGGAGATGGGACCAACAATTGAAATGTCGTTCCGTGCTGTGCGACACAGACGGTTTCTATCGTTCTGTCTGTGCTGCCGGAGCGAAATCAGCACCATACGTGCGGCCATTTTGAGTGCGTCACATATGCACATCGCAAGTAGTAGGTGGGTCGAGGCATCTCGGAGGCGTCGTGGGACGCTTCTAGCGGTGTCGGAAGCGTTGCGGGCGCCAGAAGCGTCGCGTAGATGCGTACGCGTGATGTTGCAGAGTCGCCGGAGGCGTCGTGGGTCGTCGGAGGTGTCGTGGGTCGTCGGAGGCATCGCGGGGTGTCAGAAGCATCGCGAGGCACCAGAGGCGTCCCGCAGATGGGATGGATCCTGTTCAAAATTAATATTCCAATTTAAATAATTCAAACAATTCCCAATTTAGGCGTGATATTTCAAAGAGGCTTTTAGAAGCCCTAATTAAATTATCCTAATAAAATATAAAAAATATATTTATTTTTTTTAAAATAATAAATTATTATTTTTGTATTGTTTTAAATTTTATTTATTTTTTAAAAAAAATCTAAAAAAATAAAAAATCTAATAAATCAAATTTATATTTTGATAAAAAAAAGGGCAGCCGGTGCATGAAGCTCCCACCATGCGGAGTCCCGGGGAAGGATCTATTGTACACAGTTTTACCCTACTTTTTGCAAGAGACTATTTCCAAGATTCGAACCCGTAACCTTTAGGCCACAAAGCAACAACTTTACCGTTGTGCCAAGACTCCCCTTCTAAATTTATATTCAGATATTTTTTTTAAAAATTATTTTGTATTTTTTACTGTTTTAATGTTTAATTGATATTCTAATATTTTTTTTACTATTTTAAATATATATTATTTAAATAAATAAATAGTTAATTTATATAATTATTATATATAAAATAGCATCTTCCCATTAATTTATATAATTATGATTATTTAATCTGGGCATTGGAGAACTATAGAGTTGGCCTAAGTAAAATATTACAAGAACCAATGCTTCCATTTGATTCACACTATTATTGAGTTCAATAATAGAGAATTTATATAAAATGAATATATAACTTATTTTTAAATTATATACAATAAACATATTTATCTAATAATTACTATATATAAATAAAAAATATCGAAATCGTATCGGCACGGCACGATATGATGCCGAAACCGTATCATTTCTGTCTGAGATCGAAACCTCGGCACAAGCCAAGATTTTAAACCTTGGATGAAACATTTTGTGCCGAACATGGTTTAAAATTACCGAAACATAGCATTCCAATTCATGCATATCTTTTTGGTCAAAGATTGAAATTAAACACACCCTTGCTGCATTTCCTTCCTCCTTCAATCTCCAATCTCTCATCGGCACCATGCATATCTTTCTAGTCAAAGACCGAAACTACGACACAATTTGAGATTTTGAATCTTGGCGTCGAGTGGTATCGACTTTTGGTGATTTGTCGGAAGAATACATTTCAACTGTTTTGTTTGGCATGTTACAAGATTTCAAACCATGGTTGACCCATTTGTTAAGTGATTGAAAAGTAGAGAACAACTTAGAGTTACCTGTTATATGATTTATGACATTAGAATTAATGACCCATTTGGAAGATGAAGAAAACAAGACATGTATTTGGTTTACTCTACTCGACTCGACTCGACTCGATGACGATAGTGATTGGTGTGGATGAAGATTCTTATGATTCATGATACTGACAGAATTTGATGTATTCATTGGCAAAGATCATGGCAAATTTCTTCTTGGCCACATCATCAAAGAGCAACAAGAACAAAAGAAAAAGGAAAACACAAAACTAAATCTGAAATACTAAAGAAACTTTGAACCTGTTGCATAAAAATGTTCCACACCTGAACAAATATATGAAGATGTTGTATGGAGCAGGGCGAAGTATTTAGACTTAATCAAATTCATGCAATGAAGGTAATTCGTATTTCTACAATTCCATATTAAAATTTATATAATCTGTAACATTATGTATTCTCCTTTTTTCATTTTTGTTTGTTGGGTTAGAAGTAAATATGACAACACTACCTGTTTACATATCTAGAAATTGTGAGTGATTTGAATCTAGTTGCAATGTCAGTTAGGAGGTGGACTCAAATAACACTGATGGCTTAGTGCCATTCAGAGATGTTGTCCATCTCCTTTATTTGATTAGTTTAGTGTAGATTGATCTTTGTGGGTGGAAGGAGAGGAGAAACATGAGTGGAGACAATGAAAGGGAGCAACTTGTGGGTGGCCAGAGTGCCCCCTAGATAGGAGCAAGGTCTGTGATGATGCTAATATGGAGAACTTGGGTGGTCATGATCAAGCTTTCAATGGTTGTATGAGGGTCATCGAATTTCTCAAAATGTACTAGGTTAGGGATCATGTTCTTGCCAACTTTGTATGCAAGGACAATCTGGTGGGTGCTCACAAATGATTTAGGCAGTTGAAGATGATGACTTGTGGCATTAGCCTTGTTATGCCTAATGGTCGGCCTGGTTCAAATCTCAAACCAATTAAAATTTTTAAACAGTAACTTCAAATTATAATTGAACTGAAATGGAATTTGGAAAGTTCCAAAAGTGAGCAAACTTTTGTGGTTCCATTTAAACCACAATATAAAAACAACATTTTAAGAAATCTTTTCAATCAATTTCCTTAATGATACATTTATTTCAGCAATTGGTACTGTTTGATTAAAAAATTCTCAAGAGTATAATGCCATAATAGATCATTCTTATAGCTAAGTTAGCTTCCATTAGTTTGTCCTTATGATTTTTTTTGGTTGTTTGTTTTGGATATCTATGAATCCGCCATGAATTTTCTTATTTGGTAGAATATGCACAACCTACTGGGCTGTTTGTATCAGAAAGCACAAACTTGTTGCAGCTCTGCTTTTTCTTTCTTATGCTGTTGCATACTTCCAATCTGCTCCATTTACTTGCATAATTTCCTTTGTACTTATTCTTTGTTTTAAATTTTTTTTTATTAGAATAATATTGAAGCTCTACTTTGCCTGAAAATGGAGAAATTATGTGACTGATGTCATTTGATGTATCATGTATAAAAAATGTGATTAATATAATTCTTTTTATTTGCCCTAGAAATATGTTAGTGCATGTGTTCTTCTCATGTCAAGTTATCCTTTCTGCAATCTACGAATGAAGTTCACTTGCCTTCAATTCTTACTAAGAAAATGGTGTGTACTCATCATGCTCTACTTTTATTTTATGACTATGCTTGTACATATCATGTGATTTCTATTCATGCATCATAGTGATTTTCCTAGGATATATTCATAATCAATTTTGTTGGGACTGGAATGTAATTTTTTGTCAGATTGTGATCTATTTGAATGTGCGTACATGTGTTTGTACTTCTACTTTCCAGTCTTGTTGCAAAACAAATTTGGATTTAGGGTGGGTGGGTTATTTGGATGGAAATATCGGTGGGTGGGTGTTGTGTGTGCGTGTACTGCCTTTTCCACTCTCCACGTACTAATTTTGCCTTTTCCACTCTCCACGTACTAATTTTTCGACCCAGGGAAACCCAAATGTCAAGGAATTTTACTTAATGCTATCTAATCTTTTTTTTCTTTATATTTGAGTTCATTTGTTGTTTGCGTATGAAATTTGTTAACGCCTTCTTATGTAACCCTTTCAATTTTTTTTCATTGTTTCTTTTCATTTGCAGAAACCTACGAGAAATGTTTAAAATTGACGCTGCAGATTATATGATGTCAATATGTGGTAATGATGCACTCAGGGAGCTTTCTTCTCCTGGGAAAAGTGGCAGTATATTTTTTCTTTCCCAAGATGATCGGTTCATGATTAAGACACTCCGTAAATCAGAAGTCAAGGTATTTTTCTCATCTATTATTTGGCTATTTTAGGTAGCTAATGGATAATTAAGATCTTTGAATTTACAAATTGGTAAAAGAGCTTTTCCTTATTTTCATATAATTATCATACAAGTTGTTGACAACTGAAATCTAGTAATTTTTAGCATCGGACATACTTTCAGTATTTTCAAGGCATAGTGGTTGCCTTGATATGAAAGCTATTCAACCTGACATTGAAAACTAAAAAAATATCTAATTTATAGAGGGTAAGTACTCTAATTCCCTTATATAAGAATAAATAATGTGTACAAAATTATGAAAATTATAAGGGCATTAAACTAATGAGTCATACCATGAAATTTTGAGAAAGAGTATGAAAAAAAGACTAAGGAAGGAAACAGTGACCGAAAATCAATTTGGATTTATGCTTGGGTGGTCGACAATGAAACTATACATCTTCTCACACAACTAATTGAAAGTATCAAGAACAGAAGAAAGACTTACACATGGTATTTGTCGAACTAGAAAAAGCATATAATAGAGTCCCACGGGAAATTATATGGAGAACACTAGAAAAACGAAGTATTAGTATAACGTATATTGAACTAATTAAGGATATGTACGAGGATGAGTGAAGACTTCAGGTGGATTAACCTAAGCGTTTCTCATAAAGATGAGGTTACATCAAGGATCAACCCTAAATTCTTATCTTTTTATACTAATCATGGATGAGTTCACTGGACACATCCAAGATATAGTACCATGATGCATGCTGTCTACAGATGATATTTTTTTGATAGATGTGACATGTGAAGAAGTAAATGCTAAACTCGAATCTTGGTGGGAAATGCTACGCCTAGTAGAGTAAAGATAGAATATATGAAATTTAAGTTTAGTAATATTAAACGTAATGAGACAATTGTTTAGATAGGAGATAACGAGTTGTATGTAATTGAGAGTTTTTAAGTATTGAGGATTTTTTTTGCAAAAAGGATGGAGGGATTGAGAGAAATGTCTTACATAAAATACAAGCGAGATGGTTGAAATGGAAAAGAGCGTCAGTTGTTTTTTGCAATCGTAAAGTATCTCTAAGACTTAAAGGTAAATTTTACAAAATGGCGGTTAGACTTGTTATGTTGTATAGAGCTGAATATTGGGCTATAACGCAAGCAAATGAGTAGAAGATGAGAGTTATAGAGATGAGGATGTTAAGGTGGATGCGTAGATAGATAAAGATGGGCAGGATAAGAAATGAAAATATTAAAGAGAAAGTCGGGGTTGCACCTATTGAGGGAAAACTCTGGGAGATACGTTTAAGATGATACAAACATATACTTCTAATAAATATTCCAGTTAGACCATGTGAAACTATGACAAATGTTCATATCAAACGAGGAAAACCAAAAAAAGACTTGGTTAGCACCAATAAAGTAAAATAAAATTTATTTAAATATAAATGTTGATATAGTAGGAAATAGAGCTCAATGGCATAGAGGGATTCATATAGCTAACCCCACCTAGTGGGATAAGGCTTGGTTGTTGTCGTAGTAGTTATCTTGATATACCAATAAATTTGGTGATTAAAGTATATGGGTGTAATTTGTAACTCTTCCCTTCAAATTATTTGTCATCTTTTGCTCTTATGCAGTCTATGTATAAAATAGTATTTCTATGAATCTTAGTGGCATCCTTTTAACCACTATTCGAATAGTTTAATAAAATTAATATGTACTTTTAAGTGGACCGTTCATATTATAAAACTTTGGGAAAGAGTAATAAAAAAGACATCACGGTGATTGAAAATCAATTTGGATTAATGAATGGAAGGTCGACAATAGAAGCTTTATATCTTCTCAGACGACTATTTGAAAAGTATTGGGAACAAAAGCAAAATCTATAGATGATATTAATTGACCTAGAAAAAATCTATGATAGAGTTCCCAAAGAAATTATATGGGGAATTTTAGAAAAGCGAGATATTAGCATAACATATATTGAACTATTAATGATATATACAAGAACATAACGACAAGAGTGGAAACTTTAGACGGATTAACTAAAATATTTTTCATAAAGATAGGGTTACTTTAAGGATAAACTCTAAGTTTCTATCTTTTTACACTTATCATCGACGAACTCATTAAACACATCCAAGACACGGTATCGTAGTGCATGTTATTTGCATATGATATTGTTTTGTTGATGAGACATGTGAAAGAGTAAATGCTAAACTTGAAACTTTACGGGAAACACTAGAAGTGGAATGAAAGGTTTTAGGTTTAGTAGAGTAAAAAATAGAATATATGGAATTTTAGTTTAGCAATATTAAACGTAATGAGATAATTGTTAAGATAGGAGATGACAAGTGGAACTGAGAGCTTTAAGTATTTAGGATAATTTTTGCGAAAGGATGAAGAGATTGAGAGAGATGTCTTAAATAAAATATAACCAGGATGATTGAAACAGGAGAGAGCATTGGGTATTCTATGTGATCGTAAAATATCTTTAAAATTTAAAGGGAAGTTATACAAACTGGTGGTTGGACCTGCTATGTTATATGAAGTTGAATGTTAGGCTATGATTCGAGTACATAAATAGAAGATGAGAGTTGTAGAGATGAGAATGTTAAGGTGGATGTATGAATATACGAGGATGAACATAATAAGAAATGAAAACATTAGAGAGAAAGTCGGTGTTGCATTTAGAGAGAACTCTGAGAGAGTCACATTTAAGATGGTATGAATATGTACTTAGATGACCAATAAATGTTCTAGTTAGACGATGTGAAACTAGGACAAATATGCACATTAAACGAGAAAGAGGTAGACAAAAAAGAGACTTGCTTAGCAACACTAAAATAAGATAAAATTTATTTAAATATAGATGATAGAGCTCAATGACATAGAAAAATCCATATAGCCACATCTACGTAATGGGATGAGGCTTGGTTGTTATTATAAGTGGACCATTCTCAATGAGGTCTTTAGTTCTTTGTTTTCAATTCTCTAAATATAGAAGCACAAGGCAAA
Source organism: Zingiber officinale (assembly GCF_018446385.1). Lineage (NCBI taxonomy): Eukaryota > Viridiplantae > Streptophyta > Magnoliopsida > Zingiberales > Zingiberaceae > Zingiber > Zingiber officinale. The sequence goes on along the minus strand of NC_055991.1, from coordinate 12,119,641 downwards.
ATGAGCCCATTTTCTTTTCAATTTTAAAACAATCATTTTTATTTAGTTTTACAAATATCAATACTTTTGTAGGTCCTGTTGCGAATGCTGCCCAACTACTATCATCATGTCCGTACTTATGATAACACCCTCATCACTAAATTCTTTGGTCTTCACAGGGTCAAGCCTTCTAGCGGGCAAAAGGTAACATGAAATTTGCATAATATCTTTACAAAAACCTGTTTCTTGAAATTTAATATTTTTGTCAACTATTTCATTGTAGAAATAAGTTGAATTCTTGGACATTGTATAAAGAAAAACTGATTCTTTATTTTGCAGTTCAGGTTTGTTGTAATGGGGAACATGTTTTGCACAGAATTGAGAATTCACAGGAGATTTGATTTGAAAGGGTCGTCCTTGGGACGCTCAACTGAGAATGTTGAAATAGATGAGAACACAACGCTGAAAGACTTGGATCTTGATTACTGCTTCTATTTGGAGCCTTCTTGGAGAGATGCTTTGCTCAAGTAAGAAAATGTTCTTATAACAAATAGTTAAGTGATTTCACGTAGTTAATTATGATCTTGAAGATCAATTAAAAGATTTATGAAAAGAAATTTCACAAATCTCTTGTTGGATGGTATTAATCCTTTTATACAAAGCCCTTCCACCACTGAAGTTTTCTAGTACTGATTAGGGACTATTTTACACTAAGAAATTGCTTTCGCCTCTATCGTAAATCTCTTATCCGAAGCAATAAGTTTATCTAAAAGGGTGGGTCAACATCCGAGAAAGTGTTTGATTACCGAAAATATCAAGTTGGTAACCAAAACTAGGTCCGGTGATGATGATACCGAGAAGGGTTTCCTGAGAATATAAAGAAGACTAATTCATGTTGTCATACCGACCTCCATCGGTTGGAGCCGTCAACTTATCGATGAGTTGACTAACTGAACTCCAACATATTAAATACAATTTATATTAAATAAAATCCATCATATTATCGTTAATAATATAATTAAATAAGTATCAAAATCATAGTGACACAACATGATATAGTATAAAAAATGTATCGTTCTAATCAAAGATCAAAACTCTAACCATGGCAAATTTTAAATCTTTGCTTTATATGGTCTGTATTGAGCTTTATATAGCTTGCAGCAACTATATTGATTGCAACTGAAAAAAATGTAATGACCGATGCCACCTAGTGCCTATCTTGTTTAGAATGTTGCATCTCCACCTGAAAGTCCTGCTATGGGGCAAGATTAAATTACATGGATCCAAACGTGTTATTTCTTGAATGTAATTTTAATATCAGCATTTGTATGATTGATAGGGTAATTGTAGATGGAACAAGAATGGTTGTGGACACTTCATGTGTCTAAGAAGTTCAACTTTGATTGCTTTTTTATTTGCAATACCATTGAACATGTATTTGAATGTCTTCTGAGTTTGAATATCTGCATCAAAGTAAATTAACGCGGTGGTTATTCTTTTTGTTACTTTTCTTTGAAAGTTCTCTACTAATTTGTACTGCAGGCAGATTGAAATTGACAGTAAATTTTTGGAGACTCAACGCATAATGGATTATAGCCTACTATTAGGTGTCCATTATAGAGCCCCACGCCACTTGCAATCATTTCCATCATATAACCAAAGTGTTACACGAGATGGATTGACTATTCTCTCGGAGGAAGGTGAGAAATGTTTCCTTCTCCAAAACAAAATGCTTAAATTTGATTGTTATTCTGAAAGGAAAGTTACTCGAAGTCCAGCAATATTGCTAAAGTGCCCTTGTTTTGCATATAGTATTGGGTTAAACGAACTATTCAACATTATTATGAGAGCATGACTTAATGGAGCTGCCTTTTGTCTATAGTTATACTACTACAGTTATAGTTAAGAATAAAATATTATGCTTTCAAATTACATCCTTGATTACTTACAACTTTAACTGACACATGTTGATAGAAAAAACTAGCAGGTTGTTTGCTCAATTTCATCATTAAGGATTTTGGTGTTGCTCTATTGGTTCCAGCGATAAAGAGATGCAATTATTTTCTCTGATTAAAAAATTGCATTTTTTTAATCTATAAAACAAACATTATTGAGTTTTGTTGTTTTTAACCTTTTTACATTGCCTACATTCAGCTAAGATATAATGTCAGCTGTCCACAACAAAATAAAATCTTACCATAGGCACTAGAGTCTCTACTCAATCGGCTTTTGGACGTGATTTTTCCATAATGGAAACTAAAAGCTTCTGTGGCTCAAAACAGGCTAGTCATAGGACTAATATTAAACAACTATTTACATGTGAATTGCTTTTCTTGAGTTTGTGTTATTGTTGTAGAAGGGCAATCACTTTTTTATGCTATTAGTAATCACAACAAACCTACCTCTTTTACTAAATTTATGTGTTCCAATGATATTCCTTTCAGATGCACAGGAGGATGAGATTTTTAACTATCCACAAGGCCTTGTTTTAGTTCCACGTGTAAGTGATGAAAGTGTCGTTGTGGGCCCTCATATAAGAGGAAGTCGTCTGCGTGCATCAGCTGCTGGTTTTGAGGAAGTGGATCTACTTCTTCCAGGCACAGCAAGGTAAATTTTTCTTGAAATTTTATAAAAATTTGACTCTTACGTGGACAACATCCTGATAGCATTTCTTGAAAATTTTTAATCTTGTTTGGAATATGCTAGAAATGATTAAGATTGTAGTAGCAACATTAAAAAATAGAGTTCAGGAAATGTAATGTGATGCAAAACATATCTTTGAGATTCAAAGGATGTTTCCAGTATACAATTTATTTGCACAGCAATAACAATAAATGGCCAGTGTTCTCAACTATAGTCACGGGGATATCATTTTTTATAACATCTGAAAGTCAGTTTTGCATGTTTATTTATTTAAGTGGAACAAAAAGGAAACCACAAGTTCAGTACTATTGAAGCCAAAAAGGGTGTCAAATCCAATCCAAAATGCTAAGGTTCTTGGTAGGAGAATATCTTGGTTTTAAGAATACTTGGTAGACTAAAGGGGTGGAATTTCTACCTCATTCCACTTTCTCTATCTCCTTTGGTACATCTTCTTTTTTACCCCCACTGGTATTGCTAAGGTGGTAAGTGGATGGAGGTTTGCCACTTGAGGTTGAGGGGTCGAACCTTGGGCTAGCAGGGCGTAAATCCCTACATCCTGTATAACTCACCCCTCCCCCAATCCACTTGCCTCCTCAGTCACCGTGATTTACCTCTTCTATGTTGGTCCTAGGGCGGGTTGGCGAGGACGCTCGGGGCGAGCGCTTCATCTTTTTGCCACTTTGGTACATCTTTCAACATGTGATCTCTTGGACCCAATATTGCTCAAGGCGAGGGATTTACCAGGTCCTATGTTAATTCCTCAGACAATTTACAATCAAATTCAAACTGTCAAGGCATGTAAATGGGAGATTTTTTTAATCGCCTTTGACATGTCTTCTTTCAATTAATTCTCTCTTCGTGGTGCAAAAACATTTCACTTATGCCCAAGCAACGAAGTTTATACATAATCTATTACTTTTGTGGAATTTGACATTAGTTTGATGTCCATACTAGGCTTCAAATCCAGCTGGGCGTTAACATGCCTGCAAGGGCAGAGCATATTCCTGGGAATGATGAAAAGGAGCCTATTCATGAAGTTTACGATGTTGTTCTTTATCTTGGGATCATCGATATACTGCAGGAATACAACATGACCAAGAAAATCGAGCGTGCCTACAAATCACTTCAGTTTGATTCTATTTCTATCTCCGCAGTTGATCCGGAGTTCTATTCTCATAGGTTTTTGGATTTTATCCAAAAAGTTTTCCCTGAAAATGCATAATATGTAAGCATGTTTGTACTAAATCCTACCTTAGTTATCAGTTGTATGATTTTTTTTCGAAAAAAAAAGATATATTCCCCATCAGTTCATTTGAGTTTGGTTTGATTATTGCCATTAATCTGAAATGTATGATGCTTCATTCTTCATTTCTTTGCATTGCATGTTTTGTTCATTTGAATCGCCTTAGATTTTTTTTTAAAACCAAATTAGCATTATGGGACCTTCACTATACTTCATGTGAAGGCCCTTGTTTCAGTCCTCTGACCTAAATATGTTTAATCTTGATTACTCTCTAGTGATCAATCAATTTTTTAAAAAAAAAGAAAAGGCAAAAGGAGATTTAACAGTTGGTAATTTTTACATGGATTTTTATATGAAGTGTTTTCTTTTAGTTTTGTGCTTTTTAAAAATTCTTCATAGAATTAGCTTGAATTGAATCATATTATATTGCTTTGTTATTCTTTGCACTAGGTGCTTAGTATCATTTTGGTATACCAGGGCAGTTGCTTTGTAGTGCTTACAAAAGGTGTGGGAAGTATTTTTTTCATTTAAGTCGAAGATTCACTAGGTAATGTGCAGTGGGATGATTTTGATTTGAAAACTAAAGTTGATTGTTTAGAATTTATAATTTTTGAGAACTATATATTTTGGGAAATTATGTCTTATTGAAAATTTAAATTGACCTTTTTGAATTATAAAAATATGTTAGTAATTACACATTTTCGGAAATTCAGTTGAGATTACATCAGTATTAATTTTTTGGGGGTCTTTTTATAATCTTATAATTTTAATCTTCACTTTTATTTTCTAATGTGATAAAATAAAGAGTTAGATGCTGTTTTTGAGTTGCATCATGGGAATATTCTCTAATCCCAGCATTTGCATCAAATTCTTCTGTCTTTAGTTCTGAGATAAATTTTTTATTTGATAATCTTCTTTCAATTTTTTTTGGCAATTTTAAACCATCAATTTTTTTTTATATTTTAATGTTTTTTTTATAAATCATGCTAGTTGTTTGGGATGAAGGATTTGAATTTAATTGTCTGGGATGAAGGATTTGAATTTCAATAAATTGTTACGTTACTGTAAGTATATGATTACATCGTCAGTAATAAAAAAATATCGAACTTATAGGGATTGGATTTAAGCATTAGAGACTTAGCACGATGAATTAGCTAAACAATCAAATATTGTAAATTTACGCACTAAAGTCGAGAGAGAAGTAGAGAAAAGAGAGAGCTAGGAAAGACATTTGGTTGAGGAAATTTGGTCTAGTGAAGTGTTTTAAGAGTTCGGTTTCGTTGTGACGCTAATTAATGTACTATGAATTGTCCATCACCTATCCTCTATCCTTATACACATGTAGGAAGTTTAACTCAATTTCGATACTATCCCGCAATGATCATGTTGGAGTGCTATCTCTAATGGTATTCGATGTCATTAAGTATAAGTAAACTAGGAAGCCCGGTTAAAGGGATACCCTTCTTACTAGGGCCCCGGTCATACAATCGCTAGATTATACAAGAAACTTATTAACATAGGATTAGAAATAACCCATTAAACCTAATTCAATGCTTCCTTGTAGAGAATCGTTCTCCCTTTCAAGATGACACTCTAGATGTCCAGTAAAAAGGATACCCTTATCATTAGAGCCCACAATCATATGATCTAGAGCATCCCTTTTACGGGACAAATAAATCAATACAATCATTCAATTAAATATGATATTTAGGCACAAATACTTCACACACACATTTAATTAAATAAATACAAAGCATAAGCATGTCATACAGATAGGAAATTGACAAATTCAAAGAGTATACATTAATTATACATCACAACTACTCCCTTAATCCTAAAACAAATGAATCTACTCCAAAACAAGAGGAGATGAATCTAAAGACATAGAAATTGCAAGCTTAAAAATCCAATCTAAGAAGAAGAGGGAGAAAAACTTAGCCAAGATGACGAGAGGTTTTCGGATCCAACCCTATGCTTCCGGAGTTGAAGGAGAGGACAGAATCAACTTCGGATCGTCAATCAGAGCACGAAGGATGAGCAGATCTGGACCAAAATCGGTCTCCTCAAAGGGAAGACCTTCCTCCCCTTGAAATGGGGAAGAACACCTCTTATATAGAGCAGGGAACGACCCCAAGCACAGGTCGTGTCATGGCCGTACCTTTTGGCACGACCAGGACTTGAAGCGGCTTTAGAAGAAGCACACGACCGTGTGCTTTCACACGGCTTGAGCTTGATTGGTCTCTGGTCGGGAGACACGATCGTGTCAAACTACACTGCTTGACATTGACTGAGCTCTGCTTAGGGGACACAGCCATGTGAAACCACATGGCCTACCTGGGATAGACTCTGGTGAAGGTGCACAGCTGTGCTAGGGGGCATGGCCATGGCTTGCTTGCTCTTGGGTGATGAGGCACGGTCGTGCCAGGGGGCATGACCGTGCCAGGGGGCACGACCGGGCTTTGCCCTTCTTCTAGGGTTGCTCCGAAGCACACCTTAACTTCATTTTTGCTCAAAAAATGCATTCTATCAAGAACAAAACAAGCATGAGCAGACTTTTGATAAAAAGAGTAATTATGTTGAAAATATAATGAAGAGAAGTATAATAGCATAGAACATACTCGAAGAAAATAAGTGAATGCGCGTCAAGACATGCATAAAAGTGTATAAAATTGTTGGTGCAATATCCCTTAGGTCAAGGTTGACTGGTTTGACCAAGCTTGAGTCTTGGTCATAGTTTTGATGTTTGACAATACATGTAGACACATGGACAATGCAGGTGCAGTTGTTCATATGGGGAGATTCTGATCAGGGACTGATCAGTGTGAATGAAGAAGAGTCAAGTAGGTCAAAAGTGACCGGATACCTGACTGGAAAGTCCTAGTGAGTAAAGCTAGGCAGAAGGAAATCCTGGTGAGTAAAGCCAGGTGAAAGTCCTAGTGAGTGAAGCTAGGCAGATGGAAAACCCTAGTGAGTGAAGCTAGGTGAAAGCCCTGGTGAGTGAAGCCAGGCAAGGGAAAATCCAGATGGATCAAGGATGATCAGACATCTGGTGTTGGGAAGTCCAAGTAGGTCAAAGGATTGACTGGATACTTGGCACGAAGAGAAAAGTCCAAGTGGGTCAAAGGGATTGACCGGACACTTGGTGGGGAGTTCTGGCAGGTCAAGGGAGTGACCAGATGCTAGGTATGATGTACCAACAGGTCAAGGTTGACTGGATGTTGGTTTGAGAGGCTTGGGACTTGGTTTTGGGTAAAAACCAAGAGCTGGATCGATCAGTGGATCGATCCAGGCCTTTCCTAGCGAACAGAGAGCCTCTGAATCGATCAGTGGATCGATCCAGAGGTCCCAATCGATCAGCCGATCGATTGGGACGCTGCTGCTTCGCGCGATAAGCGCTGGATCGATCCGTGGATCGATCCAGGCATTTTTTCAGAGCACAGAGGCGCTCTGGATCGATCTGTGAATCGATCCAAAGCCTCCCCGATCGATTGGGAGTTTTCGAATCGATCGGGATCCGACCGTTGCGTCGTATTTGAGCTGCAGGCAGGCGTCTCCTTCAGTAGTTCTTCCCCGATTCATCTCAGATCTCTCGCCAGCTCCTCCACAGCTCTCTCAAAGCTCAGATCGCCAGTTCTTGAAGGATCTTGGAGGTTTTTCCAAGTCAAGAGGCGGATCAAAGGCAAGGAGAAAAGTTAGGGTTAGGGTTTTCTACGCTTATTGTAAGCTTATGCTTGTATTCTTGTATCCCTTCCCTTTCTTTTATACTGAGAGTCTTGTATGGCTTCTCCGACTTCGGTAGTTACCGAAAAGGAGGTTTTTATTAGTGGAGGGTGCGTGAGTAGGTGTGGATCCTTGGACTAGTCACCTCTTGTGAGGTGGATACCAAGTAAACCAACCTTGTTAGCGTTGTGTGATTTGTTTCTGTATTTTTCGCTGCACATCTTCGAAGAAACAAGCAACGACGAGCATCTAGCACGCGACGAGCTATTCACCCCCCCTCTAGCTACTTTTCGGTCCTAACAAGTGGTCTCAGAGCGAGGTCGCTCTTCATCGGAATCATCGCCGGAAGGGTCAAGCATAACAAGAAGAGCTAGAGGGTGAAGAAGTTGAAGCAAAATTGTCAAAGTCAAAGAAATTCAAAAGCTCAACTTCTACAATGGAATTTCGAGATGGCCTCGGATTCGACACGAGGGTGGCTCCACCATACACTTCCACGAGCTTCGATTCTTGGAAATCAAGAATCGAAAATTTTCTTATGATGGAGATAGAGCAATGGTTTGCTCTTATGGAAGGCTTCAAGACTCCAACAAACTCAAAGGGCAAAGTTCTCAAGAGGAGCAAATGGAGCCAAGAGCAAGTCCAAAGGTGCGAGGCCAATGACAAAGTGACCAAGCTTTTGGTCAATTTATTGCCAAGCACCATCCTTTGCAAAATTGGAGAATTTGAAGATGCAAAGGAATTATGGAGTAAATTGGCCAAGCTTCATGAAGAGATCCCCTCCACTGTACAAGAGTAAGAAGAATCCAGAGAGGGTGACTTTTTGGAGCAAGACCAAGAGGAGGACTCCAAGGTTGAGAGATGCTCAACCTTCGAAGAAGAAGTCCAAGAAGAAGCTTCACCTTCAAGGGAGTGCAATGAAGAGAATAAGGAGGGAGCATACTCCTTGTTCCATGTACAAGATGATGAAGCCTCCACCTCTAGGATTGAGGGGGAGTGTAGATCAATGAACCCGGAGCAAGAAGAGGCCTTCACATCCGGGTCAAGTGAAGAAGAAGAAGATGGTGCCACCTCCAAAATTCAAGAAATATCAAATGGAGGAGCAAGTGTCATCCCTACACAAGAAGGTATAAATATTTCAATTAAAAATAAAAATCATATAATATGTTTTGAGTGTAGGGAAAGTGGGCACTACAAGAGCAAGTGTCCCAACTTGGCCAAGAAGAAGGGTCAAGTGACACAAAAGGGCAAGGAGAAGCCCAAGGAGACCACCCCCGTGACAAAGAAGAGCAAGGAGCACATTGTGTGCTTCTTGTGTCAACAAAAAGGGCATTACCGAAGTCAATGCCCCAAGGGGAAGAAGATGGTCAAGGCTTAAGGAGGCACTAGTCAAGGGGGAGCCTCCAAGGTAAAGAAGAAGGTAACATTTATTGAGCCTACCCCTTTACATTATGGTAAAAAGAATGATAGTTCTAATTGTTATCATCTTAATGCAATTTACCATAAGAATAGAAAGCATAAGGGTGTTAAGGAAAAGCATGTGGCCCTACATGCCAAGACTACCCAACCTAAGGTTAGGAAGGTAGATAAAAATTTGGGCAAGAACACTAAGGATAATAGATACAAGCCCAAGAATAAAAATGCTCATGGATCAAATGAAAAATCAAATACTAAGGACTTAGTAAGGGAAAATCAAGTCTTGAGGTCAAGACTTGATAAGTTAGAAAAGACCCTAAAAAAATTGGAAGATATCCTATTAGGGCAAAATGAGCATAACCTAGGTTTAGGGGTACAAAAGCCATCCAATGGCCATAGAGGTTTGGGATACAAACCCAAAGCTAAAAAGGATGTGCCTAGTTATCATAGGGTTCCATATAGTTATGGAACAAGCCCTAAGTCTAGTGGGCAAGCCAAAAATACAAGGGAAGATATCCCTAGAAGTATCTTTGCAACCAAAGTGACTAAGACGTCTAAGAAGTCTAAGAAAGTCACTAACAAGGTATCTAGGGAAGTTATCCCTAGTGAGTACCTAGAGCATCCAAGGAGCACCAATAGGTATTGGGTTCCTAGGAGCATCTTCTCTACCCCATAGATGGGTTAGAGAGTGTCAACTCCGATTAGAAGGGTAGTTAACCCAACTTTGAGGAAATTGACACTCAAGAAGCATTTTCAAGGTTTTTGTAACCTTTGAAAATGAAATGGAATTATTATTTACTCTTTGAAAGAGTAAAATGTGCCTAATGGTGGAAAATTTGATTTTATCTTTAATGGCATAAATTGGGAAAACCTAGAGAAATACCAAGTTGGGATTTTGGTATTCTCTTAAGAATTTAAGGCAATCCAGGCCTTGATTTATGTGCTTACTCTTGAGGAAAAATGGAATATGCCAACATTTGAGGATATGCTTAATTTTTAAGTGGCATGAACAAATCAAGAGAAATAGAAATGTCAATTTAGGTTTTGGCACTTCTTTGAAGCATTTAGGGCAATCTAGGTTTAATGTTTTAAGTTAAAACAAGTGGAGATAGCTACGTGGTTAAGAATACTTAGATAGGCAATCTAGGTATATTTTATTTATGCTAATCCTTGCCATGATTGTTTGCCCATCATATGTCATGACATCATGTCTATTTTTACATTCATGTTTTATTATGAAAAATCCAAAAAATACCATGTCATGACATTCATACATCATGTAGTTATAGGATATTTTCGTTTGAGAAATTATTTCCTTTTGATGTATGTCATAACATATTCATGCATTAAGCTTAATTCCTTGTAATTAAGGACAAATGACATTTAACAATACTTATTAACAAGTGACATCCTAGATGGATGTCTAATATCTCTAAAATACCTGGATAGATATGCATGCTCCCTAGAATAGGGCAAAACCAAAATCTCACATCTCACAAGGACTATAATGTGACTTGTATGTGTTTTAGTGCACATTAGATACAAGTGAGATGTTAGGAAGATGAATAAAACTCAAGATGCTGATTTAGTGCATTCTTTTGAGTTTAGGGTCATCAAAACACATAGTTATGTGTTTTCCCATCATTGGGAAAACTAATGTACAAGTCATGTGCATTAAGCCCAAGGAATGTGATGGGATATTGGTTTTGAAAATTATTTTAAAATGCTTTTGGAAAACCTTGGTGAAGGCTATCTTTTGATAGTAAATCACCATTGAATAGTTAGACACAAACTTGAAGAAAATGCTAAAGTTTAAGCAAGTTTTCAAGCTTGTGTCAATATTTAAAAATATAATGTATTTTCATAGAAAATTATTTTTCCATGATAAAGTATGCCCTAAATAATGTATACACGAAATTTCATGAATTTTGGATTTTTGTAGAATTTTCTAGGGGTTTCTGAAGTTGGCTGAATTTGAAATTCAGCAACTATCAGAGCTCTGATCGATCCATGGATCGATTGGAGTGTATGAATCGATCAGTGGATCGATTCATAAGGCAATTCTCGCGAGCAGAAGCTCGCTGGATCGATCAGTCGATCGATCTACACATCTTGAATCGATCAGTGGATCGATTCAGCTAGGTTCAATCGATTGGAACCCAACTCCAATCGATCCAGGATTCTGATTTTGGATGGGAAAGCTTATTTTCAGCATTTTGAACCTATTTTAGTCTAGGTAACCATTCCTAACCCCTCAAAATACATTTGTATACATAAAAAGGGTATTTTCATGTTGAAAACAAGGATGATTTGGTTAAGGGAGACTAAGTTGAAGTTTAGGTTGAGGTTTGCTTCAAATTTTTGAACATTTGAACCTCAAAACTTCTAAATTTGGGCTTCCTAAAGGTTTAGGGATTCCAAGTCATTGTTGGTGCAATGACAGAAGTTACTACCATGTCTTTAGGGGGAGGGACTCTTTAAAGACATGAAAAAATTTTCATGAACCTTGGAAGGTGGTTAACCTTCTTTTCAGAAAATGCTCATGAATAAGCGTTTGAATTTGAAAAGGGGAGTGGATATCCTCATTATTTCAAGTGGTATTTCAAATGTAGGGAAAATGAAGGGTATGGGACCTTCATTATGATGTTGATCACGACCATGAGTATCTCTTCAGAGGGGGAGATAGTGGTTGTTTGATGTGTGCCAATAGGGGGAGAATGTGTGATTTAAGTTAGGCCTTCATTACCTATGGGGGAGGTCATAGGGGGAGAATGAAGGGAACCAACATTCATACTTTGGCATGAAGAGAGTTAAGGCTGTGGGATTAGCTTAACTCAGAGTAGTCCTAACTTAAAGGTATTGTCAAACATCAAAAAGGGGGAGATTGTTGGTGCAATATCCCTTAGGTCAAGGTTGACTGATTTGACCAAGCTTGAGTCTTGGTCATAGTTTCGATATTTGACAATACATGTAGACACATGGACAATGCAGGTGCAGTTGTTCATATGGGGAGATTCTGATCAGGGACTGATCAGTGTGAATGAAGAAGAGTCAAGTAGGCCAAAAGTGACCGGATACCTGACTGGAAAGTCCTAGTGAGTAAAGCTAGGCAGAAGGAAATCCTGGTGAGTAAAGCCAGGTGAAAGTCCTAGTGAGTGAAGCTAGGCAAATGGAAAACCCTAGTGAGTGAAGCTAGGTGAAAGCCCTGGTGAGTGAAGCCAGGCAAGGGAAAATCCAGATGGATCAAGGATGATCAGACATCTGGTGTTGGGAAGTCCAAGTAGGTCAAAGGATTGACTGGATACTTGGCACGAAGAGAAAAGTCCAAGTGGGTCAAAGGGATTGACCGGACACTTGGTGGGGAGTTCTGGCAGGTCAAGGGAGTGATCAGATGCTAGGTATGATGTACCAACAGGTCAAGGTTGACCGGATGTTGGTTTGAGAGGCTTGGGACTTGGTTTTGGGCAAAAACCAAGAGCTGGATCGATCAGTGGATCGATCCAGGCCTTTCCTAGCGAACAGAGAGCCTCTGAATCGATCAGTGGATCGATCCAGAGGTCCCAATCGATCAGCCGATCGATTGGGACGCTGCTGCTTCGTGCGATAAGCGCTGGATCGATTCGTGGATCGATCCAGACATTTTTCCAGAGCACAGAGGCGCTCTGGATCGATCTGTGAATCGATCCAAAGCCTCCCCGATCGATTGGGAGTTTTCGAATCGATCGGGATCTGACCGTTGCGTCGTATTTGAGCTGCAGGCAGGCGTCTCCGTGAGTTCTTCCCGATTCATCTCAGATCTCTCGCCAGCTCCTCCACAGCTCTCTCAAAGCTCAGATCGCCAGTTCTTGAAGGATCTTGGAGGTTTTTCCAAGTCAAGAGGCGGATCAAAGGCAAGGAGAAAAGTTAAGGTTAGGGTTTTCTACGCTTATTGTAAGCTTGTGCTTGTATTCTTGTATCCCTTCCCTTTCTTTTGTACTGAGAGTCTTGTAGGGCTTCTCCGCCTTCGGTAGTTACCGAAAAGGAGGTTTTTATTAGTGGAGGGTGCGTGAGTAGGTGTGGATCCTTGGACTAGTCACCTCTTGTGAGGTGGATACCAAGTAAACCAACCTTGTTAGCGTTGTGTGATTTGTTTCTGTATTTTCCGCTGCACATCTTCGAAGAAACAAGTAACGACGAGCATCTAGCACGCGACGAGCTATTCACCCCCCCTCTAGCTACTTTTCGTTCATAACAAAAATCTACACACATCACACCCCTAGATTTGAACCTTTGCTTGCCCTCAAGTAAAATTCCGTAATCTAGATTCATGTGCTAATATAGTGCATCATAATCTCTAGTGAAACATTTTAACTCTATCAACTAGTTTCATTGGTGAACATGATCATAGAATAACCTAAGTGTGACCTAAATGTGACCTAAATGTAAGTTCTCATGCATAGTGCGATGAGTGACTGAAGCTTTACAAGTTTCAATTCATAATCATAGTCAAATCGTCATCATCCAACTGAATTCCTTGTGTTTCCGATGATAGATATTTACCTGTCACACACTTGATTCATTTTTCTTAATCTACCCAAGGTCTTAAAGGTGTGCTCGATATCAAGAGAAACATGACATTTATTTTTTCAATAACCTAACTCGGTCTCAAAGGGATAACTTGCTAGTTTTTACTTGCGAAACTATTTTTTATATCTCTTATTCTATTTTTTTTCAAAGTAATTACATTATGGATTACATGAATTTCATTTATATATTTTTTTATTGGGATATTTTAATTTTTTCAAGCAAGCTTACATGACTCGAGCATTATCTAGTAACCAAGATATTGTCTAAGAAATTACCATGGAAACTTAAGTACTAAACAAATTTAATGAATCATGACTATTTCAAAGTTATCTACTATTCAAACTTAGGCAAAGTGAAAATGAGATTCTTAAAATAGGCCACTACTCAAATTTTTCTTAATACAACACAATGCTCACTTCATGCTACCAGAGATAGAAAAAAGAAGTTCAGTAGACATACTAGCACTATTTCTCATAATAACATGAATCAAGAAATGAATATGTAATAATTTTGTTATCAGACAAGTTAGTAGTAAGGTGAAGATTGATGTTCTCTGATGCCATAAACAATCAAAGCAAAACAACCAAAGCAACTAAAGAAAACTGTAATCAAAATGAAAACTAACATGAAATCAAGCAAAATGCAACTGAAATGAACTAAAATGCAAGGAAAGTATATGTACAACTCCCCTAAACTTAAACTTTTCATCATGTCCTGATGAAATCAATATGGTGGAGGAGGGGGATGTGGTGAGCCTCATGGGGGAGGGTAGGGGGTAAGGAGGTAGATCTGCAGGACGAGGAGAACGTGGTCGAGCAAAGAATCTAGGCACTCCAGGAAGGTGACGAATATACTAATGATATTGGAAAAGAGTGGCCACTTGTTGTCTGATAATGTCCATGGAGCGCCTAAAATCCTCTATTTTCTTTTAATCAGTGTTATAATCACAAATAAATTCTGCCACCTAGCCTTCAAAGTTCCTCGTAAACTAAAATTGATCATGTACTTGTTGGAATTGTTCGTCAGACATTTAAAGGTGACCCTCCAAGAATTGTTGTTGGGAACTATGGTTTGGATGATCGGTTAGCTTCGAGTGTCTAGATAACGAGGGTTCAGGGTGTTCTACAGGGGTGGAGGCAAACTCAGGAGTTACACCCCTAATAATCCAGTTGGCGTGGTTGCAAACCATGATACGTTCAGAATTGGGTAGAGGGAGTGGAAATCCATCCCTCTTGAAAAAGGCAAAGTCGTTCTCATCCCGACAGATCATTTTCATGGCAAGGTATGTATCAATATCGATTTTACAATTATTATGAATAACATTCAAACCATAAAGTGCACATTCTAAATGTAAAGCAATTTGGGTTATCAAACCACCAAAAACTATTGTTCCCATAGTTGCCTTCCCGGATCTCATAAGTGTTTGTAAAAAGTAGAACCTGGTATCCAATTCAACTCTATTTAACATTTCTTAAAATGAATAAGGCTCCACCTTTTTAACCTCCCGACCACTTTCTTCTCTATACTGAAAATGGATTTACTCATTACACGATGGAGATATCAAAATACGAGGTTTTGCATGTGTGAAGCTTTAAATTGAGAAGAGTCCTAGGGTTCATTTAAACTAATAATTGAATTTCAAAAAATATTGCTATTAAAATTATAATTAAATTTGCTAGATCCCCCTTAAGTAGGTCGAAATAATTATTAAAGTCATATAGAGACCATTGAAAATCCTGATTAATTAGCCTAAAGCAGATTCTACCATCATAATCTTCTTTAGAGGTAAAGTTGGTCTCTAGTAAACTAAAAAACTTTAGGGCAAGGCGGGAATAAGTTGGTTGGTATGAGTATATCATATCATTCCAATCGAAAGCACTAATTAACCAATCAACATCATCCTTAATCCTCAAGACTTCCATGGTAGTAGGATCTAAATATATAGTGCAAACTAATTTACGAGTAACGAGAGAATTAAATCTAAATTTTTTCATATTATTTCTAAAGATAATACCAAATTCATTATCGTTACCTTCGTCGCGTGTAATCTATTTGCCTTTATCCTTGGAAGAAGCATTCCGTTTGCCTTTGTCCTTCCTTGGGTCATTCTCTCTACTTGATCCTTCACTTCCACATTGGATCCTCTTCAAAATGTTAGACATGGTTGAAAGAAAAGTAGGGGAGAGCGATTATTGAAGAGAAAAGAAAGTGTTCTTGAAGAAGGAAAGAGGGATCTTGAGAGAGGGGGGAGAAGATCTTGGAGAGGAGTGAAGATTTTGGAGAAAAATGAGGAGGAGAGCTCTTAGATCTAGATTTAGGTCTTGGAAGAGGATATATTGGAGAAGAAATTCAAGATGGAGACATTGAGGAAGAAGAAGGTTGTTGACTCTTGCTTAAGGTTGAGGAAATAGGAAACTTGGAGATGGAAAGAGAGGAGAGAGTTGAAGAGGAAGAAGAGATTTTTTTGGGGGGGGGGGGGGGGGGGGGGGGGGGGCGTGCCTGCCTCCCACAGCCGTGCCTTATAGGCACGAACAAGCCGTGTTGTGCTCGGCTGGTCTGGCACGACCCTGTCAATTTTTTTTTGAAGTACGACTTCGCACATGGTCGTGTCAAAGGACACAACCACACCTTGTTCCTCTCGGCCAAACTCACACAACCGTGTCAAATGACACATCCACAGCTTGTTCCTCTCAGCCAATACTCACACGATCGTGTCAAATGACACGACCACAGCTTGTTCTTCTCTGGAGAGAAGACACGGCCATGTCATGAGGTGTGTGCTTCATCGAGTTTCTCCACAGTCTTCCTCCTTTCCATCTTCAAGGGTGCCTCCATGCCCATGGGAAGGTCATGGCCAACTCGTAAAGGCCATAATAAACTTGAAAATAAAATTAAAAAAGTGCATTAGACTCAATGATAAAGAAAAATAAAGACAAATGAAAAATAAATTCTTGGGTTGACTCTCATGCCGCGTTTATTTTAGGTTTTTAGCTCAACCTCATCTTAGCTCAACTTAGAGCTAAATCCTTGGACGGGTGCTTTTCCCTCCGAAGGTGGTTGTTTCTTGTTTTTTCTTCATCTGGGCTCTCACCAGATAGATGTATTTTTTTATTTTTATTGGGGGCCTCCTTTCATTATTTACCAGACAAGGTACAACATTTGGCGGCCTCCCATGAGGGTGAAACATCCTTGTATCAAGTTGGAATTCATCCAACCTGCTTCAACTATTTTTTTAAAAAAAACATGATTAGAGGATTTAGATAAATCTAATTCTAGCTTTTCCTTGCCTATCACCAAAGATAATTTATAATTCTTCACATCAATTAAAGTTTTTGCAGTGGAGAGGAATGCCCTTCCAAGAATTAAAGGAATCTTGGGATCCTCCTCCATGTTTAGAATGAAAAAGTCGTTGAGGATGATGCAACTCCCCACCTCCATTGGTACGTCTTCAATGATACCCATTGGGTATCTACATGAATGATCCGTAAGTTGCAATGTCATAATGGTCAACTTAAAGTTTTTGAGACCTTATTACAAATTGAAAAAGGAATAAGACAAACACTAGCTCCCAAATCACAGAAAGCTTTACCAATGATTATGATTCCTATTTTACATGGAATTGAAAAACTCCCTGGATCTTGAAGCTTTGGAGGTACGGTGTCCATCAATAGAGCGTTGCACTCCTTGGTCAATGCCACAGTCTCATAGCCTTCCTTCTTGCTTCTACTGGGTATGATCTCTTTCAAAAATTTGGCAAAATTTTGGCATTTGATGCAATACATCTATTAAAGGAATTTTGATGCAGAGTTCTTTGACTTTCTCTAGAAATTTACCAAATTCTTCATCCTTCTTGATGTTGGTAAGTCTTTGGGGAAAAGGAATTTCTTGACATTGGATTATTGGTGGAGGAAGCTCTTCAATCTAAACGGTACTCTCCTCTTCTTCTTGAGTGGTATCTATATGAGATGAGGAAGGAGAGGGCTCTCCTTGAGTGTCAATTTTTTTATCGAAAGTAGTCACTTGGGGATCTCCCAATGTTTGTCTGCTTCGAAGCTCAATCTTATTACAGTGCTTAACAGGGTTTATACATGACTTTCCTGGAAAAACCCCTGGTGCTTTTGAGGATGATGAAGCTATCTGTGCCACCTGACTATCAAGCATTTTCATATGCTTTTTAGAATTTTCCATCCTTTGATTAAGTTTCTTAAGTTCGTTTTTCATCTCTAATTGTGTAGCTAGAATCTTCTCAAGTAATTTTTATATTCAGGACAGTTGATAGCTTTGTTGTGGTTGTTGTGGTGGTGGATAGCTTTGTTATTTCCCCGGTTGATAACTTTAACATTGCCGAATGGGTTGTCCTTAATTTTGGTTATTTTTGTAGGAGAAGTTGGGATGATTCTTCCAATCTAGATTATATGCATTAGAGTATGGATTATTTTGTCATGTGTTGAAGCTACCGATAGTGTCACATTGTTCGTTTTAAGCTAATTGAGCAAAGATAGCTCCAAGCGAGTAAGCTTCTTGAGCATGTTCTGTGTTTCCACACGATTCACATATTCCTACAATTGCATTCACCGTGTTGGTCTCCATTGATTTAATCTTCTTTGTTAAAGCATCCATTTTTGCTGATATTATGCTTATAGCATCAACGTCATATTTGCTGAGTACCTTAATGGGATTCCCAAGTGGAGAACTTACACTTCTTTCTGACGTCCACTGATAATGATTAAGAGCCACACTCTCTATTATTTCTTTGGTTTCATCAAGACTCTTGTTCATAAGGGCTTCTCCGACCGCAGAGTCAAGAGATACCTTCGTATGATAATTGATTCCATTATAGAATGTATGAATCACTGACTATTTTTTCAAGTCATGGTGTGGGCATAGTCTGAACATATTTTTGAATCTATCTCACGCTTCATAGAGAGATTCAGTGTCAGAGTGTCTGAAGTTAGCAATTAAATTCCGTATATGTGTTGCCTTAGTAGGTGGGTAGAACTTATTGGTGCAATTGTCCCTGGTTAAAGTTGACCAGTATAACTCAAGCTTGAGTTTTAATATTTGATAATATATAGAGATTGCAGGTGCAATTATCTATTTGAAAGATTGTTAGTACAATTCCCCATTAGTCAAAGGTTGACCAGTTTGATATGAGAGAGTAGTCAAGTAGGTCAAGGTTAACTGGATACTTGATTGAGAAAGTCCAACTAGAGGTTAGACAAGGGCAAGACCAACGATATGGTTGGCAGAAGAAGAAAAACTAAGTGGGTCAATGTTGATCAGACTCTTTGTGTTAGAAGTCCCAGTGAGTGAAATCGGACAGTGAGAAAAATCCTGATGAGTGAAACTAAGCAGTTGAAAAGTCCTAGTGAGTGAACACAAGCAGTTGGAAAGTCCTGGTGAGTGAATCCAGACAGATAGAAAGTCCTGGTGAGTGAAGTTAGGCAGCTGGGAAATCTTAGTGAGTGAAGCTAGACAATGAGAAAATCTTAGTGAGTGAAGTCAGATGAGAAAATCCTAGTGAATGAAGCTAGGTGGAGAAAAGTCTTGGTGAGTGAAACTATACATTGAAAAATCCAGGTGGGTCAAAGGTTGATCGGACACCTGATGTTTGGAAGTCCAAGTGAGTCATAGAGGATCAGACACTTGGCATAAGAAGAAAAGTCCAGGTGGCTCAAAGGTTGACCAGACACCTGGTGTTTGGAAGTCTAAGTGGGTCATAGAGGACCGAGTATTTGGCATGAGGAGAAAAGTTTAGGTCAATGGATTGACCGAACACTTGGTAGAGAAGTCTCAATAGGTGACGGTTGACCTAATGTTGGCAAGGAAACCCTAGACTTGGATTAAGCAAGTTAGCACTGGGAAATCAATCGGGGTAATCAATTAGCTCTAAGATAATCGATTAGGAGGTCTTGCGAGAACACGGAAAGAGCTCGAATCGATTGGGCCAAGCCTAATCGATTGGACCAATCTATTAGGGTCAATTGATTAGGGCCAAGAGATTCGTGAAGAGGAGTTCATGAAAATAAGTCTGAATCAATTGGTCTAATTGATTCTGCCACTGCTAATCGATTGGGTCAATCGATTAGGGAGTGTTTTGTCGCGAGAAGAGGGAATCCATTGAGGCAATTGATTAAGAAGACTTAATCAATTAAGACATTTTTACGAGTGAACAGAGAGTTACAGAATTGATTGGGTAATAGATTAAGGCTCTCTGAATCGATCGGGATGACTCTCCAATCGATTAGGGTTCGAAAAAAGAGTCACTCTACAGGTGTTGGATGGTCGGATGACATGGTAGTCGATTAGGGAAAACCTGAATCGATTGAGAGGCGCCGAAGAACCCTAGAAAAGGGTTTTTTTGGATATTTCGAACTAGAACTCTAGCACATAGTTTCTACATGACACACGACTAGTTCTTGGAGACTTAGAGTGAAGTGCTGCTACATTTCCAAGTTGATCAAGATGTGTTTCCAAGCAAGAAGAGAGCAAACTAGGGTTTCACTGTTGTAATCTTGTAGGACTTCATTTGTATTAGCTTCTCATCTTTTTCTTCTTGTATTTCTTCATGTGTGAGTTTGCACAAGACTTCTCCACCTCCGGATTATTTTCGAGAAGGAGCTCTTTCATAGTATATGTGTGAGAGAGGACCAGATCCTTGGATTAGTCACATCAAGGAGGTAGATACCAAGCAAATCCTTATGTTAGTATTGGAGAGTTCTTTGCTTCAAGTATTCCGCTACAAATCATCTTCATTGAAGCGAGTGAGCTATTCAACCCCCCTCTAGCTCCTCTTGGTCACAACAAAACTTATCAAGAAATAATTGCTCACACTGTTTCAAAGATGTAATGTTGTTTGCAGGTAATGAAGAGAGCTATAGTTTTTCTTTATCATGTAAAGAAAAGCCAAATAAGAACAATCTAACTACTTCGGCTGGTACCTCATTTATCTTCATTATTCCACATATTTCATAAAAAATCTCTAGGTGATGATTAGGATTCTTGTGTGGTCCTCCTCCAAACTGATATTGTTACATCATAGTTATTACTACAGACTTTATCTCAAAATTATTAGCTTCGATAGATGGTCTTGTGATGCTAGACCAGAGTCCTCAAGCATAAGGTGCTACGTAATCTTTGAGAGATTTGTTTGTCATCTCTGTTTTTGCTTGTTCTTCTTATTGCTTCTACAAGTTTCTTCTTCTCTGGAAAGTCCTATCGATCACAGGATCAATAGGTAATAAATCTCCAACAGGGTTAGATCTATGCATACAAGAACAAAACTTAATATAATCAAATGGAAGTGCAGAAATTAAATTGCAAAAAAATATAAAGTGCAGAAAAGAAAATACTAAAATTAAAATAAGAAAATGCAAGATATATACAAAAAGAAAATATAGAAATATTTACAAAAAAAGGGAAAAAATGTTTAGACTAACTCAAGTGTTCGTCAACTAATGTTAAATGCACAATCCCTGGCAATGACATCAAAAATTTGTTACGCTACTATAAGTGCATGGTTATTTCGTCAGTAATAAAAGATATCGAATTCACAGGGATTGAATTTAAGCACAAGAGACTTAGCACGGTGAATTAGCTAAATAATCAAATGTTGTGAATTTACACACTAAAGTTGAGAGAGAAATAGAGAAAAGAGAGCTAGGAAAGATGGTTGGTTGAGGAAATTTGGTCTAGTGAAATGTTCTAGGAGTTCAGTTTTGTTGTGACGCTAATTAATGTACTATGAATTGCCCATCACCCATGCTCTATCCTTATACACATGTAGGAAGTCTAACTCATATCGATACTACCATGCAATGGTCATGTCGGAGTGCTATCTCTAATGGTATCCGATGTCATTAAGTAGGAGTAATCTAGGAAGTCCAGTTAAAGGGATACCCTTGTCACTGGGGCCTCAGTCATACAATATCTAGATTACACAAGACAATTATTAACATAGGATTAAAAATAACCCATTAAGCCTAATTCAATGCTTTCTTGTAAAGAATCGTCCTCTCTTTCAAGACGATACTCTAGATGTCCGGTAAAAGGAATACCCTTGTCACTAGGACCCTCGGTCATATGATCTAGAGCATCCCCTTTACGAGATGAATAAATTAATACAATCATTCAATCAAACATGATATTTAAGCACAAATACTTCACGCACACATTTAATCAAATAAATACAAAGCATAAGCATGTCATACAGATAGGAAATTGACAATTTCAAAGAGTATACATTAATTTGCAAGCTTAGAAATCAAATCTAAGAAGAAGAGGGGGAAAAGCTTAGCCAAGATGACGAGAGGTCTTCGAATCCAATCCTATACTTCCAGAGTTGAAGGAGAGGATAGAATCTGCTTTGGATCATTAATTGAAGTGCGAAGGATGAGCAGATTTGGACCAAAATTGGTTTCCCCAAAGGGAAGACATTCCTCCCCTTGAAATGGGGAAGAACACCCCTTATATAGAGCAGGGCATGCCCCCAGGCATGGGTTGTGTCACGGTCGTGCCTCTTGGCACGACCAAGGCTTGAAGCGGCTCTTGAAGAAGCACACTGTCGTGTGCTTTCACATGACCTGAGCTTGATTTGTCTCTGGTAGGGAGATACAATCGTGTGAAACTACACTGCCTGACCTTGACTAAGCTCTATTCGTGACACGATCGTGTGAAACCACACGACCTGCTCTGGGATAAACTCTGGTGAAGAGGCACGACCGTACCAGGGAACATGACCGTAGCCTGCTTTAATTTCTCTTAGTTGGTGAGGCACGACCATGTCAAGGGGCATGATCGGACTCTATCTTTCTTCTAGGGTTGCTCTGAATCACGTCTAACTCTATTTTCACTCCAAAAATATATCCTATCAAGAACAAAATAGGCATGAGCAGAATTCTGATAAAGAGAATAATTATGTTGAAAATATGATAAAGAGTAACGTAATAAGATATAATACAAATAAATATATGTCAAAACATATATAAAAGTATATAAATTCTACGTACCTCGTAAATACAATTTGGTCTCCTACATAACGTGTGGAGTGCCAAAATGAGGGTGAGATAGTAGATCTGCTTGTGGTCGTCACTCACGTATTATTGTCTATTATTATTATTTTAAAAAATTTAGATGTTTAAGCTATTAATCTTGATGATTTTATTCTTTGAAATATAAGTTATGTATATTTTGAGGTCAATTTCTAGAATTTTCATTCTGAAATTTGAATTCTTACTATACATCAGTGGAGCTGCTATCCATCGTCTTGTACTAACAACGTTACGTTAGGGGATAACATGGTTTCGTCTTATAAAGGAGAAAATTATATTTTCAATCTTGTAATTTGTATCTTTTTCAATTTTAATCTTGTTATGATTTAATTTATGTTCTTAGTCCTGTAACTTGTAATATTTTTTAATTTTAGTCATTTTTCCTCCAAAATTAAAATTTTTCAACGAAAAAGTCTAGTTTGTGGTTGGAATATAAAAAGCACATGGGTCATAAAAAATCAAAATCCCCCAATTCAATTTACAACTCATCATTTTTTGTTGAAAAATTTCAATTTTAGAGGAAAAAGGATTGAAATTGGAAAATATTAAAATTACAAGACTAAAAATATAAATTAACTCATAATAGGATTAAAATTGGAAAAAATATAAGTTACAGGATTAAAAATATAATTTTCTCTCTTATAAAGTATACGCATAGTTTTAAAAGTGAATTTAAAAACTAGAAGACTCGGGGACACCCAAATTTTAGTCGAACAAAAAAGACTGAACTCATAACTTCGAACCATTACGTCGCCAAGAAATAAATGTAAATCACAATTTTGCATCGAAATGGAGTAGATTGTAATTTTGTAATGGTAGGAATGTAAAATTAGAAAATTTCGAGGTCATTTGGGCTATTACGGTTTAAAATAAAATTATAAAACTTACGGGGCAATCTATGATGATGGATGTTATGGTAGCTACCCGAATTGAGGACACAAATGTAGATTAAGAAACTTCGAGGGGAAGTTTCTAATATTGTTGGATTTTGATACCCTTTAACGTTAAAATTTATAATTTGAAACTATCTCTCAAAGGTGAATTGTTGAATTTGAAAGTTTTTTAAATATCAAACTCGAATAGTGTGAATTAATCATCCATGTATAATTGCAGTGACTCCGGGGCATTGTGACCCCACGCGTCACGTGAATAGTAAAGCTCGAGCTTCTTCACGGATTGGAAATAAATAGGAAGAGAATCAGAAAAATGATTACTAATAGGGTGTTGCGAATGGATTCGATAAAAATCACGTTTGAATTAAAAAATTTTAAATTTGGATTGGGTCCGGATTGAAAAATTTTGGATTGAAAATTTTTAAGAATTTGGATGGACTCTTTAGGGTTTAGTGGATTTTTAAGATTAAATTCAATTTTATTTAAAAAATTAAGATATTATATATATAGAGTATGTTAATGATAGGATATTGAGATTAAAGTAAAGAATTATAAAGAAAATAGTAAAAAAAAGATCATTTTGAATTAGATTTTTTTTTGACTTATTCGGATCGAATTCGAATTGGTCAGATGTAGAAGTTTCAAATTGGAATCAGATTCAGATTGAAATCTAAAAAAAAAATTGATCTGACTTATATTCAATCCATTTAAATTGACATCTCTGTTATTTATTAGTATTCCATTTTAAGTGATTGAAAGAAAAGGGATAGAGTTACGAACAGAGGAAATATATATATATATATATAAAAAGGATTTAAGATTTGAATATTAACTTTATGATTTAATGGATTTTTTTTTAATAAACGGGTAGCTTAAAAAGATTAAGCTCATGAGGTTAGATAGGTTAGTCAACATAAATTGAATAATAAAATATCAACCAAATAAATATATATATATATATATATATATATATATATTTGCGAATTTTATTTTTTAAAACATTAAAAAATATATAATAGACTGACAAAAACTAAATTTTTTATTGTTGATAAAATAACTTCCATTGAATTAAGATTCTAATCCTAAATATGCTCTGCCAGTTGATCAAAACTATTTGGCTTTAAAATTTATTGGACAGCGTAATCCAAGATGGACAATTTCATAGTAATTCGTTGGGCGTCGTGAATTTAAGATTTTTACTCATCACAAAGATAAATATAATTACACACAAATGGATGTATATATATATATATATATATATATATAATTTGTTTTACTCAATACAGAATTTATACAATTAATTTAATCTAATTCTATAAGATATTTAGGTGACATTTGATTAAATGATGGGAATGACTATGGGTATAGGTTTGATAGTAAGGTGGAATGAGAATGAGAATGAGAATGAAAATGAAACCCACCTAGTTATATGAGTTTTGTTGATTCCCAAAAATCTAGAAATCATTCCCAAATTGTCATTCTCAAACTCACAAACCAAACACTATCTTTTACTATCATTCCATTCTCTCATTTCCAAACCCATCAACCAAACACCCCCTTAGTCTTTCTATTACATAATTTATAGATCAAATAAACCCTTAAGCACAGTATGTAAAATATGATTTGGATTTCAATATATTTGTTTTTTCCTTTCAAAGCTTTCAAGTTTAGTCTTGTTTCTGAGCACTAGCCTAGTAGTGTTGTCACGCCCCAGAAGAGTCTTTGACCGAAGAAATTTCAGCAACATCTCCCCTGTACGGGTGATAATCTGAAGCATTACTACATACCAAATATACATCAGCCACACTCGGCTGGAATATATATAGAATAGAAATATCATAACTACGCAGTTTAATATACTCAGCCTACCCGGCTCGACAAAAATGAAATAAACCACGCAGTTTAATAAGCCTACACGGCTGAATCCAAAACACACAGCAGCGGAAGACGTGAAACGATACGAACGTAAAACCAACAACGATACTAACAAAATACCTGTCATCACAGACTTGACCCAAAATTCACATCGACTTATTTAAAAATAAAATACACAAAATCAATATACCACCCCAAATGGTAACAAAACCAAAACAAAAATTATCCTCGAGCGTGACGTAGGACCCAGGACTGGCAGCCGACATCTCTCCAAGCATCCATGACTCATCTATCTGTTACCTGGTGGAAGAAAACCATTTTGTGGGGTGGTGAGTATTGGAACTCAGCGGGTAAGGAAAGAGATAGTGCATGAACATAACATGTAAGTAGAGAGTGTCAACAGTATACAGCCTCATAAGAAGAATATCAGATACTATAATAGAACCAAAATAAATGCTCATACCTGAAACCATATCCTAGGCTAGGTATAGTAGGTCAGAACTGGTACTAATCTGCTACAGTTCAGCTCATACTACAAAGGTAATAAGCAAGGTATATACAAATTTCCAATGACTAAACATCTACAATGAGAATATATCTCAACATAAGTAAGCATATCAGCATATGTGAACAACAACAGTAAGCAATAATAGCATATATAGACAGCAGCAGCCAAAGCAAATATAATAACAACAGCGTATGCACGGATGGTCACTCCCGCCCACCTCTCTGCATCATGACCCCTGTATGGTCGAGAGGCCGGGTCAGTGACAGACTGTACACCACTCCAGCTACTACTCACACGAGTGGCCGAGGGGACAGTTGTATAGTAGCTAACTAGCTACATCTGCGACGGGGTCCCTATTGCTCGTACTTCAGCTACCACTCACACGAGTGACCGAGTGCGGCACGACAGGACAAGCGGTATCAACTCCAGCTACCACTCTCTCGAGTGGCCGAGGATGCGGCATGCATGCAATGACATGATGCGAACAATGCAACAGTCGTCATATATATAAGCGGAAACAAGTATGCTACATGAAGCCAGCATGCTCAATATAGTACATAAATAAACAACAGTCAAAGCATACAAACATGGTATCTAGTATCTGCTACTGATCATGGACAACAACAAGAGACTGTATAGATATGGAACGAATTTCTCAAAGATTACGTGGAAGTATCAAGCGCAGGAAAGTAAGAGTGGAGTCAAGGTAAACAGTCTTTATCCAAAATAATTCATGCATTAAGGTCAAAGAACTAAAAGAAAACAAAGCAAGAAGTACCCGCCTTTATTGCGAAGATCGTGCCAAACCAACCCGACGTCAAATCACCCGTATCGAATCAAAATCATGCAAACACATGATGCATATTTAACTAATTTCATAAATAACAACTAGCTAAACCGAACCCCAACCTAATTAGCGGAAACCCTAATCTAACTATGAACCTCGATTCATCCAAATTCATCATCAATTAAGCGTACAAATCAGCAATGAGATTCTAAATTCATAATTCAGATTTAACTAGCTACCACACCTCAAGAATAAGTTACCAACAATCAGATGTACTCCACACAACTCCCACACTAAAATTTCGGACTAAACAACTCAAGAAACCAAGATCACAACAGTACTGCATCATCACAAAGAATCAAATCACATAGAAGACTCGCAACCTATCTGAAACCTTGTGACCTGAAAAGGGAATCAAACAAAACCAAGCTTCACTTATCTGTCTAGAATTTAGGAATGGTAGGAGAAACAAGAGCCTTTTCAATTCAAAACCATGGAATTGCATTAGAGTTCACTGCATCAGTTTCCCAAATTCTGCAGCTATTCAAGAAACAAAGCAACATCGTATAGAATCTGAACTCGATCCCTACTCAAATCGTCAAGGAGAAGCCAAACTAAACCACTTCCAATCGTAAACACCAAAATCCATTGTAAAATCTCAAGAGGAAACACAGAATGAAGCAAGATCAAGGAAGGAAAACAAACTTGAATCGTGACACACCCAATCAATCGGGCAATAGAAAACCCTAGGTTCCAAATCCTTACCCCACTAACCTTATATCTACATATTAGAGAGTACTTGCCGGCTGCTGTTCGCGAGAGGGAGAGGTGAAGGCTGGTGCTCGTATGAGGGAAGGAGAACCGGCGGCTGGGCCTCATCGTGACCGGCGCTGAGGCCTCGTCTTCGGTGCTGGCGGAAGGAGGAAAGGCCGACGGTGTTCGGGGGTGCCCGTGCAAGGGAGAACGAAGAAGGCAGGAGTTCGGCAGAGGGAGAGGTTCGGCGGTGCGAGGAGAGGGTGCGGGACGAAGGTGGAATCGGGAGAGGGAGTTCGGGCGGTGGTGCTGGCTAGGGCACGAGGAATAAAACTTAGGGTAATTAATATAAACCTTAGGTTAATTAAAATAATCAACTCCCTAATAAATAAGTATTCCAAACAGACTTTTTCTCAAACTCAGTAATGCATCCCCATTAAATACGTCATACGAGCTCTGATTAATTCTAGAAAAATTTCTAAAAATTCCAATAAGATTATTCGTTCATTAATATTATTATTTAATTATTATTTGGTTCGGTATTTTACAAGTGCCCTAATATTCTTAAGGCTTTATGCTACCATCCAAAATATCTAGTGCTATAAAAGATCTAACATCTAGTATAGTTAAGCTTGACAGGTTTGATGGCGGCAATTTCATTCGTTGGAAGAAGAGGGTTCATTTTCTCTGGATGGCTCTAAAGATGGTTTATGTGCTCAATACCCTAAAGACAACGTATAAAGGAGAGGAGGAGGAGACATTGGGCGAACTTCATGCAAAACAGAAGTGGGAGACAAACGATGAAATTTGTAGAGGTCACATCCTCAACGTCATGGAGGACAATCTGTTTGACGTCTACCATACGGTAGGAACTGCCAAGGAGCTGTGGGTAAAACTTGAGGCAAGGTATATAAGAGAAGATTTCACAAGTAAGAAATTTCTTATCTCAATATTCTTCAATTATAAAATGATGGGCAATAGACCATCATGTAAAAATTCACTAAATTGGAAAGAATGTTAAAGCATTTTTCTCAATACAATTTAATTATAGATAAGACAATAATTGTTAGTACTTTGATTGATAAACTTCTCCCCTTTTGAAAAGACTTCAAGAGAGATCTTAAGCATTAAAAAAAGAAGATATCTCACTTGAAAGTTAGCTAACTCTCTTCGTATTAAAGAAGAATTGAGAAATTTGTAAACCCTTCCATCAAAGGAGGATGACAAAGGCAATGAGCCAACCATTAAGGTGAATGTCATAGAAGAAATTCAAAACAGAAAATTCAAAAAAAAAGGTTTTCTATGGCAAGGACAATGGAAAAATCAAGAAAAAGAAAAGCAACTGCTATCATTGCAAGAAGGAGGGACACTACAAATATGAGTGTCATCTTCTTAAGAAGAATGGAAATGCTTCAAACTTTCAAGACAAAGACAATGACAATCACTGTTTTTGCTCCGAAAATAGTGATTGTCATTCCGGTGCGTCGACAATCACTGTTTTTGCTTCGAAAGTTATCCTTGTCAACACAAAACCAAACAAAGAGCAGATATCCGAACAAAAGAGTATATATGATGAGTACATGATAAAAGAGGCGATCATGTAAAGAATATATGCGTATAAAGCAAGTGAATGTGCGTTAAAACATGCATAAACGATCATAATATTTACGACATCATCGCACCACCGTTTGTCGATCGTCGGGCATCGACGTCAATCACCTCTGCCCTGATTTCCCACGATCATCTCATTTCTCTTCCTTACTCCTCCTGAACGTCGGTCGCCACTTGCAAGCTCCTGTTGATCGTGTCGGCACCTATCGACGATCGTTGCTCCTCTCTTGCTCATCACTGACGGTCATCTAAGTCTTGTTCTAGCAGCCGACCTCCCTTCTGGCATCTCATCTTTGGTCGCAGATACCAAAGGGGCTTCAGACAGCCAAGCTTCCGATCGTGCCCTAGAACTACCTTCGTGTAACGTCCGAAAATTCTCAAATTATTTTTAGAAATATTCTATGATTTTTTTGGAATTATTAGATATTTTTCCGGAATTTTCCGAGTAGCGGAAGTAGCAAAAATTATTAGAAAAGTAAAATGGCTTAAGCGGGAATCGAACCCGGGACCTCTCGGGTCCGCTAAACCTTTAGTTAGCCTTAGTAACCGGTGAACCCAGTAGGGCCGTGCTGAAAGAGAAGGGAAACATTTATATTTATATTTGAGTTGGGCCTAGTTACCCACTTAATATAAATTAAAAACTTAAGTTGGTTTGGGTTATTTTTAGTTGGGTTCGGCAACATCTCTTTCTCAAAAACCCTCACCGCCGAACACCCTCTCCTTCTCCTCTTCCTTCTCTCGGCGCCCAAACAAGCCAAAGCCAACCCTAGGGTTCCCTCCCTAGGGCCCTAAGAGCACCTTCCGGCAGCGATTCCAACACAAGAACGTTCCCCTCCGCGAGAAGGACGCGTTGGGGCGAGGAGATTATCGAAAGGATCGTCTCCACCGGAATTTTAACGATTAGATTTGTAAGAAATCTAGCACGCAAGGTAAGAAACCCCTCACCTGCAGTATAAGTAGCTCCGTTTGGTTTTATACGCACTAGTTTAGCTATATGCAGTTTTTATCGACGCATAGGGTGAATTTGACCCTCCTCGCAGATTTAGGGATTTAGTGAGTACTTCTAGATGGGCCGGATACGTATTCCCTCTTCAGTGGGGGTTCCTAGACGTTGTCGGGTGCCTAGAAGTGGTCTCCCTAATAGAGGGGAGAGTTGGGGCACACTAGGTGTTCGATAAAATAGCTAGTTAAGTTAAAATGCAAATTAGACATTTTAATAGCTCAGTTAAATGTATTAGAAGCATTTAAATCAGTAAATCAGTTTATTTTAGCTTATATGGGACTACGGTCCAATGGGTGGGCTCCCACAGTCGCCTCTAGGTTCAGACAACCTAGCTCTAGGTTCAGATAACCTAGACAGCAAAACAGATTAGCTATATTCAGTATTTTATTTTCAGTGGCACTGTACTGGATCAGATATCCATTGGGTTGGACTCCCACAGTCATCCCTAGGTTCAGATAACCTAGTTAACCCTACTAAATTCGGGACTTGCAAGCCCGGGTCTAGTTAGGGATGCGCGCACAGCAAGTACAGTTGCCGGGCCCAAACAGCATGATTATATATTTTCACTTATTATGAATTAGTTTTCAAAGCTCAAATTAGTTATGTTAGTTGAGTTGGAATTCAGTATCAGTTTAGCTACAGTTTAGCTTATTATATGTTCAGTTCAGTTATCTTTATTGATTCATATGATTGGTTGTCATGCCATGATTGTATGCTTATATGTCATGCCATGTTTAGTTTATTCAGTATACTTAGCATATCTTTTCAAACAGCATGATTTAAAATCATAATTGCATCGTATGCATGTTTTAGTGAGGTAGATGGTTTCTTACTAAGCTTTTTAGCTTACAGATACTCTTTTCCTTATACTGTAAAAGGAAAATGGACTAGCAGTGGAGGCTGGGGGTCAATGCAGATCGAGATGGTGTGTGTGACAGGAACATGGAATAAAAGATCCTTAGGGGATCTAGCAAGCTTAAACAATTGAACTTTTAGTATTTCTATTTTCACGCACTTTGAATTGTTAAATGCTACGAACTAGTAAACCATGCTTTATATCCAGTTTAGAATGCTAGCTTTATGTCATTAGAATATATTCTATGGATTGTATAAGTGAAATGTGAGATTTTGGCACGAACAAGTGCTGAAATCAGAGCTTAACTGCAAAATCAGAAACCCCAATCGATCGGTGGATCGATTGGGGGGTCCCAATCGATCAGCTGATCGATCGAGAAAATTGCTCCGCGAACAGTAGGTTTCTGGATCGATCAGCCGATCGATCCAGCAATTTCTGTCGCGAACAGAAGGTTCGGGGATCGATCACTGGATCGATTGGTTAGTCTGGATCGATCAGCCGATCGATCCAGAATATCGTCCCGAGCACAGTAGCGTGCTGGATCGATCACTGGATCGATCCAACCTATGTCCCGCGTACAGTAGCCGGCTGAATCGATCCCTGGATCGATCCGACGTTCCAATCGATCAATGGATCGATTGGGAGGTCTGATAGCAGCTGGAAAACATTTATTTCAGTTCCTTGACCATAGGGGATGTAGTATACGCCAGATATACTTTAGATTACACCCTTTAGCATGTATAGTATCAAGAAATGTTAGCAGCTTAGAAAATTTCAAATTAGTACAGCTTCCGCACTTAGATTTAATGATGATCATGGAATAGTTTAGCAACGATTAATGTAACGATCGGCCTCACAGCCTAGTCAGTAGAAGGCGGGTCGTTACACTTCGAGCCGCCTCTTCCTGATCTGGCACCGGCTCACTGAGTGCCAGCATCTATTAACCTAGCGCCACCATCAGCATCTAATTGCTTGCTACCATCGCCGAAGAAGAGGGAAGTTAGGTAAAGATTCTTGTTAACTTCAACAGTGATGTGGATTTAGGTAAATTATTGTTAGAATTTCTAGCTAGTTGGATTTGGGATTGTTTTCTAAATGGCAGTGGAGGATTACGTGCAGTTGCTTGGTTCCAGCTTTGGGCCCAGCCACTGTAGCTCCGATTGTGAGCAACAACACGGTCGAATTTAGGTGAGTTTTTTATGGATTGGTGTTGGAATATCCGAAATTTAAAGCTATGTTTAGGTTTTAAGACTTTTGGTGCTTGATCAATTTCTCTGTTTTCATAGCTTTGGTTGGCAGTGTTGTTCTGACCATCTTTCCGACAGCAAGGGGTTTTCTGGAAATGGGTTGATTCAAAAGCAAACAGATTAGGGATGTTGATTCGAGATGGGCGTCTCGACGTAGGATTTCTGGTCGCGATCTTCTTTTTGTGACGGGTAACTTGACTTATCTTTTAGATATTGTCATTTGATATGCATAGTGGATTTTAATTAGTAATAATTTTGTTATATCTGCATCGGTATGTCCCCTCGGATGGGTCTAATGGCTAGCACATGAGGTGTTGCCACAATGAGGTCTGGGGTTCAAATCTCGGCAAAGCCGAGGTAAATACCTCCCTTATGTGCTTGTCATTATTCCAAAGGCTAGTAGCCGTCTGTGATTTACCTCCTCCGTGTTGGTCCTAGGATGAGTTGGCGGGGGCGCTGAGGGCGAGCGTATTCGCCTTTTTGCCACAATTGATTCCTTCAGCATGCTTATTTATTAGCTGTTTTACATCCATTACCCTCTTGATTATTTATGCTCATAGAGGTAGTGACATATCATGCCTTATGATATACCGGACTAGACATTTACCATATCTGATACGTGTACCTAGATCTTCTTATTTGAGCCATTTATTTTTTGTACATGTTTTATGGAGGTAGATATGGTCAGGATTTTCATGCTTAGTGTCATGCACCATCTCGCATGATTGCATGTTGAGCGATTATTGGCTCCATTATTGTTGAGCACATCGCCAGTTATATGAATCTGCACACACAACCACTCATGAGTTAGTGGTTTTTATTCAGGTAGGGTGTGTTACAGCAGGTTGCTTTGTCAGTGCTCCGCTAGTCCACTTATAGGTAGCGTAACGCAGCGTGGTAGCAGAACAGGAATCCCTCCTCTAGACTGGCTCAGGGAGATGAGAGCATTGAGCTCCCCCACTTATGATTTGGGGTAGGAGGATAGGTATACTCCGACAGTATCCTGTCCACTCGGTCACTCAGGAGCAGTGATGGCAGAGTGCACAGTTGTCACAGCCCTACCCACTCGGTCTCACCATCGTATGTGAGATGATTGACTGGCATCAGGGGTGACCAGGACATGTCATTTGCATCATATACATGATTGCATTTATTTCTTGTGTTTACTACACTTTGTTTGTTGCATATTTGGTGGATGCATATGATTGACATGCATACATGAGATATGACATTTTCGGTCTGACGACCTTATTATTCTGATAGGAGGTCCTGGTGAGTACAGCTTCTCCCATTTCCTTCAGTTTTGCATTTTCCATTATTATTCCAGGAGACTATACGCATAATTTTTACTATTGGTTATTTTCTACTATGCATGTCAACTTGGTATCCGCTAAGTGTTGGACTCACCCTGTTGATATATTTTCTATATCAGGTTGAAGCTGTCAGGAGGTTCCAGTCGCTAGTCCCCACTAGGTGTCGAGGTGATTTTATATATATTCGGATTTGTGTTTCCTTGTTAGTGAACTACATACTTGTGATGTATGTGTTTTGCACTTTGGATTTTATATCGTGCTTCGGGTCTGATGCCCACATTTCCACTGCAAAGGTTTTCTGAGGTGTGTGTTTCCCTCGTTATAGTGGAGTAGGAATTATTATAAATTGCGTGGTTGTGTAGTCAGTCGAAGGCTGATTTATTATTAACTGCATGGATTGTTTATCTTTGTCTATTATATATTCCAGCCGTGTTGGCTGATGGTTGTGAGCCCTGAGGGCTTTGTAGATGAGTTTCAGATTATCACTCGTACAGGGGAGATGTTATCGAAATTTCCTCGGTAGGGACTCCCTCGGGGCATGACAAATACTCCGTCCGTCCAGAGTTGAGTTCACCTAAACCCAACTCTGGCCTTCTCCTTGAATAGTTTTCCTTCCCGGCTTCTTGTCCCTCGTAAGCACTGTGCGCGTCCTTCTCATCCGCTGGTGTACTCTTCCATAGTACCTCGTCCCTCCGATGCACTAACCCGTTAACTCACTTCCTGTGTCATCCTTCTCGCTAGCTGCATCTTCCACTCGACTTCTTATGTTTCTAAGTCCCTACACAGTTAGACACAAAGCATAAGAAATGCAGAACCTAACTTAACTTAGTTGATTACATCAAAACCAACCCCGGGGTACTTACAAAATGTATATTTTTGAATGGTGAGTTACATGAAGAGGTGTATATGAAACAACCAGAAGGGTTTGTGGCACCTGGACAAGAGCACAAAGTGTGTAAACTTGTGAAGTCATTGTATGGACTTAAACAAGCTCCAAAGAAATGACATCAAAAATTTTATCAAGTAATACTTGCTAGTGGATTCAAAATCAATGAATCAGATAAATATATATATAGCAACTATTCAAATGGCAAAGGTGTCATAATATGTTTGTATATGGATGACATGTTGATCTTCGGTTCAAACCTAGAGCAAGTCTTAGAAATCAAAAAATTGCTATCAAGCAAGTTTGATATGAAAGATATAGGAGAAGTTGATGTCATCTTAGGTATAAAGATCAAAAGATAACAAGGATCAATCCTACTCTCATAGTCTCATTATATTGAGAAGGTTCTCAAAATATTTAATCACTATGATTGTAAATCGGCTTTACCTCTCTTGGACCCTAAAATTGACCATGTCAAGAATGAGGGTTCGACAGTATCACAGTTGGAATATTCACAAGCGATAGAAAGCTTGATGTATGTCATGACTTGTACTCGTCTGGATATTACTTATGTAGTAGGGGTGTTAAGTAGGTATACAAGTAAACCCAACAAACAATATTGGTTAGGTGTTACAAGAATTCTGAGATATCTCAAAAACATAATAAATTATAGTATAAGATATAAGGGAGATCTTTCAGTATTTGAAGGATACTCAAATGCTAGTTGGATACCGAATAAAGATGATCACTCTTTAACAAGTGGTTGGATCTTTACTCTAGGTGATGGAGTTGTTTCCTGGGCATCCAAGAAACAAATATGCATAACCGACTCCACCATAATAGCTGAGTTTGTAGCTTTAACTGTAGCTAGCAAGGAAGTCGAATGGCTAAGAAACTTGTTGTATGAGACACCAATGTGGCCAAAGCCTATCTCTCCTATAACTATACATTGTGATAGCACAAGTATGATTGCCAAGGCTTATAGTGAGGTCTATAATGACAAGTCAAGACATATTAGAGTGAGACATAGTATAGTTAAAGACTTGATAAAAAGTGGAGTCATAACCATAGATTATGTTAAATCCAAAGAAAACTTAGCTGATTTTTTAATAAAATGATTAACTAGATATATAATTGAAAGAACCTCCATTGAGATGTGGTGAAAAGTAAACTTTCAACAATGGAAACATCAATCTAACACTACCACATTGCATAGTCTTGGATTCAATGTAGTAAAAAGTACATTAGACAAAAATTGAAACACTATATCAAAGGTAAGTGTTTAAATTCTCGCTGGTAAAGTGAGGATGAACTTAGTGATTCTTAATAAGTCTTAAAAAATATCATAAATGGCATGGGCATTTGAGAACTTACTTATATGAATGTAGGATTTAATTATCCATCAAAATTTTGGACTTAAACTTTGACACATACATGAAAGGATTGTTTCATTACACAAAGTGTATATTGTTTATAACAATTGGAAAG
Source organism: Zingiber officinale (assembly GCF_018446385.1). Taxonomy (NCBI): domain Eukaryota; kingdom Viridiplantae; phylum Streptophyta; class Magnoliopsida; order Zingiberales; family Zingiberaceae; genus Zingiber; species Zingiber officinale. The sequence goes on along the minus strand of NC_055991.1, from coordinate 12,083,807 downwards.
AGGTGAATATGTGTGTGATGATTCATGTGGTTTGTTACATAAACCTTTAGTTCAAAGCTTAGCTGCTAAAATAGTTTACAAACTTATAAGAAACCATCAAAAAGATAGTGGTTCAATCAAAATAAACCATTATTAATGCACAAATTATCAAGATGTGTTTTGTAATCCATGGATAAAATATTTTTAATTATTGAAAATGGTGAGAGATTGTTGGATATTTTAAATAAATAAAAAGATTTGAAGGAAAAGTCGTGACTTTTAGTCATTTCAATATCATGATGTGCTTGATTGTTTATAAAAAAATTAAGTTGGATGAAAAATAAAACACATTCTTGCTCTCCTTTCCTTTATTTTTTTAAATTGACTTACTCAATGCAAAGTTTAGGCAATTAGCTTCATTTAATCCTATAGGATATTTAGTATTTATGTTGCACAATTTATAAACCAAATAAAACCTTGAGGATAATATTTGAAATACGATTTGGAGATCAATACATTTGTTCTTTCTTTTCAAAGCTTTCAAGTTTGATCTTATTTCTGAGCACTAGCCTAGTAGTACACCAACAATCCGACCATAGCATCTTGCATCTTGACTACAACAGACCACAAATTGACCGTGGCCTTGCCCGTTGCGTTGCGAGGTCATGGGTAAGGCTCGACTTAGCCATGAGGTTGCGACCATGACATCGTGGCCTCACCACGAGGAGTCTTCCGAGTAAACATAGCATAAAGATCAAGTGCTAATTAAGATAAAATTAGCAGAATAACAATCATTTATTAAGACTGTCAAACTGTTCATGCTTAAAATTTGGCAAATAAAAGAAGAGAATGTTAAGAAAGGCGATGCTATATATATTTTATTTTTTTCCTTGAAAACAAAATTCAGGCTCGGGGGACGGATCAAATTGGCAATACTTCGATTAAGCCAAATCAGAAAGACAATTACAGATAAAGCCATTGCATGGGAGACCAGATCTGTTGGTAAAAACAAAGTGGATTAGGAGTTGGACTATTCGTAATTATGGTTGGATTATGATCATAATCCGATTGTAATTAGTTACGATCTGGTCATAATTAATTACGATCTCTTTTTGAATTCACCATCCCCATTAGGTTATAATTTTGGTCGGAATGAACGGCCGAAAGTCACCCGGAGGCCGCTAGAAGTAGGAAAGTGTCCAAGTTACTGAGCGCTGAGCGGGAATCGCATCCAATTATGATCGGATCATGATCACGATCCAATCGTAATTATAAATAATTCATCCTCTAATCCATATTTTTTTGTTTAGAGCAAGAGATGCTCCCTACACAGATTAGTTGGTCAATAGTCGATCCATTTAACACAGGTTAAAGATTTGATTATTATTATTATAGCACTTTTCAGTCAACCAATTTAGCTTTCTTTTCAGCACCTTAACGGTTGCAAGGTCAACGCCTCCCACGCATTCGCCGCCTCTCTTGATGTTTGTGTGCAATGCAGCTTGATCTTGAGCTTGAGTTTGATCCTCAGCCTCTTGGATTGCACAACAAATCTGCATTGGTATGCATGAACACACAGGAGCTGTGCTTGCTAAGGCTTGATAGAGGTTGGATCCTGCTAAGCATATATAGCATCAAACAAGCAAGGTCATCCATAATTCGTCTCAAGTTAAGTTGTGCCCAGTATAGATAACCTAATAGAGGTCGGGCTATGTCAGACTAGACCTAACGTGGGAGTTGTGCCTGCCGAGGCTAGATAGAGGTTGGATCACGCTAAGCAACGAGGACAGATGCCCTAAAGTAATCCACATCTCAAATTGAGTTAGGATACCAACAATAACAAGCATCTCGCCTCAAGACAAGTCGAGATGTGATTCAATTTTTTCTTGATACCCGCACTGAAGGCAACTTCATGCACGAACTCCTTTGCCCACTTGATAGATGCAAGTGAGAGTTTTATGTGCATAAGAGTAGTGTTCCTACCCAACTCAATTGAGCAAAAACAAGCTTAACACTAAAATCAAATGACATGGAGGTTCCAATCGCCTAAGAAGACTAGGAAAGCGATGAAGGGATAGCCTTGACCACACGGTTCAAAGAAAGTGCCAATGAAGAGGAGAAAGGGACAAAGAGTACAATGAAACTTAATGAATGAAATGTTGAAGAACAAGAAGTCACAAGAGGGCTTTGACCCCTCTTCATCATTAATCCATCTAAACTTTTAAGGAAAAAAAAAACACTATTGCCAAGTGCCAACCAATGCTTGATCGCCACCCAGTGTCGACGATCACCAATTAACCATCAATCTAAACCCTAAACTCTAAAACCCCAAATAAGTGAATTCAAAGTTACATTCTACTATGAGGCAATAGAAACCCTTTTCTAGGTTACATCCATAGCTACGAAGCATCAGCTAATTCTACTAACCATCTGATGAATGACAGATAATCGACAACAGAAGATTCCTATTATATAACAAAATAGTATGACAAATATATAAGATAATATTGATAGACTTGATTCTCAAAATTCAACGTTCTTTTCATGCATTTGTAAACAAAATGACTTGAATGCAAACATAAAAAATTCTCACCTAGATAATATTTATTGAAAGAAATTCAATACAATACAAAGAGGTGGACAACACTTGCTCAGAGCAATTGAGATAAATCCTTATCTTTCAGAGGCAACTTTCTGTTTCTTAAGCATGCGATAGCCACCAACAACACAGGCATGGTCCCTTTCAAATGGTTCCAAAGTGACTTGCTCTGAAGGTTTGAATTGTTCTGCCTGGAGCTTTTTCACTTCCTGGGCAAAAACAGCCTCGGAAGGAACAGTGGAGTCAATGCAGTTGGCCTGTGACAGGGAGCACGCAGACAATATACAATGAGTACTGAAATAAATGATAACCTAGATCGGAAGTATATAGATGAAAGGAAAATCTAGGTTACCTTAATTGAAATCACAAAATGTCCACCATTCTTCAAGAAGTATGAAGCATTCAGAGCCAAGATTCTTGCCTGCAAGAATACTATAGCCAATGAAAAACTTAAAAAAATCAAGTTTAAAAAGCTAATATCGCACCACAAATGGATAATACATTCTGTCCTCTAGTTTTTCCTTAACCATAGGTTGCTTCTCACCCATCAACAGAGTCAAGAATAATCAGTAAATTCCTTGACAATCCACTTAGCTACATAGACTGGGAAGAGACGCTAAATACCAGAGTTGCTTTGGTAGTTGAAAACTTTATGTACCGCTCATATTATTGGAGCAGTGAAGGGGTATAATAGTGGAAATAATTCCCAAACATAAAGGACTAAAGACAACTAAACATTAGAGATGGATATTATCTTGAACTAGAAAACAATTAGTTAAAAACTTACTATTTAATTAGAAAAGGAATTGAGAGATAATCACACAAATTAGACTTCTCATGCAATACATTATCATCCGTTGTAGACAAAATCAGAGGTTGTCAATTGTAAGGGTGAGGAAGCATATCATTTATAGTTCCTTGGCATGTGTATTATAAATATATTTTCACATTTTAACAATTTTTCATATTTCCTACATTGTCAATTATTAGACTAATAGGGTCTTTATATTGCAGTTGGCAATCAGCAAAGTAACTTTACCAATGAGTTTCTTGTAACCAAAAGCAGACAGCAATCATTTCAACTAGAAAAGTTCATTTACAAATACTATTTATGCTAATCATCTTAAGTAATATTTAAGCCACCACAAATCAACCAATCAGACAAAGAAAGAAACAGCACAAGAAATTTTATGGAATAAAAGGGAAATAATGTTAATCATATCAAGAGTCCCTTAAGATGTAATATATTATGAAGCATAAATATTAAATGAAATCTGCCAAAAACTGCTATGAGCATAAAATTTAAAATGAAAACAACCAAAAAACTGCAATGTGCATATAAGGAACTAGAGTTAATGTGCATCAGAAACTCGAATCTGCATCATCCATGATGTCCTGAAGGGGAATCCGAGTAACTTCATCATATGCATGGAACTTCTAAATCAAAATTGAAACCAATCTTGGAAAATTCAACATTTAATATCAAAACAAAAGTTTCTTCATTTTAATACAAAATTGTAGTTTGCAACATGTCCAAATTTCTGTGTAGTTAAAAAGTTGATGACTGAAATAAAATAATGGCATATAGCCCATGATAACTCAAAATGATATTCTGAAGGATGTCAATAACTTGAACAAAGTCAATAACTTGATTGCAAAAAAATAAAAGACTGACATTGGAATAATTTGTCCACTCATATGCATCAAAAACTCAAATCTGTATCATCCATGTTGTCTTAAAGGGGAATCCGAGTAAATTCAACTTATGCATGAAATTTTATATCAAAGACTAAATAAATATTCAAGAAAAAAAAAATCAAAGTACATTGAAACAAAAGCTTCCTAATATTAAGATGAATATCATAAATTCTTGCATGTTCAAATCTGATGTTGAGTTAGTGTCGCCCACCAAAATAAGATGAATGAGAGTCCATAATAACTCAAAAATGACAAAATTCAAGGATATCAATCACTTCAACAAATCAAAATCATTTTATTGATGCATCATAAAAAAATGCCACTAGCACAATAAGCAAAAAAAGAAAACAATTTCCCAGGAATAATGCTTCAACTCCAATTGAAGACTCTAATTATATACAATTCATGTATACCTCCAAACTTTCCAAATTAAAAATTAGATTGGGATCAAGGCAAATGGCATGTTGAACTACATGAATCTAGTGCTAAAATCCTTACCTGATCAGGCTGAGCCACATCTGAAAAAATAACATCCACCATGCCAACCAACATCCTATATCTAGCAGGATGTCTAGCATCCTCTATTATGGGAATCACATTAGTACGCTTTTTGGCCATATTTACAAGATCTCTACCACTTCGATGTGAGAATTCCACAGCATACACAACTCCTGTCTGTAAAAATGAAAAATAATAAGAAATACATATTGAATTGTATTTTATCCAACAAATTTAGCACTAGAAACCATAAAACTTTAGATAAACTTACAGGTCCAACAATGTCAGAAACATGAGACACTGTAGTCCCTGATGCACCACCAAGATACAGAACACGAGTGCCAGGAGCCTAAATATAAAACATAACATTACTGCAATAATAATAAACCATCAATGCAGAATATCAAGCAATAAAGAAAAGAGCCAGTGAAAAAAATGTTTTAGCTTGTCTTTACAAATCCAGGTCAAAAAGAAATAATTAGATGGCCATAATCAAGTGTACCAAACTGCTTCTAGGTACAATTAACGCTGAAATCTGTCACACTTATACTTCATAAAATCAATCTGATTAAAAGCATGAACTCTTCATTAAAATGAATGTTTTGAAGAAAAAACCAAGAAATTATATAAAATTTCAGTGTGGCAACTGCCCTCTTATAGAGCTTGGCAGCTTGATTGGGCTTTAACGGTCATACATATCACAAACTCAAAACATTCAGCAACAAAAACAGCAACTAAGAACAATGGACAGAGAGATGCATGCTTGAGCTATTATGTTAGACCACTAGATGAAAAGGCAATATCTGATGTCTACTATATTGCCAATATATCTTTTGAATTTTGATCATCAGTAAGGAGTGAAATTATAAGTTGGTGATTATCAACAGAAACTTACTATAAGACCATCTAGCCACACATCAAACACAGAATAATGACTAGCAATCTAAGACTTTTGAGTAATCATGGAGAACTTACAATCCAAATGTTGTCCACGCCACCAATTATAGCTGCTGCAAGTTTTGACCGGAACGGATTCCATATCCTGTACTCAACTTTAGTCCCATCCTCATTCTACAATAGCAAGACAAAGTTAAATATCACTAACACAGAAAACACAATGATCACAGATAATGTGAAGACAGATAAATCACCTGAACAGAAACTCGCTTCTCGCCATAAACAGATTCACCAGAGACCATGTTCTTCGTGCAGAGCGCGTCTTCTTTCCCTTTAGCCAGGAAAACTCCATCATGCCGGTGTGGCTGGACAACAACCTTGCTCCCGCCCTTCATACCCCCGCCCCGGCCTCCGCCGCGGCCTCCACCACGGCCGCTTCCTCCCCTACCTCCTCGTCCGCCTCCACGGCCCCTTCCACCACCACGGCCTTCTGCCCCACCGCCTCGACCTCCGAATCCTCTCCCCCTGCCTCTCCCTCCTCCACCATCGCTCCGGCCCCTGAAGCTACCACCGCCTGATGAAAAACATCAGAACCCAAACCTACTTAGCATCATTTTCTTCCTCCCAACAAATTAACAAAATGATGAAAGATGATTCTTTCAGCAATCACTAAAATGAAAAGAGAGCTGCTGCAATGAACAAATACTAACCCCTTGGAGGCCTCATGTCGGCGACTAGGTATTCTGCAACGAGAAGAATGATAGAGACGCAAAACTAGGGAAGATGATATTTATAGAGACAGCAAGTTAGGGTTTAGGGTTTGGTGATGGAGCCAAGATATGACTAGTGTGTCTCGATTGAATCGTGGCCGTCCATTTTGGTTTAGTTAAGTGTTAAACACATTGAGTTAAGTAAGAAAGACATTAAATGTAGTTCTAAATGGGGTTGGTACGAGTATTGGAAATGAAAACTCTATTCAAATCTTAAGATCTTTAAAATTTTAACGATGATAAAAAGTCAACTAAGAGAGAATAGGAGAAAATAATTAAAAGTTGAAACTTTAAAATTGTAAAAGTAAATTTGAAGTTGAAACTAAGTCGAAACTCTAAAATTAAGAATGATAATGAGTCGAGTTCGGGTTGGATTTTATATCTTCTGTTCTCATATCTATTGGGTATAGGATCTTTGATGGATATACTTATGCCCCCAAGATATAGCGCAGATGGTGGGCGCATAGTATTTCTGGCGTAATAGCCAGGGGTCGATTCTGACGACCTGGGGTTTTTGTCTTGTTTATATCCAACTATTATCATTATACAAAAATATATTAAAATTAACCACCTATTAAAAATATATATATAATTAAAAAATAGATTAAACATCTATATAATCTCCTTCTAATATCAACAAAAATAGTAAGTTAATTTTAGAAAAAGAATTTTTCTTTTTAATATATATATATATATATATTATTTAATCGAATATTCGAGTCGGATATTAATAGTCCCTCCATACCATCAGATTCGGATGAAATTATCATCCCTATCTAAGGGGGCATTTGGTATGAGCATGGGAATGAAAATCGGAATGGGAATCATTATATTGTGGAATGGGAATGGGAATGGGTATGAGCATGGATATCACTCTTAAAAGCAATGTTTGGTTAGTTGCATACTTTCTATCGGAATAAATCAATATTTCCTTTTTTACCCTTAAAGGAAAATAAGAGAAAAAAATTAGATGTGAGAGAAAAATATGATGAAAGAGAATGATGAGAGAGAAAGTATAATGAGAGAGAAAGTGTGATGAGAAAGAATGAAGAGAGAGAAAGTGTGATGAGAGAAAATGAGAAAAGAGAGTGTGATAGAAGAGAGCATGATGAGAGAAGATGAGAGATAAAATATGATGGGAAAGGATGAAGAGATAGAAAATGTAATGAGAAAAAATGAGGGGAGAGAGAGTGTGTGATGAGAGAGATTGAGGAGAGAGAAAGTATGATGAGAGAGAAAGTGTGATGAGAAAAAAAGAGAACAGTGAGTGTGATGGAAGAGATTGAGAAGAGAGAAAGTATGATGAGAGAGAAAGTATGATGAAAGAGAAAGTGTGTTGAGGAAAAAAAAGGAGGGAGTGTGACAAGAGAGATTGAGGAGAGAGAAAGTGTGATGAGAGCGAAAGTATGATGAGAAAAAAAAAAGACAGTGTGATGGGAGAGATTGAGGAGAGAGAAAGTATGATGAGAGAGAAAGTATGATGAAAAAAAGGAAGAGAGTGTGATGAGAGAGATTGAGGAGAGAGAAAGTATGATGAGAGAGAAAATGTAATGAAAAAAAAGAGGAAAGAGAGTGTGGTAGGAGAGAGAAAGTGTGTGATAAAATGATGAGAGAGAAAATATGATGAGAGAGAACAAGGAGAGAGAAGTGATATGAAGAAAAAATAAATAAATAAATTTTGATATTTGATATTAAGGGAGAAAATTTTAGTTTTAAGTCAAGGGTAGTTTTGGAATAAGAAAATATTTTGATTGATGAAAATAGGGTAATGACTCATTGAAGGGGAGGTACATAAGAATGAGCTATTACCCAATTTCAAGGATTTATTCCCTTATTTGTATTCCTATTCCTATAATCCAAACATTAACAATGGTAATAAATGATTCTCATTCCCATTCCCCACTCCTATTCCCCTAAACCAAACGTCCCCTAAAATCTCAAAAGTAAATTTGAAACCTTAACCTTGAAGGGTACTAGAGATTGTCTTCTTTTTTTTTTTTCTAGAGTAACTTTAATTATTTGTCAAATAAAATTTTACAAAGAAAAACATGATGCAATTATTGTTCCCAAAGTTTTATGAAGTTTGACCGTAAAATATGATAATATAATCAATGTAATTGAGGAGGTTAAAGATTTCTTAATTTTTCCTTTGATGAACTATTAGATTCTTCATGAGCCCAAACGAAATAGATTAGTTGAGAAAAATAAAGAAAAGATATCTAAAGCTTCTCAAGTGAGGGGAGACTAAAAAAAAAGGGAAAATTTTATTGTAAGAGGACATGAAAGAGGAGACTTTCATAGTAGAAAATGATAGAAGATGTAAATTAGATTTAGAGATAACAAGTAGATTCAAGTTGAAAGTAAATACACTTGCTATGGGGACTAACGGTGGTAAAATAAAATTACTATACAATGTCTTTTTTGTTCTAGTTCGGCACATAATTTGTTAAGTATTATAGTTGATGGTGGGTGGCTATGTAGTTTTGTTAATGGAACATGTGTTTTTACACACAAAAATTCTAGGCAATCCATTGTTAGTATGCAAATAACAGAAAATAAAATGTTTTCACTTAAAACTGTTAGTGTAAGTCCTAAGAGTCAATCAAGAATTGATTGACTTAGAACATTTTGTATCATATTTCATTAATAAAAAGTAAAATTTATGATTATTATATTACTTCAGATTTGTGTCAAATGAATAAGTATAATAATGTTCTAGGATAGTAGGTTCTAGTCTACAACATATCAATTAATTAAATTGATAATGAGAGACTGTAAATATATATAGACACTACTCTTAACTATTCCTAATCAAGTATTAATATAAAAGAAAATATTAATGCATTGAGACTAGCATGTAGGTCAATTGATGACTTATTTTCATAAGTCATGGATATGAGATATCAAGTTAACACATGAGTATATATTAGAGAATATATATTGAATTGACACGCAATGAGAATGTTTCATGGATCGTTATATGAGTGTCATAAAATTCTCATAATGACTATTGGTATAAATAGTCTTTAGACCTGAAGTCACTATGGTTCCCTATATTGAATCAATCACACGTGAGAGGGGGTGAATCACGTAGTTTTCAAAAACTCGTCTTTTTGTTTTAAAATCAAAGTATGAATGCAACGAAAAACTAAGAAGAATGAGAACACAAGAAGACACGAACGGTTTACTTGGTTCGGAGTCTTTGGCGACTCCTACTCTAAGACCTAGGTCCCGCAGACCTATCGACGGGTAATCCACTAAAAGCCTCTTTCGGTACCTCCGAAAGAGGAAATCGAGTACAAAAAAAAGTTGAACAAGTGCAACACACTGCACATGTCCTTTTGCATAAAATTAATTACAAAAGAAAATTACCGACACTTAAAGATTAAAGTGGGGGCGTTCGTGTCGATGTCGATCTGCCAGCCATGATCAGAAGTCATCGGACAGCCGCTAGGCATAGAAGCTTTGTAGCAAAGTCGTAGTGGGAGCCCGAAGCAATCGGAACTTCAAATGAACGCGCAATAGCTCATATAAGTGTTGTTGTCTAATGCCTTCTTGAGACAGCCTTATAAAAGGCATGGAAGGCGCCTTCCATAGCCATAGAAGGCGCCTCCAATGAGGCAAGTTCGATCTCGAACAGTCCGATGCTTATCCATGACTTCGACCAAATTTTATCTCGCGGAAGGCGCCTTCCATGGCTATGGAAGGTGTCTTCTATGAACAATACGAAGGCACCTTCTATCTGTTGAATCGAGAATTCACTAGAGGGGGGTGAATAGCGATTTAAAAAAACTTTATCGAGTAAGCACGCAGCAGAAAAAGAGAAGCAAAAAGAGAGCAATGCTAACACAAGTAATCTTTTACTTGGTTCGGAGCCTATGTCGACTCCTACGCCAAGGTCCGCACTCGTTGAGTGCTTTCGTTGGGCAATCACTAATAATTCGAAAAAGATATTACAAATGCAGTACAGGAATTAATTAGTAAAAGAAAAACCAACAATAAAAGTAAGACAGAAAATGAACTTGTCAGAGAGCCTTCGCAGCGTCGCAGAGCACAGAAGAGCAGATCGTGAGTTGTTGTATTGTGACTCCAGCCTTTACCCTCCTTATATAGGAGGTTCGGGGCGCTTGGATCCCTTCGGGCGCCCTGAATATGACGTAGCCGAGTCAACCAGGGATCTTCACATGGCGAGGTGACGTTGCGGATAAAAATTACCTTCGGGCGCCCGGATCCCTTCTGGGCGCCCGGACCCTTGTTTTCCAGCATTCTCCATCCTACAAGAAAACGTTAGTCCGAGGCAATGTAAATTATATTTCCTGCAACACAGAGTATTATCACAGTTTATAATAAAACAGGATAGTAATTAGATTCTATCTCCTCGAGATCAGAATCTAGTCACGATCTCGACTTAGATATCCGAAATGGATCTAAGTCAGATCGACGCCTAATGTTCCCTTTCCGGGAACGCGTCCTCACAGTCACTCCCCTCCAGTGACTTACTGTAAAATACTGAACAATTAATGATTAAATGATAAGGTTATTTGAGGAAATAATCTTATTGAAATTTTTAAAAAATTTTAGAAATTTTTCTGGAATTAATCAGAGCTCGTACAACATATTTAAGGGGGATGCACTTATGGGCTTGAGAAAAGCATGTTTGGAATAACCGAAAGTGAGAGTTGATTAAGGAATCAACTTAGGGTTTAATTGTGTTAAACCTAAGTATAGCTATAAAAAGCTCCACATCCCTAAATTTCTTACCCGACATCTCCTTTCCCCTCTCCACCGTCGCATCTCCCTCTCCCTCTCGCGCCGAACCTCTTCTCCCCAAATCCACCGCCGGCTCTCCTCTCCTCCGTCGATCCATGACTGCCGAATCCCCCTCTTCCCCGAGCCCTTCCTCTCGCAAGTTCCTGCACCACAATAGTCGGCGACCGTCTCCTCCTCCTCACGCGAGCACCACAGCCGCCGGTCTCCTTTCCTCCTCGCACGGGCACCATAGCCGGCGATCTCTCCCTCTGTTGAACCACAGTCACCGTCCATGTTGGGAGCCGTCGTCACACCCTTCAATTATGCCAAGCCCAGTGATCGATCCACCTCTCCATCTTCACCGCGTCGTGTCCTAGCTATGATCGCCGGTGTCGCTGGTCGTTGCGAGGGTCGCGGATCTCGTCTCCACCTCCATCTCCTGCTCCATTGTCGTTGCTACTCTCTTCCACCCCACAACCACCGCGGTGTTGGTTGCTACTCGGAAAACCTAGAGGTTCCACTGTACAAAAATTTTGTACAAAAGTCTGAACCTTTTCCTAGCTACCATGTGTTCTTTTAAATTAAATTTTGGATCGCCTGCGGAACTTAACACGTTTGATCCAAAACTTAATCTATTTGTTCTTTTGGGTTTTGACTTGGATCTCCTGCGGAACTTAACACGTTTGATCCAAATCACCTAAGTTATTAATTCCATTAAATATTAATTTCCAAAATTGGTTCCCAGTATTGACGTGGCGAGGCACATGACCTTCTTGGATATGGGAGCAACCACCACCGACTAGACAAAACCTTTTAAGGAAAGCTAATATTTAATTTCCTAAAATAACTTTAGGTCAACCGAAAAGAACAATCAAATCACAAGGAAAAGAAAAACAAAAGAACACTATATCGAAAACAAATTCGAAACACTAGAATCGTATGCCTCTTTTATTTAGTATTATTTTCAAAAATAACTAGTATGATGCGGAAAGAAAAATTACTAGTTATACCTTTTAGAAAGACCTCTTGATCTTCTACCGTATTCCTCTTCTAACCTCGGACGTTGTGTGGGCAACGATCTTCCAAGATGAGAACCACCTAGGCACCTTCTTCCTTCTTCCTTCAAGTTTCGGCCAAGCACAAGAACTTCCAAAGGATGAAGAATTTTCCACCAACCAAGCTCCAAGGGATGCATGCTTTTTCTCCTTCTTCTCCTTCCTTGATCCGGCCACATCCTCCAAGCTCCAAGAGATGATAGATTTCGGCCACAACAAGAGGAGAGAAGAGAAAGGGAAGGGCCGGCCACCACACCAAGGAAAAGAGGGAGAAAAATAGAATAGAGTCCTTAGCCTTGAAGCCTCCTCTACCCCCTCTTTTATAATCCTTGGTCTTGGCAAATAAGGAAAATTTAATAAAAACTTCCTTAATTCTTTTGCCATTGAAAAGGAAAATTTATTTAATTAAAACAATTTTCTCTTTTCAAATTACAATGGTCGGCCATAACAAATAATATCTCCAAGCAAATAAAATTTTAAACACCAATTAAAACTTCCTTATTTGCTTCCGGAAATTTATAAAAATTTCTCCAATAATTTTATCCATTCATGATTGGTTTATAAAAATGAAATTTAATAAATTAAAATCTTTCTTTTAAACATGTGGATAAAAAGAAAGTTATCTCTATAAATTAAAATCTCTTTTAATCTACAAATAAGGAAAGATATCAAATCTTTTCTTAATCTTTTGTAGAAACTTATAAAAGAGAATATTTAATTTTAAACTCTCTTTTAAATCATGAACATGGTTAAAAAGGAAAGTTTTCTTAAAATTTAAAATCCTCCTTTAATCAACAAATAAGGAAAGAATTCAAATTTTAAACTCACTTTTAAACATGTAGATGATTTACAAATAAGGAAAGTTTTTACCAAAACTTAAAACCATCCTTTTAAACTACAAATAAGGAAAGAGATTAATCTATTCTCTTAATCTTTTGTAGAAAGCTATAAAAGGAAATTTTTAATTTTTAAACTCTCTTTTAAAATCATGATATCCACATAAGAAATAATTTTAATAAAAATCCTTTTTAATATTCTAGTGGCCGGCCACCTAAGCTTGGGACCCAAGCTTTGGCCGGCCACCTACATGGCTCATCCACTTGGTCTTGGCCGGCCCTAGCTTGGTTTCCAAGCTAGCTTGGCCGGCCCCATTGAATGGGTAAGAAGGTGGGTATGCGGTGGGTATAAATCTCTATATACTAGAGGCTACGATAGAGACCGAGAGGAGGAATTAGTTTTGGTCTCCCGATAAAATTAAGCATCCCGTGCTCCCCCCGAACACACAACTTAATTTTATCAATAATAATTCATTCCACTAGAGAACTATTATTGAACTACCGCACCAATCCCAAATTACATTTTGGGCTCCTTTTTATCATGAGTGTGTTAGTCTCCCTGTGTTTAAGATAACAAATGTCCACTAATTAAGTAAGTTACTGACAACTCACTTAATTAATATCTAGCTCCAAAAGTAGTACCACTCAACTTCATCGTCATGTCGGACTAAGTCCACCTGCAGGGTTTAACATGACAATCCTTATGAGATCCTCTTGGGGACATTCTCAACCTAGATTACTAGGACACAGTTTCCTTCTATAATCAACAACACACACTATAAGTAATATCATTTCCCAACTTATCGGGCTTATTGATTCATCGAACTAAATCTCACCCATTGATAAATTAAAGAAATAAATATCAAATATATGTGCTTGTTATTATATTAAGATTAAGAACACACACTTTCATAATAACTGAGGTCTTTGTTCCTTTATAAAGTCAGTATAAAAGAAACGACCTCTAATGGTCCTACTCAATACACTCTTAGTGTACTAGTGTAATTATATAGTTAAGATAAACTAACACCTAATTATACTACGACCTTCCAATGGTTTGTTCCTTTCCATCATGGTCGTGAGCTACTGTTTATAATTTATACGGTACTGATAACATGATCTTCTGTGTGTGACACCACACACCATGTTATCTACAATATAAATTAATTGAACAACTACATTTATCACAAATGTAGACATTTGACCAATGTGATTCTTATTTCTAGATAAATGTTTTATACCAAAAGTAAGGCTTTTAGTATACATTTTAACAATCTCCCACTTATACTAAAAGACTAAGCTGCCATATCTGCTGCCATACATCTGATTCCCATGTCTTTCAAAAAACTCTTGCCTTAAGGACCTTAGGTTATCATCTGATGCAATCTAGGCGGCAACAACTTCTCCTCGTTATACAATTTCTCGTATTGGGTAGTACTTGCGCTCTATTGTGTTTACCTGCCTTATAGACTTATGGTTTCTTCGAGTTTGTTACTGCACCAATATCATTACAATGAATTGTAATAATCTTTGGACAAACTAGAAATCATATCTAAGTCTATCTTGAGGTTATTGATTCATTTATCTTTTATGGCTACCTCAGAGGCTTGCCATATACTCAGCTTCTATGGTGGAGTCCAGATAAACACCTATGCTTATCACTCTTCTATAGTTATGACTTTACCTCCTAAAGTAAACACAAAACCCCGAGGTTGACTTACTATTGTCCTTATCGATTGGAAATCAAAATCCGTGCAACCCACATGGACCAAATTAACTGCCTTGTAAGCTAGCATATAATCTTATGTGCCTCTAAGGTACTTTAATATATGCTTTACTGCAGTCCAATGTCCTTGTCCAGGGTTACTTTGATATCTGCTAACTATGCCCTTGGCAAAACAGATTTCTGATCTCGTGCATAGCATACATTAGGCTTCCGATAGCCGAAGCATAAAGATCTGCCTTCATTTTCTCTATCTCCTTTGATGTCTTCGAAGACATCTCTTTAGATAAAGCTACTCCAAGCCCAAAAGGTAAGAAATCTTTCTTTGGAGTTCTGCATGCTTAAAACGAGCAAGGATTTTTTTTCGATATATGAAGCTTGGGATAATTAAAATATTCTTTTCTTGCGATCCCTTATTACTTTGATCCCAAGAATATATTCATTCTCCCAAGTCCTTCATATCAAATTGCTTGGACAATCATACCCTTACTTCTGACAATATTTTGATATTATTTCCAACTACCAAAAATGTTATCTACGTATAGTACAAGAAATACCACCACGTTTCCATCACACTTTTTGTATACACAAGACTTATCCGATTACTAAATAAATCCATAGGTCTGGATTCCTTTGATAAACCGGATGTTCCAAGACCTTGAAGCTTTGCCTCAGTCCATAGACTGATTGAGCTTGCACATGAAATGTTCTTTGCCCTTTACAATGAACCCTTCTGGTTGCTTTGTATGGATGCTTTTTTCAAGACTTCCATTAAGGAATGCTGTCTTGACATCCACTTGCTAAATAGATAAAAGAATCCGGATAGACTTAAGCATGACTACCAGTGAAAAAGTTTCCTTTTTCATCAAGCCTTGCTTTGAAAGTTTCCACCTTCCCGTCTATCCATCTTTTCCTATTGTAGACATATTTTCACCCAATGGCTTTTACACCATCTGGTGGTTCTACAAGCTTCCAGATTTGATTAGAATACATATATTTTAATTATGTATTCATTGCTCTTTGCCAAGATGTTGCATCTTTATTTTGGAGTGTTTCATCATATTTCCGGGATCAGACTCATGTTCATTTGGGATCAAGTCCAAAAACTCTCCCAAAACATGAATCCTTTTGGTTGTTTGACAACCCTCCCACTATGATGATGTACTGCCTATAATTGTGTATCAATTATGACACGTGTTGCAGTTTCTTGTGATATTTCATCTTGTACAGTTGGTACTAGATTAGACATGTCCTTTATAATTTCTTTAAGAACAAATTTACTTATGGGCTTGTAGTTTATTACATAGTCCTTTTCTAAAAATCGATCATTGATGCTAACAATGACCTTCTGATTTTTAAGACTATAAACCTACTTTCATTTCTCTAGGATAACTTACAAACAAGTGAATTCCTGTCCAACTTATCATTGTCTCTCTTCAGCATATGTGCTGGACTACCCGAATTCGAATATGCTTCAAAATAGGCTTATGCCTATTTAGCAATTCTATATGAGTAGAGAGTTCTAACTTTGGAAGGTACTATATTCACTTCCGTTTTCAGAGTATATCCTTAAAATGAATTTGGTAATTTTCCAAATAACTCATCATCAATCTACTTATTTCCATAAGAGTCCTATACCTTCCTTTTTCTACACCATTCTGTATGGGTGTACCAGGTGCAGTTAGTTGGGATTGAATCCCTACTTCTGATAAGTGACTCCTAAATTCTCCCAAGAGGTACTTGCCACTATGATCCATAGTGACTTTTACTTTAACATTTCTCCGCATCAGCCTTATACTCTTTGAACTAATCAAAGTACTTAGTCTTGCGGTACATTAAGTAAATTTATTTATATCTTGAATAGTTGTCTATAAAATAGACAAAATATTCAATACTACCTCTTGTCTGGATAGTCATAGGATCATACAAATCAGAATGAACCAATTCCAACATATATTTGGCTTCATACCCCTTAGACTTAAAAGTTTCTTGGTTATTTTTCCTTCCAAGTAAGACTCGCAGGTTGGAAAGATTTCCACTACCAATGAACCCAAAAGTTCATCAGCTACCAATGAATCCTACTCAAGTTAATATAACCTAGCCTTAGATGCCAAAGATATATTGGTTCATTTCCGAAGGTTGCTTCCTCTTAAAGTTAGAAGATGTGTTATAATTTCCATTTATTACATCGTGGGAGTTATTGGATTATAAATTGTCAACCAACATACCAGAATAGATAACTTCTCTATTTTCTTTGATAACAATTTTGTTATCAAAATAGACACAATATCTATTCTATAATAGTTTAGAAACTGAAATCAGGTTCTTTCTAAACTTAGTACGTAAAGACAATTTCTAATAATCCATATTTTATTCCTATTAAAGGATAAACATCTCCCACTGCAACAGCTGCCACTTTTACAGCAGTGCCCATGTGGACGGTGTTTTTATTTTCATTTAGTTGTCGGGTTTCCTGGAACCCTGCAATGAATTGCGGTCATGATTAATGGCATCTGTATCTACACTCCAGGTTCTGGTAGATAACACCACTAAACATGTTTCAACTAATGAATTAAATACACCTATATTGTTCTTTAGTTCTAAAAGGACAGACTATCTTAATGTCCAAGTCCTATTTCCAATTATAACAATCGGGACTACTAAGTCTTTTCTATAGTATAACAACTAGGGAATTGACAAACATTTTAAATCCTAAGAATCACAAAAATATTTGGTCAAGATCAATTCCTTAAAATCCCCATGAATTTTGTATGCCACGATAGTGTGGACGTATACAAAATCAAAGAAGAGATTTTATCCATTAATTTTATTATCTCGTCAACTTTACTTTATGACGAATAAAATTAATAGTTGATCTTTCTTTGATCAAATATTTGGTCAAAACTTTTGAATTTAAAATAACATTGATTCCTCAAACAATATTATTTAAATTCACCAACACCTCAAACACCGTGAATTTTGCATGCCACGATAGTGTGGACGTATACAAAATTAAACATTTATAAGAGGAGAGGTTTACCCATTAATTATCTTGTCAATAAATCTTTATGACAAATAAAATTACCTCAAACACCGTGAATTTTGTATGCCACGATAGTGTGGACGTATACAAAATCAAACATTTGTAAGAGGGGTTTTTAATTTTATTATCTTGTCAACTTATTTATTTGACAAATCAATAGTTGATTTTCTTCGGTCACACAAATAATAGCAGTGACTCCGATGGGGAGGATACTATTAGACGTGTCTAAGTGTATACCATTACTTGACACTAAGTCCATTAATAAGATTATGCCTCTTCCGATGGGGAAGATCACATGCTCTTAATTAACTTCCTATAGTCATCCAAAATGAAAGTTTAGTCTAGTGATCCGCAAACAAGCTCATCCGATATGGAGGAAGGCACTCAGAGCCAACGCGCAAGCTTGTTGCATCACTTATAAACCAGTAATGGAGACCGTGGAATTTAATTAAAAATAAATCCCTCTCCCACTTAGTTATTTAAAGTGAGGAATTTTGACTATGCTAGCCTACTTAGCATGCATACTAACAAGCACACACAACACAGCATAAAAAGCAATAAACAGAAAAACTAATTTTCAACTATTATGGCTTTTATCTATTGCTGTCCTCCGTGTGTCGCCAACCCTAGCTGCTGCCATCTTTGGCCACCGCCACCGGGTCTAGTTGTCGCATCCATCTTGCTCCTTGTTCCGCTGTGCCTCTGGTCCTCAAAAGGTTCCACGCCTTGCAAGATTCGATCCGCGACATAAATAGAATTTTACATTCTCGATCCTATATTCCTCGAAGGAATGTACATGTAAACTAGATCGAACATAAAATAAAATTTACATCCATCGATCCTATATTCCATAAAAGGAATGTACATGCAACTAGATCAAAAATAAAATCCTAATAAAACTAAATACAGCTCTTTTATAATACAATCATGCACACACAATAAATGCCCTTGACATGTCCAAGGGTCCAATCACACACATAATAACTATAAGCCATAATAGTTGGATCATGCATCCACAAAGTTAGCACATCCTACTATTATCCTGCCTAAATTATGTATGACATGTGCATAATTAAACTAATACCAAATACACAGAGGCAAAACCCTAGCTCTGATACCAATTGTTGGTTGCTACTCGGAAAACCTAGAGGTTCCACTGTACAAAAATTTTGTACAAAGGTCTGAACCTTTTCCTAGCTACCATGTGTTCTTTTAAATTAAATTTTGGATCGCCTGCGGAACTTAACATGTTTGATCCAAAACTTAATATATTTGTTCTTTTAGGTTTTGACTTGGATCTCCTGCGGAACTTAACACGTTTGATCCAAATCACCTAAGTTATTAATTCCATTAAATATTAATTTCCAAAATTGGTTCCCAGTATTGACGTGGCGAGGCACATGACCTTCTTGGATATGGGAGCAACCACCACCGACTAGACAAAACCTTTTAAGGAAAGCTAATATTTAATTTCCTAAAATAACTTTAGGTCAACCGAAAAGAACAATCAAATCACAAGGAAAAGAAAAACAAAAGAACACTATATCAAAAACAAATTCGAAACACTAGAATCGTATGCCTCTTGTATTTAGTATTATTTCCAAAAATAACTAGTATGATGCGGAAAGAAAAATTACTAGTTATACCTTTTAGAAAGACCTCTTGATCTTCTACCGTATTCCTCTTCTAACCTCGGACGTTGTGTGGGCAACGATCTTCCAAGATGAGAACCACCTAGGCACCTTCTTCTTTCTTCCTTCAAGTTTCGGCCAAGATATCAAATCTTTCTTTTAAACATGTGGATAAAAAGAAAGTTATCTCTATAAATTAAAATCTCTTTTAATCTACAAATAAGGAAAGATATCAAATCTTTTCTTAATCTTTTGTAGAAACTTATAAAAGAGAATATTTAATTTTAAACTCTCTTTTAAATCATGAACATGGTTAAAAAGGAAAGTTTTCTTAAAATTTAAAATCCTCCTTTAATCAACAAATAAGGAAAGATTTCAAATTTTAAACTCTCTTTTAAACATGTAGATGATTTACAAATAAGGAAAGTTTTTACCAAAAATTAAAACCATCCTTTTAAACTATAAATAAGGAAAGAGATTAATCTCTTCTCTTAATCTTTTGTAGAAAGATATAAAAGGAAATTTTTAATTTTTAAACTCTCTTTTAAAATCATGATATCCACATAAGAAATAATTTTAATAAAAATCCTTTTTAATATTCTAGTGGCCGGCCACCTACATGGCTCATCCACTTGGTCTTGGTCGGCCCTAGCTTGGTTTCCAAGCTAGCTTGGCTGGCCCCATTGAATGGGTAAGAAGGTGGGTATGCGGTGGGTATAAATCTCTATATACTAGAGGCTACGATAGGGACCGAGAGGAGGAATTAGTTTTGGTCTCCCGATAAAATTAAGCATCCCGTGCTCGTCCCGAACACACAACTTAATTTTATCAATAATAATTCATTCCACTAGAGAACTATTATTGAACTATCGCACCAATCCCAAATTACATTTTGGGCTCCTTCTTATCATGAGTGTGTTAGTCTCCCTGTGTTTAAGATAACAAATGTCCACTAATTAAGTAAGTTACTGACAACTCACTTAATTAATATCTAGCTCCAAAAGCAGTACCACTCAACTTCATCGTCATGTCAGACTAAGTCCACCTGCAGGGTTTAACATGACAATCCTTATGAGCTCCTCTTGGGGACATTCTCAACCTAGATTACTAGGACACAGTTTCTTTCTATAATCAACAACACACACTATAAGTAATATCATTTCCCAACTTATCGGGCTTATTGATTCATCGAACTAAATCTCACCCATTGATAAATTAAAGGAATAAATATCAAATATATGTGCTTGTTATTATATTAAGATTAAGAACACACACTTCCATAATAACTGAGGTCTTTGTTCCTTTATAAAGTCAGTATAAAAGAAACGACCTCTAATGATCCTACTCAATACACTCTTAGTGTACTAGTGTAATTATATAGTTAAGATAAACTAACACCTAATTACACTACAACCTTCCAATGGTTTGTTCCTTTCCATCATGGTCGTGAGCTACTGTTTATAATTTATAAGGTACTGATAACATGATCTTCTGTGTGTGACACCACACACCATGTTATCTACAATATAAATTAATTGAACAACTACATTTATCACAAATGTAGACATTTGACCAATGTGATTCTTATTTCTAGATAAATGTTTTATACCAAAAGCAAGGCTTTTAGTATACATTCTAACACGCGGACCACTGGAAAAGAAGAGGCAAGCTTCTACACCCTCATAGCTTCATCCACAGTCGATTGCCATTGTTACTCATCACTAGAGGAGTTGTAGGGTAACAAAATCTTTAACCCAGTTAGATCTATTCATTGATTTGGTTAATTGAACATTGTTGAGGTCGATTTGAGTTACTTGAGTTATGATGCTTGAGAGTTAATTCAAGTTAGCTTAATCCAGTGTAGTTGTGATTTTTGTGGATGGGTTGATCAATTGGTAATGAAGTAATTGAGTTTAGATTGATTATGCTTCTAGTATACCCTAATTGGAGGTTAAATGATTAGGGTTGCTTAATCTATTTAGTCATGAAATTAGAAATTCATTTATGAGTTGATTTCTCTAGTTGAATTAATTCACCAGGATGTTATCTACGAAGAAGTATTGGATTATCAAAAGGAATGGAAACATAGTTACCTAATCGTATTAGGATTGAGTTTTGGGGTTTAGCAAGTTGTTATATATGTGATTAGCTAAATCATATATCATATTATTTGCAGGACGTTGATTTGAGATGAGCGTATCGACGTGAGATTATTTACCATAATCGACATATAAAGGCGGGTACTTATTGCTTTGTTTCTTTTAGTACTTTGACCTTGGTGCATGAACTATTTTGGACAAGAAACTGTTTTTACCTTGACTCCACTCTTATTTTCTTGCGCTTGATACTTCCACTCGATCTTTGAGAAACTCATTTTCAAATCTATACAGTCTCTTGTTGTTGTCCATGATAAGTAGCAGATACTAGATACCATATTTGTATGCTTTGACTGTTATTTATTTATGTACCGTATTGAACATGCTGGCCTCATGTAGCATACCTAATTTTTGCTTATATTTGTATGATGACTGTTGCATTTGGCACATCATATCATGTCATGCATGTCAACGATCAATTCTCCCTTGCGGTCGAGAGAGTCGTTGACCGGGGTTGCATCCTCGGCCACTCGAGAGAGTGGTAGCTGGAGTTGATGCCGCTTGTCCTGTCGTGCCGCACTCAGCCACTCATGGGTAGTGGTAGCTGGGGTTACGAGTAGCAGGGATCCATCACATATGTAGCTAGTTAGCTACTATGCAACTGTCTCCTTGGCCACTTGAGAGAGTGATAGCTAGAGTGGCGTACAGTCTGTCACTGACTCGGCCTCTCGACCATACAAGGGGTCATGGTGCAGAGAGGTGGGCAGGAGTGATCATCTGTGCATACACTGTTTGTTATTATAATTGCTTTGGCTGCTGCTGTTTATATATGTTGTTATTGCTTACTTACTGTTGTTGCTCACTTATGCTGCTATGCTTGCTTATGTTGAGATATACCCTCGTTGTAGGTGTGTAATCCTTGGTTTACTTATTGGAAGTTTGTATATACCTTACACATTTCCTCTGTAGTTATGAGCATACTGTAGCATATTAGTACTACTTATGACCTTCTATTACTAGCCTAGGATATGGTTTCAGGTATGAGCATTTATTATGATTTTGTTTTAGTATCTGCTACTCCCCTTATGAGACTGTATTCCTTTTGGCATTCTCTATTTGTTTATATATGTTCATGCATTATCTTTCCTTACCCGCTGAGTTCCAATACTCACCACCTCGCAAATTGGTTTTCTTTCGCCAGGTAACAGGTAGATGAGTCATGGATGCTTGGAGAGTTTTGGCTGCCAGTCCCACGTCACACTCGAAGATAGTTTTCTTTTTGGGTTTTGTTACTGTTTGGGTGGTATGTTAATTTTGCGTATTTTGCTCTTGAACAAGTCGATATGGATTTTTGGAGTCTAGTCTGGTGGTTGCAGGTATTTTAGTTAGTGACTTTGTTGGTTTTACATTCGTATTATTTAATGATTTTCCGCTGCGTTTGATACAGTCATGTGAGCTGTTATTATACTGCATGGTTGTGTATTTACTTTTATCCGTGTGGGCTTATTATACTGCGTGGTTGTGTTTATTTTGTTCCAGCCGAGTGGACTGATGATATAAACTGCGTGGTTGTTTATATATTCCAGCCGTATGTGGCTGATGTATATTTTGTATGTAGTAATGCTTCAGATTGTCATCCGTACAGGGGAGATGTTGCCGAAATTTCTTCTAATAGGGACTACCTGGGGCGTGACACTTACCTTAACTTACCAGCCAAACGTCCCGTCAGCCCTTCGACCTGTTTGAACTTCGTGCCAGCTATCCGGTCAGCCCGTTGACCTAGCTGGACTTCGTGTCAAACGTCTGGTCAGCCTGTCGACCCATTTGGACTTCGTTCCAGCTATCCGGTCGGCCCGTTGACCTAGCTGGGCTTCGTGCCAGACATCAGGTCAGCCCGTCGACCTGTCTGGGCTTCTCCTGCATACTCAGTCAGAGTGTTAAATAACAACGAAACTAACTTAACATATTTTTTCATTCATCAAAATTTGAGTTAGACCGTTAGTGCTAACCGCACCAACAATCTCCCCCTTTTTGATGCAATGACAACCTGGTTAAGTTAGTGAAAAAATATGCAAGAAAAAATATGCAAGAAAAAATAAGCATTTATAAGGTTGTTAAGTTAACTTTATTTTAAATTTTGTTGTTTAACTAACTTAAACCACCGCTTTGTTTTAAATTTTATTGTTTAACTAACTTAAACCACCTAACCCTCCCCCTTTGACATTCATCAAAAATCAACATAGAATAAAAAAATGCAAGGAAGTCTAGAAATGTAAGTCATATTAGCTTAGGGGGGTTTAAGCTAGAAATATAAAAAGATAACTTAAGCTTTTACCTTTTTCAAGAAAATAGTTAACTTTAGAAAGATGACTTAAATATAGGTAACTTTAAAATTTGTAATTTTAACTTAAATTTTTTTTAAAAAATAAGTTCTGCAAAACTATTAGGGTTAAGTCCAATTTTCAAATCAAGATTTCAAAACTAAATTAGATTTTATTTCCCAAGACTTAGTTTAAATCTGTTTTCAAACCTAAGTTTGTTTTAAGTAAATTTTCAAAAATATGTTTTGAAAACTAAGTAGAGTATAATTTTCAAACCTAAATTTAAATAGTCCAATTAAGGAAGTCTAACTTTCAAAACTAAGTTTGAAAATTTTGAAACACTTAGCTAGTGTTAAACTGATTTAAAAAGAGATATTTTTCAAAATAGGTATAAAAATAATTAATCCTCCCCCTGAACATGACATTACAAAAGTTGTCTAACCAATTAGCTACTTACTAACTATTAGAGGATAGCAGCTTTCACTTGGTTAGTTAGGTTAAGTCTAATTCTAATCAATTAGTGTTTGACTAAACTGACTGACTTAATCTGATTAATGTCTATTTGGTATTTAACGCCCAGACTTATGCCGATGTACTGAAATAAGTATCTTAAGTCCAGGCAATTTGCCTATGCATCTCACCCCTTTCAATGTTCGACAATCACAAACAAGAGAATCCTAGGGTGTTGGTGAGATGCTCAAGTATTAGCCCTAAGGGAACATGCTTTCTAAGGAATTGTTCTAGTCTAAGACTAAAATTGATTTAAAATTCTAGAAGTGGAAGATTTTAAAAAAGATTTTATCCTAGAATTTGAAAATACTATTTTTGAAAACAGTTTTTGCAATTTTAGTATCCTAGTTTATTAAACACATCAGGATAAATCATTGTCAGAGTCAAGATATACCTAAGTCGGAGTAACCCAGAATAGCATAAGTCAATGTCAAGGCCAAAATACAATGATCATAATAAATATACATAGTGATGATGAAGTCTATCGAGATGAGGAGGGGGGGGGTGGTCCGGATCCCAAGGAACGTAACATCTCGATCAACTCAGTGTGACGGGTCTGGTCATCCTCTCGGGAACTGGATAGATCACGTCGAAGGTCGGAGATCTCCTGTCTCACGTCTCGTCTCAAGTCGGAGACCTCTTGACGGAGACCCGTCATGGATAGCTCGAGTCTGACAACTCGATCACCTAGTGTGCGAGGAACGGGACGAGGTGCTCGGCCTGGAGGTGGAGGTGGTACAGGGGTCAGAGCGTCCTCGCCGAATAGTGCGACCATAAGCTCATCCTGCTCTGCCTCCTCATGGGCATCTAGGTCTGGTTGGTGTTGTGCCCCCCTTCGCCAAGATAGGACACCCTCATCATCTATATGGACACCTCCTAGAGAGAAGTTCCTAGGTCCTAAGACGTCGAACTCAGTCATGATTCGGATATCGCCTCGGGTGACGTTAATACGTAGGGAGGCGAAATATGCTGTCAAAATATGACAATACGGCATATGAATTCGAGCGCTGGTGGTGACCCCAGCTGAGTGGATAATGGTTTGAAAGATATGTAAACTAATATCTATATCTAATTTATGGCAAAGGGCATACAAGAGAAAGGAATAAAATGAACGCATCATTGTTATATCGCGAGTGGACGACGGTAAGATGTAGAAGACTAAAACCCTATAGAGTACATAATCGTGAACTCGAAGGGATACTGACCTAAACATAATCACAGTGGGTACTCTCTACAAAAATATGAGTAAATCGTATCTAGAGTAACGTGCGAGTAAGAATCACCAAATGGTAGATCCCTAGGAGGGTAACACTGAAAAGGGGACGTGGATGGTTGTAACTCTAAAAAGTCCTGAATAATGGTAGGAGCTAACGTGATATCCGTACCAGCTACCCTACTAGTATAAGTAAGATCATCTACCCTAACTAATTTGTTATAAAATTATGCGCATAAACTTATGTTTACTGAACTGGTACAGTAAACAAGGTTCTATAAGTTATAGTGGTTAATGACCTCTACAGCTGGAATACAGGAACATAAGAAAAACTGTCTCTCTAAGCACCTAGTCCTAATAGGCATATAAATGGTAGACTCAACCTAATCCTAAGTTCTTCAGTAGGGAACCTAGGGTCAACACTAGCAGTAGAGGACCCAGCACCAGATCTAGAACGTTTTCTACATTATATAAAAAACTATGCTAAGCATAGAAAAAATAAGTGAAATATTTAAAGAAAACTTAGGGGGGAAAAAGAAATTTACCGAGGCATCGTGAATAATATTTTTAGAAATGACGACCTCTGTTGACTCGCAGCCACGTAATGACCGAAGAAACGAGGAAAATTCTAATTAGCACTTCCTCTTTCGTTGAGGCTCGAAGAAAGCTTTTACAAGAGATAAATAAGTGTGGTGCAAGAGGAGGGGGTGCCCTGCCCCCCCTTTTATAGAGAGGTCTGGGCGCCCGTAATCACTCCGGGCGCCCGAAGTATAGTGGGGCGGGGCACCTGGAGTCCCTTCCGGGTTCCCCGGATTGCTATACCAGGGGTGCTCGCCCCTGGTTTTTTACCAGGGAAATTATTATTATTATTTGTTTAACATAATTGTTAAAGTTTGTTTTTAAAAAAAATTAAAAGAATTTTTAAAGTTTTCAAGAGATTTTTTAAAATAGTTTTTAAAGTTTTTAAAGTTTTTAAAAGAATTTTTAAAAGGATTTTTAAAGTTTTTCAAAAGAATATTTAAAATAAATTTTAAATTTTTTCAAAAGAATTTTTAAAGTAAATTTTAAAGTTTTTCAAAAGAATTTTTAAAATAATTTTTAAATTTTTCCAAAGATTTTTTAAAGCTTTTCAAAAGAATTTTTAAAATAATTTTTAAAGTTTTTCAAAAGAAAAAAAATCATTTTTAAAGTTTTTCAAAAGAATTTTTAAAATAAATTTTAAAGTTTTTCAAAATAATTTTTTAAAAAAAAAATTAAAAGTTTTTAAAATAATTTCTTAAAGTTTTTAAAAGAATTTTTAAATACTTATTTATTTATATATATATATATATTTATTTTATTTTATTTTATTTTAATTTAATTTAATTTAATTTAATTTATTTAAATTTAATTGATTTTAATTTAATTTAAATGATTTTAATTTAATTTAATTGATTCTATTTTAATTTAATTTAATTTAATTGATTTTATTTTAATTTATTTTATTTAAAATTTTAAATCTTTAGTCATCTCACCCGATCTATGTCTTCAATCAGAGAATCATATAATTTTGTGAGATGAATTAGGTTCAGTTTTAGGCTTTGGTTTAACTTTGTGTTAGATTCAGGTTTAGTTTTGGGCTCAACAAATAGGAATTCTCTAGATAAACTTTTGGGCTATAGTGAGTCACTTGGACATCATTAGAGTAACCATGCCTTCGAGGTTTTCGAAATAGTCCTATCCACTGAACTTAATACAAAACCTTGGTTTAACTGGTTAGAATCCATAAAGGGTAGCTTCGGGTTGTTCCATTTAGCCAAATGCACCAGGTCGAAGTCATATCTTCCTAGACATGAATAGACTAAGCTTCCCTAACGTATTATCATCCAAAACTTCACCGGTACCATAGGTCAAGTTAAACTTTGTCCCTTTCTAACTAGTCCTAATTACCCTGCCGAGTAGGTTAGTTTTGGTTATCCTATTAGATAGATTATTTTTGAAGGTGTCAGCTATTTTGGAGCCTCCCCCTGAATTATTGTCCTTTATTTTTGATTTTTAGTTCTTGGTTTATGTCTGTTCTTTTTATAATTATAATTGACTTAATGATATTCTAAGTTTTGGTGGGTTTTAAAATATTTAGATTTTGAATTTGTTGGTCTAGGTTTGTATTTTGGTTTTTGATTTGATTTATTCGATTTTACATAATATATTTTTTCTTTGGGTATGTAGTATTGGTTAAGTCCTACTTGCATGGTTAAGCACGCTTTCGGAACCCAAGCTTTACTTGAATGTTTGTATTGGGTTATTAATGATTTAAATGTTTTATTTGAACTTGACTTGTAGCCAAGTCCGGTTTTGTTGTAAATTACTTTTTGATTATTTAAAATTAGATCTAAATTCTTAGATCTTGTTGTAAATTTTTCTAAGAGGTCTTTTAATTTATTAATTTCTATTTTTAGTAATAAATTTTTCTCCTCAAGTGTTAGGTCTTGAGTTGGATTTTGAGTTTGTGATTTGTTCCTTGAGGTTTTGATTTTCCTCAAAGAGCAATTTGTTTTCATTTTCTATTGTAATTAATTTCCTATTTAAACATGCAATAATTTTAAAGAATTTTCTATTCAAATTAAAGTGTACCTCTTCGGGACCTTCGGAAACGAGTACGGACTCGTGGCTCGATTCGGGTTCAGACCCGTCTTCCGATTCATCCTCCGACTCTGCTTCGAGGGCCATCAATGCGAGGTGACTCTGGTGCTTCTGGTCTTCGGCCTCCGATTCTTTTGAGGATAAGTCGTCCCACGTTGCTTTGAGAGCCTTCTTTTTGGTTATCTTCGTCTTGTCACTCTTCAACCTCGGGCACTCGTTCTTGTAGTGTCCCTTCTTGTTGCATTCGAATCAGGTCACGTTTCTTGGTTCGTTTGGGGAGTTGATCTTTTACAGGTCCTTCTTGCTGAAGCTTTTCTTTCTCCTGGTGAACATCTTCCTTACCAGGTTCACCAGGTACTCTTCGTCTTTAGAATCCTAGTTAGACTCATCTTCAACCTCAGGCTTGGTCTTTGTTCTTTCCTTGGAGGAACCTGCAAATAAGGCAATACCTTTCTCGGTTCGAGCGTTAATTTGCTCGTGTAATTCTAATTCACAAAATAATTCATCTAATTTGAACTTAGATAATTTTTTTGAAATTTTGTAGGTATCCACGATAGATGCCCACAAATTATTACGCGAAAAAGCGTTTAATGCATACCTCATTAGATCGTGATTCTCCATTTGATGTCCTATCGCGTGAAGTCCGTTGAAGATGTCTTTGATCCTCGCGTGAAGCTGACTCGCCGTTTCTCCTTCTTGCATTTTAATATTAAATAATCTGTTTAAAAGAAGGTCATGTTTTATTACCTTAGCGTTGTGTGTTCCTTCGTGAAGTCTGATCAGCTTGTCCCATAACTCTTTAGCATTTTGATGTGGTCATACCCGGTTCAACTCTTCCTTCGTCAGTTCGCATTGTAGCACGTTGAGTGCTTTGAAGTCTGTTGACGTTTTTTTCTTCATGTCCGGAGTCCACTATTCTGGTTCCAGTGGAATTCTGGAGTTGTCGATCGGCACCTTGTAGCCTCTGGTAACGCTAAACCATTGGTCGAAATCTGTCTTCAGGTAGACCTCCATCCGCTTCTTCCAGTACGAGAAATCGCCCCCGTTGAATAAGGGAGGACGTACTATGCTGAACCCTTCAACTTGAGACATTCTTAACCTGCACACAATTAAACAAATAGACGAGGGGTCCCAAGACTTGGTCTTGGATTAGTAGTGCGGAATAGAATGAAAGAAAACTAAAACTGAATTGGTGTTGCACCAATTCAGATTAATTGTGAAAAAAGGATTCCAAAAAGGTAACAATACCAGCTTGGAATATGATGAAAAACTGAAAACCAAAAAAAATGAACCAAAAAAAATAGAAAATAATTTCACCCTTGTTTGATTGGTGGTTGCACCAAATCAGAGCGGTACCTGCTCTGATACCACTTGTTGGATCGAGAATTCGCTAGAGGGGGGTGAATAGCGATTTAAAAAAACTTTATCAAGTAAGCACGCAGCAGAAAAAGAGAAACAAAAAGAGAGCAACGCTAACACAAGTAATCTTTTACTTGGTTCGGAGCCTATGTCGACTCCTACTCCAAGGCCCACACTCGTTGAGTGCTTTCGTTGGGCAATCACTAATAATTCAAAAAAGATATTACAAATGCAGTACATGAATTAATTAGTAAAAGAAAAATCGACAATAAAAGTAAGACAGAAAATGAACTTGTCAGAGAGCCTTTGTAGAGTCGCAGGAGCACAGAAGAGCAAATCGTGAGTTGTTGTATTGTGACTCCAGCCTTTACCCTTCATATATAGGAGGTTCGGGGTGCCTGGATCCCTTCGGTCGCCCTGAATATGACGTAGCCAAGCTAACCAGGGATCTCCATGTGGCGAGGCGACGTTGTGAATAAAAATTGCCTCCGGGTGCCCGGACCCTTGTTTTCTAGCATTCTCCTTCCTGCAAGAAAACGTTAGTCTGAGGCAATGTAAATTATATTTCCTACAACACAGAGTATTAGCACAGTTTATAATAAAATAGGATAGTAATTAGATTCTATCTCCTCGAGACCGGAATCTAGTCACGATCTGGACTTAGATATCCGAAATGGATCTAAATCATATCGACGCCTAATGTTCCCTTCCCGGGAACGCGTCCTCACAGTCACTCCCCTCCAGTGACTTATCTTAACTTACCTGCCAAACGTCCGGTCAGCCCTTCGACCCATCTGGACTTCGTGCCAGCTATCCGGTCAGCCCGTCGACCTAGCTGGACTTCGTGCCAAACGTCCGGTCAGCCCGTCGACTCATTTAGACTTCGTGCCAGCTATCCGGTCTGCCCGTTGACCTAGTTGGGATTCATGCCAGACATCATGTCAGCCCGTCGACCTGTCGGGCTTCTCCTGCACACTCGGTCAGAGTGTTAGATAACAACAAAACTAACTTAACCTATTTTATCATTCATCAAAACTTAAGGTAGACCGTTAGTACTAACCGCACTAACACTATCAAGCTTGAAGGTGCCTTCGGACATTGTTCATCTGAAGGCAAATGTACTCTTTTGTCCTGCAAAACAACGTTAGTCTAATAAACAAAATAATAACCTGCAAGACAAATGTTAGTACAATAATAATAAGCAATATTAATTAGTTCCTGTCCTCTCAAGACCGGGAACCAGTTAAGGTCTTAGCTTACGGATCCTAAATGGACCTAAACTAGACCGACGCCTACTGTCCCTTCAACCGGACGCATCCTCACTTGGTCACTCTCCTCTAATGACTTACCTTAACTTACCAGTTTGCCAGATATCTGGTCAGCCCGTCGATTTGTCTGGACTTTATGCCAGCTATCCGATCGACCTGTTAACCTAGCTGGACTTCTTGCCAGATATCTGGTCAGCCCATCGACATATCTGGACTTCGTATCAGTTATCCGATTGGCCCGTCGACCTAGCTGGATTTCGTACCAGCTATCCGGTCGGCCCGTCGACTTAGTTAGATTTCGTACCAGCTATCCGATTGGCCCGTTGACTTAGCTGAATTTCCTGCACACTTAATCAAGTGGTTAGATCACAACAAAATCTAATTTAACTTACTTATCATTCATCAAAATCTGAGTTAGACTGTTAGTGCAAAACTGCATCAACAATCTCCCCCTTTTTGATGCAATAACAACCTGGGTTAAGTTAGGAAAATAAAATACAAAAATAGGCAAATAGTATGGTTTAAGTTATTCGAATTTCGATTTGGTTGGTTCATAGTTTGCTAACTTAATCAACTTAATCCCCTAGCCCTCCCCCTTTGGCATTCATAAAAAAAACATGAATAGATATGGAAGTAAAAAAATGTGCTAAGGAAAGTAAACAAGAAAGCTTTTGACAATAGGATAGTTTTCAGGATAACCTAGGGGAAGAAAAAACTCTTATCTTTTTAGAAAATAGTGGTTAAAAAAACTTTTTCCAAACTCTTTAAAATTGGAAAATAAGTTGGTTTAAAAACTTTTTCAAAAATGTTTTCATCTTTTAAGTAGTTTTAAATACTTTCAAGAATGTTTTTTTAAAAAAATTAAGAGTTGAAATTTTTTAAGAAAAGATAAGTTTTAACAACATGGTTGAAAATGCTCAGTTTTGTAACAATAAAACTTGTCAAAATTATACGAAGTTTTGCAACAATGAAACTTTTTCAAAATATTTCACAAGAATTAAGGTTTGTAATAACTTGTAAATTTTTTTTTAAAAAATAGTATTGGAAGTAGTTTAGAAAAATTGAAACAGTTTTCAAAACAATATGATTTAATAAGTATCAGAATTTTTCAAACATGTGATTTTTCAAAACATGAAAAAAAAATCTTGTTAGAAGGAAAAATTATTGAATTGTGAGATGATTTTTAAAGATATTGATCCTCCCCCTGAACCTGATATTTATTTTTAAAATAATCGAATCAACTATAAATTATCCATAACTGTCTAACTGTTAGTTACTAACTGACTATCAGAAGATAGCAGTATTCACTTGATTAATTAGGTTAAGTCATTTTATCCGGTCAGTGTTTGACTAACCTAAATTACTTAACCTGATTGTTGTAGATTTAGTAGTTAACGCCATACTTATATTGATATACTGATATAAGCATCTTAAGTCCAGACAATCTGCCTATACATCTCACCCCTTTTTAAGTTTGGCAATCACAAACAAAGTAGCCCTAATATGTTGGTGAGATGCTCAAGTCTTAAATCTATAAGAACATGCTTTCTATGGATTTGACCTAGACTAGGGCTAAAATTGATTTTGAAAATTCTAAAAATAAGACAATTTTGAGAAAAGTATAAGTAAAGAACTTTATCCCAGAATTGAAAAATTTTTGAAAATAATTTTGAAAATATTGGTCCTAGTCTATTAAACACATTCCTAACTGACATCGTAAGTTGCTAAATTCACTTTCAGGGAGGGGTTTGGTGAATATGTCAGCTAAGTTTGACTTGGACTCAATATAATTGAGTTCAATGTCATCTTTAATGACATAATCTCAGATAAAGTGATGTCTAATTTCAATGTGTTTGGTTCTTGAATGATACACATGATTTTTTGTTAAATTAATTGAGCTAACATTGTTAATTAATACTTTCATTTTTGTAAAGTTTAAATTAAAATATTTTAGAGTGTGCATTATCCATAATAATTGTGCAACGCATTCTCCTATTGCTATATATTCTGCTTCAGTAGTAGATAAGACAACACAATGTTGCTTTCTACTAAACCAGCTAATAAGTGATGGTCCAAGTAATTGGCATCCATCACTTGTACTTTTGCGGTCAAGTTTACTGCCAGCATAGTCTGAGTCAGAATAACCTTTAAGTTCAAAGTTGAGTATTCTAGGATACTAAATTCCTACATTTGATGTTCCCTTTAGATATCTAAAAATTTGTTTTACGTTAGTTAAGTGGGATTCTTTAGTACATGTTTGGTATCTAGCACACATACTAACCATAAATAAGATATCAGGTCGGCTTGCGGTTAAGTATAGAAAACTATCTATCGCACTTCTATAGTATTTTAGGTCTACGAATTTTCTATTTGGTTCATTATCTAAGGTTATGTTAGTTATCATTGGTATTTTTATTTCCTTGGAGTTTTCCATTCCAAATTTTTTAAGTAATTCCTTAATATACTTTTGTTGGTAAACATAATTTTCTTCATTAGTTTGTTTAATTTGTAAACCTAAAAAGTAAGTTAGTTTACCCACTAAGCTCATTTCAAACTCTTGTTCCATTAAGGTTATAAATTCTTGTAAAAATTCTGAATTGGTTGAACCAAAGATTTCATCTACATATACTTGGGTTATAAAAATATCTTGGTTGATTGATTTTACAAATAAAGTTGGATCAATTTTCCCTTGGTTGAATCCTTTGGAAATTATGTAGGAAGGCAACCTTTCATACTAAGCCCTAAGTGCTTGTTTAATACCATACAAGGCTTTCTTGAGTTTAAAAATATGGTCAAGATGGTCTAGATTTTCAAACCCAGGTGGTTGACCCACATAAACTTCTTCTATTATCAGTCCATTTAAAAAAGTGGATTTAACATCTATTTGATAAACCTTAAATCTCTTATGTGCTGCATAGCTCAGTAGTATTCTAATAGACTCAAGTCTAGCTACTGGGGTATACGTTTCATCATAGTCAAGTCCTTCCACTTGACTAAACCCTTTGGCCAATAGTCTAGCCTTGTTTCTAATAATTTATCCACTCTCACTTAGTTTATTTCTAAACACCCACTTTGTTTCTATAACCTTTTTATTGTTGGTTGGTGGCACTAATTCCCAGACTTCATTTCTTTCAAATTGAGCTAGTTCTTCCTGCATAGCTATGATCCAATCTGGGTCAAGTAAGGATTCTTCTATTATTTTGAGTTCAATTTTTGAGATCAAAGATATTTGACTTGAATTTCTAAAGGACGATATAGTCTAAACTCTTAGGTCTGGGTCACTAATTATTTGGTCAATTAAATGGTTTGGGTTGACTCTTACAGTTCTAGTAGGTTCCTTTACTTGAGGTTGATCTTCTTCTTTGTATTCGTGACTTAGGTTTTCACTAGCTTTTCCTTTACTACTGTTACCTTGAGTTTGAACTTAGGTCTGTTCTAAGTTTTGGTTGGTCTCTTCAAATCTTACATTAGAGGTTTCTTCAATTCTTAGTGTTACTTTGTTATATACTTTGTATCCTCTACTATTTAATGAGTAGCCTACAAAGATTATATTTTCTATTTTTGAGGTAAATTTTCCTAAGTATTCTCTTGTGTTTAGTATGTAGGTCGGACATCCAAATACTTTAAATATTTTATATTAGGTTGTTTCTTATAATAACGTTCAAATGAGGTTTTATTATAAGTCTTATTTATTGTGGTTCTGTTTTGTACATAGCAAGTTGTGCTAATAGCTTCTGCCCCAAAATATTTTGGTAGATTATACTCATTTAGCATTCTCTTCAAGGTTTCAAGTAGAGTTTTATTTTTTCTTTCTACTATTCAATTTTGTTGTGGTGTCCTAGGGAAAGAAAATTTATGATGATATCTATTTTCAAGACAGAATTGATTAAAGTTGTGATTTTTAAATTTACTTCCGTTATCACTTCTGATTCTTTTAATTTTTCTATCTTTTTCATTTTCAATTTGTTTACAAAAATTACTAAATACTTCAAATGTTTCATCCTTACTTTTTAAGAATTTTACCCAGGTGAATCTAGAGTAATCATCTATTATTACTAGGCAGTAAAAGCTCCCATTTATTGATTTGATTCCATAAGAGTCAAATAGGTCAAAGTGCAATAGTTCTAGTATAAAATTTGTTTTAAGTTGATTAGTTGATTAGTTGATTTGTGAGTTGACTTTGTTTGCTTTCCTTATTGATAGACATTACAAATTGTTGAGTCTAAGTTGGGTAATTTTGGTAAGTCTCTAACTAATCCATTAATTTACTTAGATTTCTAAAGTTTATGTGTAACATTCTTCTATGCCATAACCAGGTTTCTTCTTTTTGTGTCAAATGACACTTAAGTGAGGAACCAATCAGGTTAATTGCATAGATATTGTTCTTTCTAAACCCTTTTAATTTTATGGTAGGGTTATCTATGTGCTTAATTAAGTATTCCGAAGATAAGAACCTAACCTTATATCCAGAATAACACAATTGATTGATGCTAAGGAGACTGCATTTGAGATTTTCAACAAGTAATACTTTCTTAATAATAAAATCAGTTCTGAGTTCAATATTACCTATTCTAATTACCTTGAGTTGGTTGTTGTTTCCAAAGGCAACTGTTCCTAAGCTTTTGTATGTTAATTGAGTAAATTTGGTGTGATCCCCAGTCATGTGTATGGAGTAACCACTATCCAATATCCACTTGGTTTCCTACGATAGGTAGGAGTTTAAAACCAAATTAGATTAAGTTTTGATTTGAACTTCTATTAGGGTGAATAAATTAAGTTTGAGTTTATCTTAGGTTTGATTTTAATTTAAGTTTAACCAAATAATTTTGAAAATAATTTTAAAGAAATTTTGAAGATAATTTTTAAGTAAATTTAAAAATATTTTTTTAAAAAAATAATTTTTAAGTAATTCTGAAAATAGTTTTTTAAAAAAATAAATAATTTTAAAGATAATTTTTAAGTCATTTTTAAAATAAATTTTGAATAACTTTGAAAATAATTTTTAAGTAATTTTGAAAATAAATTTTTAAATAATTTTTAAGTAATTTTGGAAATAATTTTTAAATAATTTTTAAGTAATTTTGAAAATAATTTTTAAATAATTTTTAAGTAATTTTGAAAATAATTTTTTAAGTTATACGTTAATTAGTATATTTGAATAAATTTTTATTAAGTCCTTAGTCATCTCACCCGATCTATGCTTTCAATCAGGGAATCCTATAATTTTGTGAGATGAGTTAGGTTTAATTTCAGGGTTTGGTTTAAATTTGTGTTAGATTCAGGTTTAGCTTTAGGTTCAACAAATAGACATTCTTTGGATAAATTTCTGGGTTATAGTGAGTCACTTGGATATCATTAGAGTAACCATGCCATCGAAGTTTTTCAAATAGTCCTGTCCACTGAACTTAGTACAAAACCTTGGTCTAACTAGTTAGAATCCGTAAGGGGTAGCTTCAATTAATTCCACTAAGTCAAATGCACCAGGTCGAAACCATATCTTCCTGACATGCATAGACAGAGTTTCCCTAGCCTACTATCATCCAAAACTTAACCAGTACTTTTGTCAAGTTAAAATGTTGTCCCTATTTTAGCTAGTCCTAATTACTCTGCCGGGTAATTTATTATTTTGGATGTGCCAACTAATTTGGAGTCTCCTTTTGAATTATTGTATCTTTTGGGTTAAGTTTTGGGTTTACGTCGATTAGGTTTATAGTTATAGCTTACTTGATGATAATTTGATCTATTTGTTATGAATTTATTTCGTACGTTTGATTTTATTTTGTTTTTAAGTTTAGACTTTGACTTTAAGGATTCATTTTGGTTTGAATTTAAGAGTTTAGTTGGATTTGATTTTAGGTAATGGATTTCATTTTTAGGTACATAATATTGATTAATTCTTACTTGCGTGGTTAGACACATTTTTGGAACCCAAGCTTTATCTTGATTCTTATTTTGGTTAACTAATGATATAAAGGATTTGTTGGTTAAGCTGGACTTGTATTCGAGTCTGGAGTTGTTGTACACAACTCTTTGTGATCCAAGTATCATATCGAGGTATTTGGATCTAGTTGTGAATTTTTGTAGTAACTGTTTTAGTTTAATTATTTTATTTTTTAATCCGGAATTATCCTCCTCAAGTTTTGCAACTTGAGTTAGGATTTCAACTTGAATTAGTTCAGTCGTTGCACTCAATTTTAATTGTTCATTAAGTTTATTATTTTCTTTTGTTAGTTCGTTTATTTTATTCTCAGATATAGCTAATTTTTTATTCAAGCATGCAATAACTTTAAAGAACTTTCTGCTTAAACCAAAGTATACCTCATCGGAACCTTCGAAAAATTGTACGAACTCGTGGCTTGATTCGGGTTCGGACTCATCTTCCAATTCGTTCTTCGATTCTGTTTCATAAGCCATCAGCGCGAGGTAGTTGGAGTGCTTCGGTTCTCCGCCATCTGATTCATCTCCAGGCGATTCGCCCCACGTTGCTTTGAGGGCCTTTTTCTTTTTTAGATTCGGGCAGTCGGTCTTATAGTGTCCCTTCTTGTTGCATCCAAAGCAGGTCACATTTTTGTTGTTAGAGTCGGAGGTGGAGTTAATCTTTTGCAAATCCTTGTTGGTAAAGTTCTTCTTTCTCTTAGTGAATATTTTTCTTACCAAGTTCACCAGGTGTTCTTCATCATCTGAGTCTGGGTCAGACTCGACTTCAAGTTTCGGCTTGGATTTGGACTTATCTTTTGATGACCCTGCAATAAGAGCAAGACCTTTCTCAGATTTGGCATTAGTCTGTTCGTGCAGTTCTAGTTCATAGAATAATTTATCTAATTTTAACTTTGACAAGTTCCTCGAAATCTTATAGGCATCCACGATGGATGCCCATAGTGCATTTTGAGGAAATGTGTTTAAGGCATACATTATCAGATCCCGGTTCTCTAATTGGTGGTCGATTGTGTGGAGTCCGTTGAAGATGTCCTTTATCCTAGTGTGTAGCTGACTGGTAGTCTCACCTTCCTGTATTTTAACATTAATAATTTATTTAAAAATAAATCTCTCTTTGTTACCTTTGTGTCGTTGGTTCCCTCGTATGATTCTATGAGCTTGTCCCAAAGTTCCTTTGTGTTTTAGTATGGGCCGACGCGGTTCAACTCTTCTTTTGTTAGCCCACACTAGATTGTGTTGAGGGCTTTGAAGTCAATTTGTGCTTTTTTCTTCATTTCTAGATTCCAATTTTCTGGGTCCATTGGAATTCTGGTGTTGTGGTCGACTGGAGCCTTGTACCCTTTGACGATGTCGAACCATTGGTTGTAGTCTACTTTTAGGTACACCTCCATCCGCTTCTTCCAGTACAGGAAGTTGTCACCGTTGAATAGGGGAGGACGAACAGTGTTGTACCCTTCAAGTTGTGTCATTTCACAACTATAGAAAAAATAAGACTTAATCTTGGATTAGCAGTGTTTGAGATATATTTAAAAATGTAAAAAAATTTGAGAGGTGTTGCACCAATCTCAAATTAAAACCGAACGAAAAATTATCTGAACAGGTAAAGTTTTGCCAATTCAAATATAATGAAAAAAATAAAGAAATCTAAAAATGATTCTCCCGGCTTGATTGGTGGTTGCACCAATTCAAAGCAGAACCTGCTCTGATACCACTTGTTGGATCAATCACACATGAGAACGGGGGGTGAATCACGCGGTTTTCAAAAACTCATCTTTTTTGTTTTAAAATCAAAGTATGAATGCAACGAAAAACTAAGAAGAACGAGAACACAAGAAGACACGAACGATTTACTTGGTTCGAAGCCTTTAGCGACTCCTACTCTAAGACCCAGGTCCCGCAGACCTATCAATCGATAATCCACTAAAAGTCTCTTCTGGTACCTCCGGAAGAGGAAATTGAGTACAAAAAAAGTTGAACAAGTGCAACACGCTGCACTTGTCCTTTTGCATAAAATTAATTACAAAAGAAAATTATCGACACTTAAAGATTAAAGTGGGAGGGTTCGTGTCGATGTCAATCTGCCAGCCATGATCAGAAGTCATCGGAGCAGTCGTCAAGCGTAGTACCTTTGCAGCAAAGTCATAGCAGGAGCCCGGAGTAATCGAAACTTCAAATGAGCATGCAGTAGCTCGTATAACTGTTGTTGTCTAATGTTTTCTTGAGACAGCCTTATAAAAGGCATGGAAGGTGCCTTTCATAGCCATGGAAGGTGCCTCCAATGAGGCATGTTCGATCCCAAATAGCCTGGTGCTTATCCACGACTTCGGCCAAACTTTATCCCGTGGAAGGCACCTTCCATAGTCACAGAAGACTCATTTTATGAACAATACGAAGGTGCCTTCTATCAAGCTTGAAGGCTCCTTTGGACACTGTTCATCTGAAGGCAAATGTACCTCTTTGTCCTGCAAAACAACGTTAGTCCAATAAACAAAATAATAACCTGTAAGACAAATGTTAGTACAATAATAATGAGTAGTATTAATTAGTTTCTGTCCTCCCGGGACCAGGAACTAGTCAAGGTCTCAGCTTAGGGATCCCAAATGGACATAAACTGGATCGACGCCTACTGTCTCTTCAACTGGGACGCGTCCTCACTTGGTCACTCTCCTCCAGTGACTTATCTTAACTTACCAGTTTGCCAGGCATCTAGTCAGCCCGTCGACCTGTCTGGACTTTATGCCAGCTATCCGGTCGGCCCATTGACCTAGCTAGATTTCGTACCAGCTATTCGGTCAGCCCGTCGACCTAGCTGGATTTCGTACTAGCTATCTGGTCAGCCCGTTGACCTAGCTGGATTTCCTGCACACTTAATCAAGTGATTAGATCATAGCAAAACCTAACTTAACTTACTTGTCATTCATCAAAACCTGAGTTAGGCCATTAATACAAAACTGCACCAATACCCTACATAAAGAGTTATGTACTTTGTTATTGACAAACGTCACCTATGATAAGTTGAACTATAAAGTCAATTACTTTGTATGCAATAAGTTATGTAGAGGGATGTGAATGATGTAGATGAGATCTATCCCTTCCATATGAGGAAAGTGATATCTGTGAGTCCTTTGATTAAGTGACACAAGAATGCATAATCATGCTTAAATTAATTAATATGAGATATTAAGCTTATTTGATTGAGTGTGTCTACTTGGAGATCAAGAAACACAAAGATTGATAAGAGGATGACATGGTCTATGTCTCATTGATCAATGTAGATATCAAGGATAGAATAACCAAGTTATACATGATAATATACACAGAAAGGTTAAGTTGGATCTTGATATTCTCGTCACTTAGATAACAATGATGCATTGCTAGATGCCACTCATTGCTTATGTCTCTAAAATGGTTTTAGAGATGTTATCAACGTTACGAGAGCCTATTAGGTCATATACAAAGAAATGTTGATTTGGAGATGAGTTTATTTCAGTTTGACTAAAATATAATGGACTCTATGATTATTGGGTTAAGTCTAATCTAAATTAGACTCATTGAGTCTGATTCAAATGAATTCAACCATTGGATTATTGAATTGAGTCTAATCCGAATTAAATTTATTAGATTAGACTCAACCACTGAAGAGGTTTAATGTCCATTAATAGAGATTAATGGAGCATTAATTAAAAGATAACCAAAAGAAAAAAAAAAACCTTTTGTATTCCTTGGATGAGTACGAAAGCCTTTTGAAATTCATTTTCATGATTATAAAAATCTAGTCTTCTTCCTCTTCTTCTAGTCTTCGTCGAACACCACAAAGTTTGCTACTAGCCTAACATAGTTGGTGCTTCTCTAAATACTGAGTTCGTTGGATGAACGAAGAGCTTGTTCGTATGGATACCAAAGAGATGCAACCACTCTGATCACGCTGAGATCCGACAAAGCTAAGTTACTAATGAGATTATTTTATTCACGCAATAAAAGTTACTATTCTAACTTGATAGAGTAGTAAGAATGAGTATACTGCATTCACATGGATCTCTAGAAGAATCTTTTTCTGTTGCATTTATGTGTTTTTTCACATAAAATCCCTAGAAAAACCACTAACATGGGAAACCAACTCTTATTACATGTGAGAATAATGAAATCCATAACGTGGCAATTGACATATAGACATCTCATTATCAAAGGCATATATTTTTTAAATAAAAAGTATGGTATTTGAATTATCCCAAATTAGTTATCTTGGTGTATGTGAAGGATGTATTCATGGAAAATAGGTAAGGATGCATTTTCCAAGTGGACAATCGCAAAGAGCTTCAGAATACCCTGAGATAATTCACACCGACTTATATGATATATGAAAATTATATCACTTGGTGGGAGTAAATATTTTATTATTATTTTTAACGATTTTAGTTGAATGAGTTGAGTTTATTTTCGAATAGATAAGTTAGAGACTTTGGACAATTTTAGAAAATTCAAGCACTTATAAAAAATAGAAATGCACTTTAATAAAGGCTCTGCATAAATCAAAGAGATGAGTTTTTATTTAAAGAATTTAATTACCTTTGTGAAGAGCATGATATTTATAGGAAGTTGACAATGCCTAATACACTAAAGTAAAATAGTGTAGTCGAACAAAAAAATTAAATAGTTGTAGAAATGACTAGAAGCTTATTAGATATTAAAGGACTTTCAAATCTTTTTTGACTAAAGTAGTGGCAAAATGTGTCTATTTGATGAATATTTCCTAATAAGATTTGTTTTGAATCAAACGTCATATGAAAAATGACGAGATAGAAGATCATTAATAAACCACTTTAAGGATCTTTGGTTGTATTGCTTATGATATGATAAGTTCTCAATTTCATCAAAAATTTAAAAAAAATCTAAAAAAGAGTATTTTTATTGGATATTGCAATCAATCCAAAACATATTAGTAATCCTCTTAGTAACAAATTAATTAGAACGAAATATATATTTTTTTGATGAAGATTTGAGTTGAAATAGGAGTAAAAAAATAAAGAGACTCAAGTTTATATCCCAATGGAGAACAAGACTTCAACAACTCAAGATGTTGAATCATCTTCTTTTAGGTCACCAACTTTCTCACCATAAAATCAAGAAGTAACAACTCATCCTCTTTACAAGAATTTATTTGATGAAACACCTCCAACAAAAGTTAGATTTTTAAAAGGAATCTATCGCCTCCAGTGCATAGCGCAGACGGTGGACGCATGATATCTTTGACGTAATGATTAGGGATCGATTTTTAGGAACTGACGACCTGTGATTTATCCCACTATGCGCCTATGATCTGTGTACTTGCATGTACCTCCCTCTATATTCGTGGGACCGATACTAAGGGGACTGTTAAAGATAACAAATCTACCCTTTTTTTTATATAAAAAAAAGGAATCTATGAATCTCAATTTACCTTTTTTTTTTTTTTTTTTTTATATAGATCCTACAACTTTTGAAGAAATAATAATGTCAAACCATACAAATGAAACATGAAAGATGATAAATCTACCTAGCTAAAGCCAAAAATACAATTTATCTCACGTGTGTCGGTGTGTGGTAAAATGAAATATCATGCTAATGGAATCATTCAATAATTACATTAGTTAATAAAGTAATAAAGATATTCTCGGCTTGTGGCAAAAAGGTATTCACAATAATAAAGTATTGATTTTAAAGAAATTTTTTCAACGGTTGCACAATTTAAAATGGTGAGAAATTATCTTAGCCACAGCTACATTGACCTCTTTATTAATTCGAGGTCAATATGTATTTTCTAAATAAAGACTTTCCAGGAGAAGGTTATGTCGCTCAACCTAACGGTTTTGCCATTGAAGGCTAGGAGGCAAAGGATTGATGTCTAAAACAAGCCCATTAGTATGGTATGATAAGATTGATGACTACTTTTACAAAATGATTTCACAATATTATCCTCCTTAGAAGTAAAATATATAGCAGCAACTTAATTAGAAGAATTTTTATAGATCTTCACGAAGAAGAAGATACAATTGATTTTTTTTTTTTGTGATAATAGGGCAATGTTTGTAATGACAAAATATACTATTTTCAATGATAGGACTAAGCATATCGATATTTGATTCAAGATTTAGTTGAAAATAAAAAATTATATTTAATGTACCACAATACACACGAACAATTGACAAACATTCTAACAAAATCACTTGTAAGAGATAAAGGGGTTGAATTAGTGGTTTTGGTTAGTGGTTAATAGTGGATAGTGGATAGTGGATAGTGGATAGTGGATGTTAAGGAGTTAGAGGGTTAATGGGTAAGTTGTTTTAAGTTATGTAATAAGCTATTTGTTTATTAACAAAATAAAGAAAAATTTGTCTCTCCCGCCTATTGTTGACCTCCTACTATCCTTATCCAATTGTTCAAAACCTTCTTTTTGTTAACAAAAACACCACCAACCTCTTTCTCGCATGTCGACGCCAGATCAGATCATCTGCCACCAGTCATCGGTCGAGTATCGATGACGAGTGTGATAATGTAGTCTCCTATCATCATGCCACTGTAGATCGTCATGACACGACCACCATAGGGGTGCCACACAGAGTTAAAGTGACCAACGTGTGGGGCACCTTCATCGGCGTACTCTTGTTGATGTCCTGGATACGTGCTCCACATCTCCTACAACACCGCATAATATTGTCACGCGAACCCAACTAACTTCCCCTCTAAATTGTAGATCATCTCAAAATTCTATTATTGGAAAGCCTCCCAACATCCA
Source organism: Zingiber officinale (assembly GCF_018446385.1). Classification (NCBI taxonomy): domain Eukaryota; kingdom Viridiplantae; phylum Streptophyta; class Magnoliopsida; order Zingiberales; family Zingiberaceae; genus Zingiber; species Zingiber officinale. The sequence continues at coordinate 12,040,231 of NC_055991.1, read as the reverse complement.
TCGGCTAGTTGTACTCCTCGTCAGTGGCCTCCCTACTGCTCAACATCATCTAGCACGCACCCAATTGTCACTCTTGCCGCCGATGCCAATTCAATAGAGTTTATAAGGCTAATAAGTTTGTTTAATGTCAGATTGAGTGATTATTAAGCTCTATCTTAAACCTCCTTTTATAGTACTCCTCTAGGAGCTCGGAGCCTACTTGGTCACTTGTATTAGTACTGACATGACTACAATGTTTTTTCATTAGATAATGTTAACGAAGCTTTCCAATCAACTGGATAAGGGTTAAATCTTATCTTGACCCGACTTGCTCGTATTGTTGATATAATGCTATTTCTCGGTCGCCTGAAAGCTGCTCCAGTCGCCCGTATCCTTCAGTTGGCTAGATCCAATAAGGTCGCCTAGATCCTCCGAAATTCCTTCGTCGAGACTTATCACTGGACAATTACCCAATACTCCCTGCGATAGTCTGGAACTGTTGAACATGTTTTCCTACAGTAGTTACATGTAATGAGTAGAATATAAAATTTAAAGTTACTTGCATTTACATTGGGTCTAGAGTTTAGCCTCTAGTTGACTCATCTAGACTGAGTTGTTAAGTCATAGCTCCTAGTTGCTTCCACTTAGACTTGTTTGTCAAGCCTTCAGCTCTCAGCTAACTCTACTTGGACTTGATTCACCTAATACTCAATTAAGACTTTTGTTAGCTAAGTGTTCACCACTTGGACTTGCTTCATCTAACACCCAACTAGGACTTTCTTGCTTGGCTCCCAACCAAAACTTCGGTTGTCTATCTTTACTCATTAGAACGTCGCTGCTGCCTAACTTCATTCGTTAGGACTTTTTTATTATCTTGCTTCACTCACTAAGTCTTTGTCATTACTTAGATTCACTCGCTAGGACTTTATTATAATCAAATAACATGCACCTACACACTTGACATCAACTTGTTAGATCACAATAAATCTAACTTTAACTTTAATCATACATTAAAATTCTAGATTAAAAGATATGCTTCTAGCACTAACATAATAGTCATTGGCAAGAGTAATGACTATCAAAATTTCAATCCATAAATAAAGGCTCTTCCTCGGGCAGCAATAATCAAAGCATCCAAAATCTTTCACCCATCAACAACCACTCTTCTTCGCCACTATTATTCCGCCACCTCTCGCTTTCGGTGATAGTGTTCGAGTACCGTGTTTAGTTTATCCTAAATAATCAATGCTTGGTTGCTTAGTTGACTTGTGTGTAAGTGTGACCTACACACATCTAGAATGTTGGACGAAATTTTCCAAGTAACCTACCTAATATTTTGTCATTATTTTTTTTTACCACCTCAAACTTAAAATGGACACATTAATGGCTATGGTTTAGAATGGTCGACCATTAATTGAGTGTTAGTTGCTGACATTTTGAGTCAACCAATAAACGGTAGTTAATGGTAGAATTATGATCATTAAATGACAAGAGTAATGATTGTCATAATTTTGAGATTATAAATAATGGCTCTTTCCTAGACAGTAGTAATCAATATAAGTACAAGTTAGACTGACTAGGGGAGTTGAATATCTTGAAATAAGGGTTAGAAAAAAAATCTCTTACTTTTCTAACTAGCAAGGATAAATAATTAAATAATTATAAATTAATTAATTAACAATATAAAAGAAAAGAGATAGGATTTACTTAATTACAACCTAAGTGGTTGTTAGTTCCAACCTAAGTGGTTGTTAGTTCAAAATAAGTGAAAACTCAATAAGAATCTTCTTCATTGAAGGTGGAGAGATCTCTTACAATAGTTGACAACTCAGTAAGAAGTATAGAAATTAATTACAAGTTATTATATTTAACTCCTACTCTAGGATGCTATTTATAGCATTATGGGCAAATGTTACCGTTGTTTTTGTGGGATGGAAGCGCCTCCAATGACATTAGGGTGCCTCTAGTAGATAAAGTTTTATTCACGCACACAACAGTTAGCTAATTAACGATGATCAACAGCTCAAGGCGCTTCCATTGGAGAAGCAAGGGTGCCTCCAAAGGAGGCACCTTCCACTAGGCAGCTTGGGTTAATCAAAAAATTAGGGGGTATATAATTTTTTGAAAATTTTCTAATTTGGCCTTGATGATGTCTAATATACCAGTTTAACCTGCCATGAATTCTAAGTTTTTATTTTTTAAAATTATTTAATTCTGAACATACACCTTTTTATAAACTGTCGATTTGCATTTTCAAGTTATCATTTTCAACCTTTAAATAGTTTAATTGTCCTTTTAAATCATCATTCTCTTTTTCTAATTTTGTCAAATCTTTGGTAAGAATTTTAATAAACTGAAAGGTCTGCTTGGAGGATAGAGCATCTCACTTACCTTAAGTTCTGATGTTCTCCCTTCATCGTTGCTTTCTTCTGATGATCCTCCCCCTTCATCTATGCTCATCTCTGAGTTGGTCTCATCTTTTTCTTGATGGATTGTCGTTAGGGCTAGTCCGGCGAAAGGTTTGACCTCTTATTTGGACGATGTTTCATCCCATATCGCCTTTATGGTCTTGTATTTATTTTTTGGACAGGCTTCTTGTTCTTGTCTTTGTCCTTCTCATTGACTTTAACTTAGGGCAGTTGTCTTTAACGTACCCTTCTTCATTATAGTGGTAGCATCTGATTATTCTTCTCTTTCTATCCTGCGGATGGTTAAATTTTCTAGATTTAAGTACTTTTTTAAAACGTCTTACCATCATTATCATTTCGTCATTGTTGAGAGAGGACTTTTCCATTTTTTTCCTTAAGGGCAATGTCATGCTTCGACTCCTTCTTTGTATCTGCACATCTCGATTCATGGACTTCAAAAGTTAAAAATAACTCTTCTACGGTAACAAATTCTAAATCTTTAGAGATATAGTAGACATCTACTAATAATGCCCATTTCGTATTTCTAGGGAATGCATTAAGAGCGTACTTTAGCGTATCTCGATTGCTTACCTTTTCTCTGAGATTCGAAAGTCCGGTGATGAGCTCCTTAATCCTCGAGTGAAGGTGTGTAATGATTTCGTCTTCTTCAAATCGAAGGTTGGTGAGTTGGTTGCGAAGTAGGTCCCATCTCGCAAGTTTCGCCTTCGAGATTCCTTCGTGTAGTTCTAGGAATTTCTCCCAGAGTTCTTTTGCGGACTCGTAGGCTTCGATCCGGTTGACTTCTTGTGACAGTAAAATGCTCAGCAGATGAAACTCTATTTTGTCGTTTTTCACGAAGTCGCCTTGTTCCTTCTTTATCCATTGAAATTTTTCCTTGCCCTTGGGTGTTTCAAAATCAAATTTCATTATTAATAATAAATTAAAGTCTGTTTTGAAAAATACTTACATTCTCTTTTTCCAATTTGCAAATTCCCCATTGAACTTTGGTAGGTAGATGCTCAGTCTAGTCATCTCCTGTGTTTCGTTCGGCGATTAGTTCTCCTGAAGCGTCCTAGCTTTGATACCACTTGTTGGTGCAGCGGGGCCGACAAGATAGGGTTGAATCGCCTGAAATACTAAAATACTCTTCTCGTCCTTTCAACTCTATTTAAAATGCAACAATAATAATAAAATAAAAGTTTCAAAAAGTTATGTACCCAGTCCAATAGATAGTTGAAGACGACGACGACATCTGACTAATAGCCTGACCATGTCAAGTGTACGACTCAGCCATTATCCGTTCTAGTGCCTGACCTCGCACCGCCTGGCCAATTGATTCCCAACCCTTAGTGCATGTGGGGGCTATGTAGCATGTATGTCATCTCGCGTGGCCAATACTTCAGGCCATTAGGATATTCCTTTACGTTAGTTATATAAGGTTCGACGATTGTATATAAAGGTACGATTTTTCTTCTCATGTACAAAGACCACTCTTCTCTCTAGAATTACTCCTTTTTTTCTCATGCACGTGCGAGCTCTTAATTCCATCCCATCATTGACTTGACTATCAAAGAGGTCACGCTGATGCTCGCTGACACGTGTTAATTCACAGGACTTTGATGCTAGAATGGCCAGAGGACGAACATAGCTGTAACTTCGAAGGAAAGGAGAGAGGAGGAGCTCGAGTGCATTAAGGAGGACACTATTAATTGACATCGTCTGTGGGAACATCCTTGTCCTCAACTCACTTGGGCCTCACTCTACTAACACAAGACTCTAACCGTATATCCACTATTAGGAATATCCTAGTTGGGAACATCCCCGCTCTTTTAACATAGGACTCCAATTGTGTACTCACTTTGGGAACATCGCCACTAGGAATATCCCTGCTTTACTAACACATAACTTCAATGGTGCACTTACTTTGGGAGCATCCCTACTCTGCTAACACAAGACTCCAACCGTGCACCCACTATTGTGAGCATCTCGGTTGGAAACATCCCCACTCTAATAACACATATCTTCAATCGTGCACCCACTATTAGGAACATCTCCGCTATGCTAACATAGGACTTTAACCCTGCACTCACTTTTGGAACATTCCCGTTGGGAACATCCCTGCTTGGCTTACTCTTACAATGGCGCTCTTTTCCAGGAGGTTTTTTTCATATCAGTGCAATCGATCTCTGGTCAAGGTTGACTAGGTTAACTAAGTTTGAGTTGATTCAAGTTAGATTTAAATGTTAGTTTATCAAGAAAAAGTCAAGTAAGCCAAGATTGATCGGATAATTGACAAGAAGTGAAAAGTCCAAGAGGTTATGGTTGACCAGATATTTGGTAATTAGAAGTCCAACAAAGAGTTGACATGAAACAAGAAGTCCAAGTGGGTCACAGTTAATCAGACACTTGGTGGTCGAAAGTCCAACGGAGAATTGGTAAGAGGAAAGTACAAGTGGATCATGGTTGATCTAACACTTGGTGATTGAAGATGAGAAAATTCAAGTGGATCATGGTTGACTAGAATTAGTGATCGAAAATGATGGAAGACCAAGTGGATCATGAAGGATAAAACACTTAACACATGAATGAAGTCCTAATATGTCAAGGTTGACTGAATGCTAAGCAATGGTAAAGTTTTAATAGGTGATTGGATGTTCGGCAATGGTGAAATCCCAATAAGTCAAGGTTGACCAGATATTGGACAATGAAAAGTTTGACAAGTTAAGAGTTACTAGATGTTGAGTGAAAGAAGTCGTAGTAGGTTGAAGTTAACTAAATACTAGGCAAGCCAAGATTTCAACTTTAGAATGATTGAAATAGGGGTAGCAATTGATTGTTAGAAAGTGACAATCGATTGCTAAACCCTAAAACTTCAAATTTGTGGCTTAAAAGAGTAAAGAGGGTTTGTTGGAACTTAATAATTGATTATTGAAAAATAATAATTGATTGCTAGAACTCAACAATTGATTGTTGGAATCCAACAATTGACTACTAGCACTGTAGCAACAAATAAAATTATTGTAACTTAATTGCCCGGTTCAATTGTTGGCTACCAATCAACTACTAGCACTATAGCATTGTACAGAATATTGCAAAATCTATTATTTGGTTTGACTATTCATCAGTAGATTGGTGATGGTCAAACTTATGTGGAAAGAGCTCTTCTACAAGTGTAATGGTTAGATTTGACTGGATAGTTGATGGAAGCTGACAATCTACTAGTAGACGGAAATAAACCTGATCAACAACTTATAAAAGAAGGTTTTTAAAGAAATTTGAAGAAACTAATTCTTAAGGGTTTGAAGATAAACTGTTCTTGTATTTTTGGACTATTAAGAGGCAATTCTAAACAATAAGAAAGCATCCAAAGTAAAATTCTTGTAAAGTAGTTTACTTTCATGTATTTGCTTTTGTATTTCATATTGGTTGTATTTGTTGCAAGAAAAGATTGTAAGAGTCTTCTCCACCTTGAAAGGTATTCGAGAATGAGAAAGTTAGTGATGGTAGTCATTAGTTTAAATACCTCGGGTTAGTTTTGATGTGGTCAGTCAAGTTACGTTAGGTCATGCAGTTTTGATGCTTTGTGTCTGAGTGTGCAAGAACTTAGGAACACAAGAAGTTGAGTGGAAGATGCAATGGACAAGAAGAATGACATGGGAAGTAAGTCTACAGGCTAAGGATGCATCCGATGGACAAGAAATTGTGAAAAAGTATACCGGTGGATGAGAAGGATGTGCGCGACATTTCTAAGGAAAGAGAAGTCGGGGAGGAAGCCTTGCTCAAGGAGAAGGTCGGAGTTGGGTTCGGGTGAGCTCAACTCTGGACGATCGAAGCATCACCGAAGAGAGCACAAAGAAAAGAATGGTCAATGTGTAATTGACCATTCGATGAACGGTGCTCGAGGCACCTTTAATGGCTATGAAGGCGCCTCAAGCATCAACAACACCGCTGCTAGATGCGCCTCTGATAAATGGTACCGAGGCGCCTCCAATCACATTAAGGTCGGCTCCAACCAGTTAGAGTCGTTGGCGGACCTTTTGAAAGTGGATAAAACTTTATCCACTTAGAGGCACCCTGTATGACTTTGGAGGCGCCTCCAAGCAATGGTAACTAATCTCAGGAGGCTATAAAAAGCCTCCCTGGAGCTAGAAATTAGATGTCAATCATTGTATTCATCTTCCTAGCTATTCTTGAGCTTTCAAAGACTATAAGAGGCTGCTACGCCTTCACGAATGAGATTTTTAGTGGAGCTTGCAATTGCTTTAGATTAATAACCACTTAGGTTGTAACAAAGTAAAATTCTTTTGTCCTCTTACTTATTTGTTTATGTTTTTATTCGTGTTTAATTAATATTGTGCCCTTGCTCTGTTCAAAAGTAAGAGATTATTCTAACATTTTTCAAGGCTATTCACCTCCTCTAGCCGGTCTACATGGATCAACAATTGGTATCAGAGCTCAATCTCTTTAGAAGGACTAACCGTCGTCTAAAGCAATAAGACTATGACCGGATCGAGTATCCACCCACTAGTGTTCGAGGGGGAATTTGTATTTTGGAAGTGACATATGGAAGTATTTATCAAAATCGATGTCAACATTTTATTAACAATTAAATATGATTTTGAAATGCCCAAAAGCAAAGATGGAAAAGAACTCGAGGAGCATTGTTGGACTAACAAGCATCGCAACGAACTTATAGCAAATGGTAAGACTAAGTTCCATCTTTTGAGTGTGCTGTCTGCTCAAAAATGCAAAAGAATTAGTGCCTACGAATCTACCAAAAAATTTTAGGAAAAGTTCTTGGAACTCTATGAAGAACCAAAAGAGGCAGAATCTTACTCCTTGATGGATATTGATTCGTCTTCAGAAGACTCCGAGATCGAGGAAATTGTAAGAACAACATTAATAGCTGAATACCTGCCTGAAGACGACGAAGCCACTTCGAAAGTGAGCAACAATGAAGGGGGAGCATCTATCGACGAGTACTTTGAGATACTAAGTGAGGTATGTAACTATCCTTCCGATTAATTATGTGAATGTATTAAAATGCTAAGTAGATCAGTTTGTAAAACTAGGATAAAATATTTAGATTCAAAGAAAAACCTTGTCTCCTTAGTAAATTTTTTTGACAAAATTAAAAATGAAAATGCAAAACTAAAAGAGCAAATCGAATTACTAAAAAAGAATGATGCATGCTTGAATTTTTCTCCGATTTTAAACTTTAGAAATTATAAATGGTTTAATTGGTATTTAAAAAATATAGAGGTCAAATTGTAAAAGTACCAACAAATTATATCCCTAAAAAATATTTAATAAATATAATAGGTAGGAATTGATTCTGTGTTCCAAAATTCATTTTGACATGTTAGATTTTTTTTTATAGTTAGTTAGAAATTTGAATTGTTTTAAATTTTTTTTTGGTAAAATTAAGTATTTCCTATTCATATTTTCTATCCAATTCTTTGTTTGTAAAAAATAAAAATATTATTTACTAAGAAAAAAAATTGAAATTTTTGAAAGTTATATTATTTTTTATAATTTTTTAACAAAAATTATATTTTAAATTTAAAATTATTTTAAAAATTTATTTTTATAAATCTTAATTTTTATCTGATAAAATATTATATTTTCTATTGCTAAAAATTATTTTGAAATTCTTCTACTATTATATTAATTATTATGATTTTTTTAACCTAAAATCATGTTTTAATAATTAAAACTTCTTGAAAATTTATTTTTAAAACTTAATTTTTCTATGGATAAAAATTATATTTTATATATTTAGAAAATTTATCAAGATTTCTTGAAGTCTAAAAGTATTTTTTATCATTAAGTTTCAAAAATACATATTTCAGTTCTAAAATGTTGATTCTAAAACGAAACAAATAATATTTTTATGAAAAATTTTATTCTGGTCCAAACAGTTCTATAAAATATTGACAAAAATTTTAAGGATTTTTTATAATATAAAAATAATTTTAAAATTATTTTTGGCAAAAATATGCAATATTTCTTCAAAAATATTTATGTAACACAATATTTCGGTAAAAATACAGGAGTTTAAATATTTGACAACCAAAGCCTAAAATTTTTCTTATATTTTTCTGCTATTATTTTTTTATATGATCAAGGAGAGACTAATGAGATATTAAGTTTAAAGGGAGATTCTATTTAAAATTGCAATATTTATTTGCAATATGTTTAATTCTCATATTTAAACTTTTTACTTGTTTGTTCATCCTAAGTTAACTTGAATTAATATACATTAAAAATGGAGAGATTATAAGTACCTCATGTTAGTTTTGATGTGGTCAACTAAATTAAGTTAGGTCTTACGATTTTGATGTCTTGTGTCCAAGTATATAGGAACTTAGGAATACAAGAAGTCGAGCAAAAGATACAGTGGACAAGAAAGATGTCACGAGAAGTGAGTTGACGGGCTTGGGGTGCATCCGAGGGACGAGAAGTTGTGGAACAGTATACCAGTGGACAAAAAGGACGTGTTCGACGCTTCCGAGGGACGAGAAGCCGGGGAGAAAACCTACTCAAGGAAAAGGTCGGATTTGGGTTTGGGTGAGCTTAACTCTGGACGACCGGAAATCACCCAAGTGAGCGTGAAGAAAAGAATTATCAATGTGTAATTGACCATTCGATGAACAGTGCTCGAGACACCTTCAATAGTTGTGAAGGCGCCTCAGGCATCAGCAACACCGCTATCAATAAAGGCATTGGAGGCGCCTCCGTTGGACTAGAGATGCCTTAGATCATCAGTGTCGAGGCGCGTCCAATCATATTGAGGCCACCTCCAACTAATCAAAGTCCTTGGCTGACGGTTTGAAAGTGGATAAAACATTATCCACTTGGAGGAGCCCTGGATGGCTTTGGAGGTACCTCTAAGTAAATATAACTTATCCCAGGAGGCTATAAAAAGCTCCATAGAGCTAAGAATTAAATATCAATAATTGTATTCATCTTCCTAGCTATTTCTAAGGTTTTAAAGACTGTAAAAGGTTACTCCACATTCACGAAGAGATTTTTAATAGAGTTTTCAACTACCTTAGATTAATAACCACCTATGTTGTAATTGTTAGAACACTTAGGTGAGCTAGAGGGGGATGATTAACTCGAATCACTTCTTCAATGATTTGTTGCAACGAATAATTGAAGAAAATATTAACACCCTTAATTTTACTTGGTATCCATCTCCTTAAGGTGACTAATCCAAGGGTCCACTCTCCTCACTCACAGTATTGATCTCTTGGCTACTGGCTAGAGGAGGTGATTAAAAGCAAATACCTTTCTCGGAACTTTGGAAATAAACCACTTGTATAAAAAGAAACTGATTAATAGACAAGAAAAAGAGGCAAAACAATTACTTAGTTTGCAATCAGGGGATTACTAATCCAAGATATTTGAAAGCTCACTAATGTCTCCTTCAGGCGAAGAAACTTCTTACAGCAGTCAAAGCTCATAACTACAAAGCTAAATTCAATTAGGATCGATTACAAGTGTTGTTGTTAGCTTCTGGGATCAGGGATGTATTTATAACCCTGATCGGGGTGCCTGGAAGTGTTCTAGGCGCCTGAAGGAGGATAAAATTTTATCCTCGTCGCAACGGATCACGACAGCTGGCATTTCAATAAAGTTTTTGGTTCGGGTGCTTGGACCAGGTCTGGGCGCTCAAACCGAGCTGTTCCAACTCGACCAGGGAGCGCGCCTGGGTCGCCCTGGGTACCGGCAGTTCGGGTGATCAGACTCAGTCCGGGTGCCTTGAGTCTGGGCACTCGGAATAGCTCCGGGAGCCCGGGGCAAAGTCAACCTTGTTAGGATCGATGATCGCGGCTAGAGAGGGGGGGTGTGAATATCCGCCCCAAATCGTTCGTTTCTTTCTACAAATAAAAGTTAGCGCAGCGGAAATAACTAAATAGAAACGCAAAAAGGAAAGATCAAACCTCAAACTCGAACTCGACGATGTAACGAGGTTCGGAGATGAAACTCCTACTCCTCGGCGTGTCCGTAAGGTGGACGAAGCCTATCAATCCGTCGGTGGATGAGTCCCCGGAAAACCGGCTAATAAGAACTCCTTCTGGGTGGAGAAACCTCACCACAAACTCTTGCAACAGCAAGATCAGAGTACAAGTACAAGAAGCACAGCAAGATACAAATATAAAGATGAATGTAACAACTCTTGCTTGCCTTCTCGTCGTCGACTGAAATCTGTAGATGAAGCACCAACTTCACAGAATCACAGCAGCAGCTGAAACCAGTCGAAGAGGTCGAGGAAGCTCACGCGAATCTTCGGAAGCGAGCTTAACAAATCTCTAGAACAGCAGAAGCAATAACTTGCAGAAGGAAGAAGAAGATCAAGAGGAAGCAGAAGCTTCGGAGAAAGTGGCATTGTAGAAGCCCTCAGCCCTCTTTTATACCTGCATCCACCTGTGAAGAAGAGAAGACAGAAGACTAGCCGTTGTGAGCCAACGGCTAGGGCTGGACCGATCAGAACATCTCCTGATCGGTCCAGCAAGACCCTGATCGGTCCTGGGGACCGATCAGCATGCTTTTCTCCCGAACTTCTTGCCTTCTGATCGTTGTTTCATGATCGGTCTGCAGACCGATCAGATAACACTCAGTACGCTACTGTTTGGTTACTGATCGGTCACCAGACCGATCCAGATACCCAGTGTATCACTGGATCGATCCACTGATCAATCCAGAGCTTGGTTTTTGCCCAAACCAAGTCCCAAACCTTCCAAACCAACATCCGGTCAACCTTGACATGTTGGTACATCATGCTTAGCATCCGGTCACTCCCTTGACCTGCTAAGACTCCCCAACAAGTGTCCGGTCAATCCCTTTGACCCACTTGGTCTTTCCAACACCAGATGTCCGATCACCCTAGATCCATCTGGATTTTTCCCTTGCCCGGCTTCACTCACCAGGACTTTTACAACTGCCTGGCTTCACTCACCAGGACTTTCACCTAGCTTCACTCACTAGGATTTTCACAACTGCCTGGCTTCACTCACCAGGACTTTCCCACTGTCTGGCTTCACTCACCAGGACTTATCCGTCTGCCTGGCTTCACTCACCAGGACTTTCCACATCCGGTCCAGAGAACGAGCTACCGAGCCCTCTCTGACCACAGTCCGGAGAACGAGCTACCGAGCCCTCTCCGACTTCCCATGTGGTCCAGAGAACAAGCTCCCGAGCCCTCTCTGACCACAGTCCGGAGGACGAGCTACCAAGCCCTCTCCGACTTCCCATGTGCCAAGCTTCCATACTTGGACTTCTCCGTGCCAAGTCTCCATACTTGGACTTTTCTCGTGCCAAGCTCCCTGCTTGGACTTTTCCGAGTCAGGTCAACTCACCTCGGGTCAACCAGGTCAACCTTGACCATGGGTTGCACCCACAATCTCCCAAGCTTGTATCCTTGTAAAACATCAAGATACAACTTTTCTGTTCACGTCAAACATAACTCGTCAAACATCAAAACACAACTCGAGTCAAGTCAACTCGAGTATGGTCAACCAAGTCAACCTTGACCTAAGGTTGCACCAACAATCTCCACCTTTTTGATGTTTGACAAAACCCATAATCAAACCCATAATCAAGTTAGGTTAACCCAATAACCTAACTTAGGTTTTCCAATGTTCTTCCCTGAACATTCTCTAGACATTCTCCATTCTCCATTCTCCTTTCTACTCTCCTCCTTTTTGACACACATCAAAAAGAGTGAATCAAGGTCAAGAGTTTCTTCCTAATGAAAGTCCCATACCTTTCATTGAAACTCTTAATTTCCCCCTTGATACTAAGGTCAACAATTAACTTAGTGATAATCCCATATCACTCAAGTCTTTAGGATTAAAAACTCCTCCTAAAAGTCAACTCCCCCTTGACTAATAGGTAAAACTCCCCCTAAAGATCAACTCCCCCTTGACCATTGCACCAACAATGTCTTGGAGAGTTTCAAACCTTTAGAACTCTAAAACACCACTTCCATAGCTGCAATTTCAGACAAACAGTCGAAATTCAGCAACTTGGCACGCCCTGATCGGTCACCAGACCGATCACGGTGACCGATCCAGGCACCCCTGGACCGATCAGAAACCCTTCTGATCGGTCCACAACTCTGATTTCTGATTTCTGATTTCTTCTCCCGAAATTCAGAAACCTCTAGAAAATCACAGAAAATTCTAAAAATTATAAAATTTTGAGGATACACTCCTCATAACATATACTATCATGGAAAAAATAGTTTTCTATGAAAATAACTTCCATTTTCAAAACTTGATACAAAGTTCGAAAATCTTTGAAATAGTTCAAGTTTAACTCAACTTTGTATCAACTTTCTCAATGATGAATGCTATCACTAGAAAAGCTTCATCAAGGTTTTTCAAATCAATTTTGAAATGATTTTAAACCATTTAATTTAGGACCACAATCTTTGGGCTAAATGTACATGACTTGTACATAAGCTTTCCCTATGATCCCCAATTTCGAATTAGGCTTATCTAGGCACAAGAACTATGCACCTTGATCTTAACTCATCATCCTAATATCTCACACACATCTAAGGTGTATCAAACACATTCAAGTCAATTTTGATGTGAGATATGGGTTTAGGTTAGCTTAGACTAAGGTCTCATGCATTTTCTAAACATCAATTTGATCTCCATATCAAATTGTGTTTTTAACCTTAAATCCATTTCATTGATTATAAATGCAAGAGAAGAGATAATGACATGGCATATAATGATATCATAAATGAAACATGTGCCAATGTCATGATGTCATGGCATAAAGTATGAAACTTAAATAGAGCATGACATTTGACTAACCTAAGCATTATCATGACATTTTAAATGATCATAAAATAAATATGATGTCATGACATGACATATAGCAAACAATATATGGCAAATAGCACATAAAGGTATAGAAAATACCTAATTCTAGCCTTAGTTGCCATTTTTGATAATTTCGATCATTTTGCCATAAATTCTATATTCCTAAGTGTGATAGACCTCAAATCATATACCAAAGATGTTTAGATCACTATGTGCCAATTAGATTGACTCTAGACAACTCCTCAAATTTGATTGACACATTCTAATCACCTTAGGAATAATTCTTAATTTCATTTTCAAGGCTTGATTATACCTTGAAAAAATCCTAAAGTGCCACCTTTTGCCATGATTATGTTAACTACCTAGTCAAGTAAGGTTGGCACACCCTAACTCATCTAGCGTGATGAAATCACGCTCCTAGGAACCCAATACTTATTGGAGCTCATTGGGTTCACTAAATATTCACTAGGGATGACTACCCCTAGCAACCCTTCTAATGGCCCTCCTAGGCTTTGAAGCCTTGGTCATTTGGGACTCATCAAGATCAACTCTAGGGGTGACTCCCCTTGTGACCTTGGTGATGGTCTTCCTAACCCTAGGTCTTGTTCCATAATCGAATGGAACATTATGATAAGTGGGCTTGACCACTTGGGATTTGTGACCCAAACCTTTCTTGTCCTTAGACTTGGGTTTTTGACCCCTAGACCCTAGAGTCAAGTCCTCAAGAGCCTTTTCTAGAGAGTCAAGTCTTGACCTCAATACTTGATTTTCTTTCTCTAATACCTCAAGCTTTAATTTATCATTTTTCTTTGAGGTATTCCTAGGCATGTGTCTAGTTGATTTGAGATTTCTACCTAGGTTATCCTTAACCTTAGATGAGTTGATCCTAGGGTTGACTTTCCTAGTGTTATCCTTATCTAGGCTCACATGTTTAGCACCTAAGCATGTGTATCGATTTCTATAATTATCATGCTTATCATTATTGTCAATTTCAATCAAACTACTAGCATGCATCTTACTAGTATTGCAATAATGTGCCTTAGAGATTACCTTAGGGTTTGCCTTAGCTCCCCCTATCGATGTACTCGGTCTCTTGTCCTTGTGAGATTGCCTCCCCCTCGGACATTGGCTCCGATAATGTCCCCTTCGCTTGCATTGGAAGCACACCACGTGCTCTTTGCCTTTGCGTATCGGGACTCCGGCTTTCTTGACCTTTGGCGCCGGTGGAGACTTTCTAATCCTCTTTGGACACTTACTCTTGTAGTGCCCAAATTCCCTACACTCAAAGCACATTATGTGTAATTTGCTAGAAATTAAAATGCTTGAGTTACCTAGGTTTGAGGATGGATGAAAGCTCTCTTCTTCATCCCTTCCGGAGGTAGACGCTTCTTCTTCTTCTTGCTCCGAACTTGAAGAAGAACTCTCCTCCTCTTCATCCTTAGATGTTGAGTAGCCCTCAACTTCTAATTCCTCTCCTCGATGATGTGAGCTACTTGGCTCACTTGACTCCTCTTCATGGCTTGAAGTGGAGTTCCCCTCATGGAACTTAGCCAAGTTGTTCCACAACTCCTTGGCATTGTTATATCCACCTACCTTACACAAAATGTCATTAGGTAATGAAAATTCAAGAATTTTCGTTACCTCATCGTTGATTGTGGATTGGTGGATTTGCTCCTTCGTCCACTTTTTCTTCTCTAGGGTTTCTCCGTTTTTATCCACCGGATGAGTAAACCCTACCTGCACACAACTCCAATGAACTAGGTTAGTCATAATAAAGTACTTCATTCTTACCTTCCAAAACGCGAAGTCATCGCGATCGTAGAAGGGTGGAATCGTGATGTCCTCTACGAGTTGATCCATCTCTAGCTTGTGCTCCCTCGGGTGTTAATCCGTCGAAGAGCGACCTCGCTCTGATACCACTTGTTAGGATCGATGATCGCCGCTAGAGAGGGGGGTGTGAATAGCCACCCCAAATCGTTCGTTTCTTTCTACAAATCAAGGTTTGCGCAGCGGAAATAACTAAATAGAAACGCAAAAAGGAAAGATCAAACTTCAAACTCGAACTCGACGATGTAACGAGGTTCGGAGATGAAACTCCTACTCCTCGGCGTGTCCGTAAGGTGGACGAAGCCTATCAATCCGTCGGTGGATGAGTCCCCGGAAAACCGGCTAATAAGAACTCCTTCTGGGTGGAGAAACCTCACCACAAACTCTTGCAACAGCAAGATCAGAGTACAAGTACAAGAAGCACAGCAAGATACAAATATAAAGATGAATGTAACAACTCTTGCTTGCCTTCTCGTCGTCGACTGAAATCTGTAGATGAAGCACCAACTTCACAGAATCACAGCAGCAGCTGAAACCAGTCGAGGAAGCTCACGCGAAGCTTCGGAAGCGAGCTTAACAAAGCTCTAGAACAGCAAAAGCAATAACTTGCAGAAGCAAGAAGAAGATCAAGAGGAAGCAGAAGCTTCGGAGAAAGCGACATTGTAGAAGCCCTCAGCCCTCTTTTATACCTGCATCCACCTGCGAAGAAGAGAAGACAGCAGACTAGCCGTTGTGAGCCAACGGCTAGGGCTGGACCGATCAGAACATCTCCTGATCGGTCCAGCAAGATCAGAGCTTCCTCGATCGGTCGAGGGATCGATCAGCATGCTTTTCTCCCGAACTTCTTGCCTTCGATCGTTGTTTCCTGATCGGTCTGCAGACCGATCGATAACACATAGAGGCTCATTGTTTGGTTACTGATCGGCCACCAGACCGATCCAGATACCCAGTGTATCACTGGATCGATCCACTGATCGATCCAGAGCTTGGTTTTTGCCCAAACCAAGTCCCAAACCTTCCAAACCAACATCCGGTCAACCTTGACGTGTTGGTACATCATGCTTAGCATCCGGTCACTCCCTTGACCTGCTAAGACTCCCCAACAAGTGTCCGGTCAATCCCTTTGACCCACTTAGTCTTTCCAACACCAGATGTCTGATCACCCTAGATTCATCTGGATTTTTCCCTTGCCCGGCTTCACTCACCAGGACTTTTACAACTGTCTGGCTTCACTCACCAGGACTTTCACCTAGCTTCACTCACTAGGGTTTTCACAACTGCCTGGCTTCACTCACCAGGACTTTCGCACTGTCTGGCTTCACTCATCAGGACTTATCCGTCTGCCTGGCTTCACTCACCAGGACTTTCCACATCCGGTCCAGAGAACGAGCTACCGAGCCCTCTCTGACCACAGTCCGGAGAACGAGCTACCGAGCCCTCTCCGACTTCCCATGTGGTCCAGAGAACGAGCTCCCGAGCCCTCTCTGACCACAGTTCGGAGAACGAGCTACCGAGCCCTCTCCGACTTCCCATGTGCCAAGCTTCCATACTTGGACTTCTCCGTGCCAAGTCTCCATACTTGGACTTTTCCCGTGCCAAGCTCCCTGCTTGGACTTTTCCGAGTCAGGTCAACTCACCTCGGGTCAACCAGGTCAACCTTGACCACGGGTTGCACCCACAATCTCCTAAGCTTGTATCCTTGTAAAACATCAAGATACAACTTTTCTGTTCACGTCAAACATAACTCGTCAAACATCAAAACACAACTCGAGTCAAGTCAACTCGAGTCTGGTCAACCAAGTCAACCTTAACCTAAGGTTGCACCAACAAACCTCTGGTTGACTTTTCCTCCGGGTTTTCCGCTCTAGCTCTGCTCGCTTAGGTGATTTTGGCCATCCGAAATAGGATTTATCCGAACCCATTTTTTGACCTTCTCGAGCGTCCTTCCGTTCCAGCTTCTCGTCCCTTAGAAAATCATCGCGTGCTTTCTTCTCTTCCGCGAACGTACTCTTCCGCAGCACCTCGTCTCTCGAATGCACCGAGCCCGTTGACTCTTTCCCATACCGTCCTTCTTGCTAGCTGTGTCTTTCGCTAGATTTCCTGTGCTCCTAAATTCCTGCACACTTAAACACAAGGACATCAAAACATAATAGGACCTAACTTGACTTGGTTAATCACACCAAAACTATCACGGGGTACTAACACACAATACACTATGAAATCCTCCTTCTAGGAGGCGGAGAAGCCTCGTACAAGTAAATACAAAAGTGAATACAAGATACAACAAGAACAAGGAAATAGATATAACAATGAAGGGCCTTTACTCTTGATCTCTTGTTGCTGTGAATTGCCTCTTGATGATTGTTAATGCAACAACACTTGCTCCAAGAATCTTCAAGAACTGGCAGATAGAATCGCAGAAGAGAGGTTGCGTTTGAATCTTCGTCGTCGCCTTTACATCCCGCAGATTAGGGCTCCCAATCGATTAGTCTTACCCCTAATTGATTGCCACATCAAATCCGAGTGCATCCAGCCGTCTAAAGCTCGCAACGACTCTTTTTCCTTTCTCCTAATCTGTCACTTGATCGATTATGCACTTCTAGATCGATCACCCAATAGATCCAGATCGCCTTTGTACTCTCACAAGGAAGCTACTTTGCTTCACGAAAAACTCCTTTTGATCGATCAGTCAATCGAGCAAGAACTCCTGTTTGTTGCGATTTTCTCCTCCCAATCGTTTAGCTTAGCACATCCTAATCGATCAACTGATTGATTGGGAATGCTTCTGTGTGTCGTGGAGAAATGCGCTCAATCGATCCACTGATCGATTGGTGCAACGCTCAATCTACCAATCGATCAGTGGATCGATTGAGCGCAACTCTCAATCAATCAATGGATTGATTGAGAATGTCTCTGTGTCATGGAGAAATGCTATCAATCGATCCACTAATCTATTGACACAGCACTAAATCGATCACTCGATTGATTGCCCAACCCTAATTTGCTTAATCCAAGTCTAGGGTTCTTTTTCCTCGATCGCGTGGAACCTCCTTTTCTCTAAGCATAGACGGACTCTGTTTCTTCTTCTTCGGCAACCTCTCTTCCCTGATCCTAATAGATTGTGGGAGCGCTAGGATTTTATTCACTGCTCGACTCGATGGTAAGGTCCTATTTCTTCGCAAGCTCCTTTCATGTTGTATGTTTTCTTATTCTTCTTTATTCTTGTTCTTTTGTTAATCTTCAAGATTTTCTCTCTTTGTACACCTAAGTCATCATCTTATTGTGGAAATCGAACCATGTAGCAGAAATAGATAGGTGTTATGCTAGGCATTGCTCCTAGACAATCTTTTTTCTCTTTAAGATTTTATACAACTTGTAAGGATTTCTTTCTAATTTGTAGTTTGTTCTTTGTGAAATTGTAGCTTCCATTGGAGTACTAACACAGTAATTGCACCAAAATAGCAAGCATGCAATAAACAGGAAAAAACTAAACTCTCAATGAGGAGGAGAAAGATAGGGCTTTTGTTTTTTCTTGGGAACCGGGCAGGTGCGTCGTGTCGCTTCCTCACACCAAACCAGCAGAGACTGGCAAAAACAAACTAGGCCGCCTGCAAGCGCAAGGCCCATGAGTTGAGGATTTGCATCCCTCCTGCGCGCGATGATCGCGTGCGTCGCGCCCGGTTTATGGATTTCCGGCTCGAATCTCCTGAAACCACCTGATTTGGGCTCGGCCCACGCATGCGTGTAGGTCCCTTTAACTTTGCTAAGCAAGCATGGAAGGGCTCCATATATAAGGCCTTTCAACCTTTCTTTGCTTAGCAATGTGGGACTAAATGCATACATCTATGCATTACAAAAAAAAAAAGAAATAATTTGAATTAAAACTCAACACCTACATGGTAGAGCTAAGCAATGATTATAGGTCAATGTATGGGCTAGGTATCAGTTGATGAATTTTCAAGGTAATTAGGCAATTCAATTACAACCCTTGTAGTGATAGCTCAATATATGGGTTAGTATAGTATTCACCACTCAATTTAAGTTTTTTAATAATTAGTTGATGATTTCACAAAAGGTATTAGCTCACGGTTTGGATTTAATGTAGTATTATTAATGAATAGATATCAAATGCTTACCCATTTGTGACATTTACGTGCTTTACTTTGATTGAAAGTTATAGTTCATGATTTTGGTTTATTAGTATAAATTTAAGGTGAAATTAGCCATCTACACAAATAGGTTTGCAAGGCTTAAGTATACTATGTGGAATACCACTTTATGCCACTATTTAAAAATAATTCAATCTTGATAATGAATTTAGAATATTCAACTTCCCATTTAAGATGTTAAATGATGTTCTTTGATCCAATATGAATATTAAATCATTAGTAAATGATTTTTATTTATTATGGCATACCAATTGTTTATGCCCCACTAGTCTAACAAGTTATGACTATTACATCTCAATTCAGATTTATGGTTAGTATATAATATGTGCATGGCTAGTTTATGTTACTTGATATATCTTGGTTGAATGTTGTGTACTTAATGATTTTAGTAAATTTCATTAAATGTTGCAAAAATTTCATTAGTAAAGTTCTACACCACCAAACTTTTTGTAATTGATTTGTTGTTTTGTTTTTCGTTAAATGATTTTATGAATCTAATACATTTTCATATTTTTTACATAATAGTTTGCAGAAACAATCAAGAATCAATATTACAACCAATTTTAATATGATGAAGTCAGAAGTGAATGAAGTGAATTATCTACTTATATGTAGGTGTCTAAATAGGTTGTGTATGTTAGGATAAATATTTTATTTTACATTATGAATTTTTGGATATATTTACTTGTGGATACACTTTTGGTTTGTGAATGTATTTTTTGATTATGCTTGTGAATTTGTGGATATAAAATTGTGGATTGGTGAATAAATTTATGGATTGTTAAGGTATTTGTCATTTTGTGGATCTAATTAATGCATTTTAAGTTATATATATATATATATATTTTTTTTTTTTGATGAAGTGAAAAATATATCTTTACTTCGTCACATTAAAATTGTATTGAATTCAAAGATAACATTTACTTCACACCAGTTTAATAATTGCAAAGTCATTTCTTATCGATTACTTCAATATAATACAAAACAATGAAATCTTGACAATCAATTATTTTGTCAATAAATGTAAACTATAAAGTAACATAATACCAAATACTTTGATAAATAAAAATTATAGCAAAGTTATATAATATATTTACTTCATCAATCAATATAAATCATGAAGTTACATATCATCTATTACTTTAACACATTACACAACCAATGAAGTAAAAGATATTTTTTTAATTCAGCAATCAATTTAAATTGCAAAGTTATATATCATTGATTACTTCGACACTTTACAAAACAAACGAAGTAAAAGATGTATTTTACTTCAGTATCGGTCCAATTTTGAATTGGTTTTGCCTCCTTGAACCGATCAAAGACTTCATTTTTTTCTTGGATATGATTTCGGTGATAGGATGAAGTAAAATAGTACTCTATTACGTGCGTCTATGTCGGTAATTATCTATCTATGACTTCAGTGAATATACAAAGTAAATCAAGGAAATTTTATTAGTGCTAGTTAGGACTTTACCAGTCAAATTCCGATCCTCCATGACTTACTTGACTTCTCTCACATATGTCCTATAACATATTGTCCAAACATGTTGTCCATAATAAATTGTCCAAATATTGAAACTCAAGCTCAACTCCACTTAAGCTTAGTCAAGTTGGTCAACCTTGACTTGAGAAACAATTACACCAACAATCTTCCAACAATAACCAAGTAAAATTCTTTTGTCTTCTTACTTTTTTGTTTGTGTTTAATTAATATTGTATCCTTGCTCTGTTCAAAAGTAAGAGATTATTCTAATTTCTTTTCAGGGTAATTCGCTCCCTCTAACCGGCCTACCTAGACCAACAATTAGGGCTAGGCCTTGGACGTAGTTGCCTTGGGAGTTGATGAACCAAGTAAAACCAAACGTAGCCTCGTGTTTTGCTTTGTTGGCTTCGCTTCAAAATTTTCACGTGCAATATTATCGGAGTTACTCATCTCTTAGCTTGCACGAGTCTTAACACTTAACTCTATATTTCTCATAGGCACCATTTTCTTTTCATCGGACTTCACTCGACTTACTTTTCAGTCCGACTTGGAGAGGGGACATATGATGTATTCGAAGATAACCTATTCAGAAAACCACCTCCTTCTCCTCCCCTGCATGATCGAACCATCCTCCTTGAGGCAACACCTAGCTAACACTCAAATACAATAGCTCCCTCTAGTTGATACTCTCTTGTTGAGCTAGTTCTCTTCGACCTCAACCTCCGATAATTCCTAATAACTACAACCGTTATACTCAGCTTCTAGAACCACCCTTGACCCCCGACAACCGAAGGCGAGGGCAATTCCTGGCCACTGGCCCAACTGCCCCAAGTGCATGACTCAACCATTGTCCCCTTTGGCACCGACATCGTGTTGTCCGATCAACTGATTCCCAACCCTCCATGCATGTGGCGAGCTACGTGGCATATACGACAGCTAGCGTGGCTAGCGCATCAAGCCACAGGGATATTCCCTTCAGTTAGCTATATAAGGTTCGACGATAATAAATGAAAGTATAATTTTTCTTCTCGCATATAGAGGCCACACTTCTCTCTGGAATTACTTCTTCTTTCTTGCACATTTACAAGCTCTCAGTTTTGAGCTCAAATGTCGACTTGAATGTATGAGGAGTCACACTGGCCACACCGACACCTACTGACATATGTTGATTTGTGGGACTTTGAGCTAGATCGACGCCTAACCGTCACACCGTCGCCTACTGACATATGTTGATTTGTGGGACTCTGAGTATCCTACCGCGATACCATAACCCCAAGGACGAAGATGGGAAATAAATAGGACCATTAAAAAGGATGACAAAACCTAAATTGCCTCCATTAATAGATTTGAGGACGCTAAAACTCTACCACACGTTAAAACGACATTCCTCCATCTATGTTTTTTTTTAATCTCTTAACTTCATTATAATTCGCCCAATACGTCTAATGTGCATACTTATACTACTCATATAACACATTGTTTCAAAATTTCTATATTAATTATAATTTATTTTTAGTATCAAATTTTTAAAACTTCAAATTATATATTTTAAAAATATTAAATATTTATTTTTTTTAAGTTTTAAAATGGATTCAATAATTAATATATTTTTCCCCTCGGAGGAAATCTCATGCCCTCTTTGACCCGATCAAGAGCATGTCAAAATCGCTCGTTCATCTGGCCAACGGCACCGTGACTTGGTAATCACCTTTGACCACCGAGAGCGCCGTCAAAGTTTGACTTTGAATCCAAGGTCGTAGTTCAAACCGCAACTTGTTTCCCACGCGATCCAATCTGGATTCTCCTGACGTGTTGATTTGGGTCACCGACCACGTAATTATAATAACTGATTCTGACCGTTTCGACTATCCCAACCGACTACAAACCCCATTCAACGGCCATTCCATTGACTTGCAGCGATTTAACCGACCCGTGGGCTTCTCTATGGGCGTGTTTATTTGAATGGAAAAAAATAAAATAAAACAACTGGGTTTATATGTAATTTTACTTTTTCCCCCGCCTGTCTATTCTGTGCCTCAGTTCGTGTTTGCTTGGAAGGAAAACTTAGAGAGGATGAAAAATCATATGAACGAGAGATTCTTCTCGTCCACCGAGCGAAGTTGAATCCCTCTTATTCGCCAAGATATGTCCATATTGATTTCTCTACTTTTCTCTCTCCTCAAGTAAACAGCCCCTGGGCAATAAGATTGCTACTACTTATAAATAAATTTAATTCTTAGAAAATGGATCAAATTACTATTCCAATTATTTGAGATGGTCCATAGTAAACACTATAAAGTGAACCGGGTATCTAATTTGACCAGGTCAGGTACATTAATTGAAAAGAGAATTCCGTGTATCTAATTTGACCAGGTCAGGTACATTAATTGAAAAGAGAATTGATGTTGGTACACCTAAATAACGTTGCCAATTAACTTTGATTGTGATTTAACATGGTCATTGACACAGTCCTTATATATAAGTATGATTATAATAAGTGATCGATTTTAGTATATGTGGAGCATATTGGGGGCCACATTACCCTCAATGTGGTAAAAATACGAATACACTCGTCCCAGCACCCCCGTCAACCCGTCTCAAGGTCAACACGGAGGAAGTAAATCATAGACACTAACATTTGGAATAGTGACTAGCACATAAGGAAGATATTTATCTCGGATTTGTCGAGATTCGAACCCCAGGTCACATTACCCTCACGGTCACTATGCTGGATGAAATTCTCTGTAATTATTTTAAAAATCTTATTAATTATATAGATATTTTTTAATTAATCTAAAACTATCTTTAATTATAATTTATTTTTATTATTTAGACTTTTAATCATTTTATATATTTACAATTTTTAAAACTCTTTTATATCCCGATTAAGTCCTAGTACCTTCTAAAAACAATTTGAGTCTTCTAAAATTTTATTATCCAAATTGAAATTCAATTAACATTTAATTATGTTTAACCTCTAAATTTTAATTATGTGAGTTAACTCTTAATTTTTATCCTTTAATTTAGGTTAATAAGTCTTAATTATTTACTATATTTTTTCTTAATGATCATTATGTATGAATTTTTTATCCCCGGTCTGTCACTTCAGAGATAGTCAATGAAATTAACTTGGATTATCATTTTATTTTTGTGTGTATGAATTCTTAGAAATAATTATCGCACCTAATTAATTAAACTTTGAATCCACATTAAAAAAAATTATCAATTAAAATGCTATTTATTCAAAAAGTGATAATTAGCATGAAAACCAAAGATTCAAGTGGTTTAAGAACCTTGGGTGTAAGTACTTGAGTTGGTTTTGTTGTGATTAACCAGATTAAGTTAAGCTTTGTTTATTTGATACCTTATGTCTAAGTGTACAGGGACTTAGGAATACAGGAAGTAGAGCGGAAGATGCAGCAAGCGAGAATGATGGCACGGGAAGCGAGTTGATGGACTTAATGCATCCGAGGGATGAAGAGTTGCGGAAGAATACACCGGCGGAAGAAAAGGATACGTGTGACACTTTCGAGTGACGAGTGAACTCAACTCTGGATGGTCGGAGAATCACCTAAGAAATCAAAACCCTAGCTGGGTAAGTCAACATAAAGTCGACTTGTCTAGGCCCTCGGAGCAGTACGGGCCACGACAGACGACCGTTGTAGCGAGGATCAAACTTGGAGCCACGTTAGCAAGACTTTAGGTGTCCGAACCGCGTTTAGGCACTGGGTACCGATAAGTCCTTATGAGTTAGCTATTGTAGAGTGGATCAAGGAGACTAAATTTAGGTGTCTGGACCTGGTCTAAGCGCCCAGAGCAGCCGCGTCAGTTAACGAATATATTTGACCAGCAAGCTATAAATAGAGGTCTGATAAATGTAGTTGAAATAGAATAGTGGTTTACAACTCTGTGATTTCATTTCTTTATTCTGTTTTAATTCTACATTATCAACGTCTATAAGAGACTACTCCGCCTTTACCAAATGAGAACTTTTAGTGAGCTATTATTTGTCTTGATTAACAATCTTCCCAGTTATAACCAAGTAACAATTATTTGCCTCTTATTCTTTTAGTTTATATTTTTATTGTTCAACTAATGTGTGTTTATCTTTGCTAAGAAATAAAGCAAAAGAAAGTGTTAATTTGACTTGTAGGGCTATTCACCTCCCTTTAGTCGACCTCACCGGGACCTACAATTAGTATCAGAGCTAGGATCTGACCATCACCTAAAGCAAAATTGTCCGGAGCGAGCATTCATCCACCAAAGTTCAAGCGGGACTTCGCCATCTAGAAGAAGAAAATGGAGGTATTCTTCAAGACTGATTTTGATATATTTCTAATTATAAAATATGATTTTGTAGCACTCATAGATCAACATAGAGTTGAAAAAGAATAACACTACTAGACCAGGAAGGAGCAAGCAGACTTCGTGGCCAACAGAAAAGTAGAGTTCTATTTGCTGAACGTGCTACCGCCACAAGAATTCAACCTGGTTGGCGCTTCTGAATCAACCAAAGAATTTTGGGAGAAGTTCTTGAGTTACATGCATGAAGGAATCTCGGAGGCCAAACTTGTAAAAAGAGATATACTCTGGAACTAACTTAGCAACCTCTAACTTGAAGAAGGGGAAACAACTACTTAGCTACACGCCAAACTCAAAGAAATGATCATAGGAATCACCAACCTCGGAGAGACAGTAACAAATCAGGATTCTTTCCGGAACACTCTCAATACTTTCCCAAGAATCCTAGACTGGATATCCATAATAGATTTTTTTTTACATCTCTAAGGATCTTGAGGTAAGTATCTTAGAAAGTTTGTTTTCAACTTTAGAATTAAACGAAACTCCATGTGAAGGTTTAAGAAATAAAAAGGAGCCAACTAAGAACCTAGCTTTCAAAACTAAGAAGATCGAGCAAGAATCAAACTCCTCACTCGACGCGAATCAAGAAGCATATATGGTAAGGAAGTTTAAAAGGTTTTTTTAGATCTAACAAGTTTAATGAGTTGCAGACCAAGAAAAATCCAAGAGGTAAAAGAAAAATTAGATGCTACAACTGTGATGAAAAGAGATGTTTAAAAGACCACTGCCCAAGACTGAAAAATAAAGGATCAATCAAGTCCAAACACAAAACCTTAAGGCCACGTAGGAAGAAATATCATCATCTGAGTCCGAAAAAGAAGAATACACAAAACTAGCACTAATGGCTAGTCACCAAGAATCAGATGACAAAGCAAGCACAAAAGCAAGCATTGATGAAGGGGGAGCTACATTAGAAGTCAACAGCAATGAAGGGGAGAATCCAGTTTCAAATCAGATATGGCAAGTGAAGTATGTCTTCTATCTTCTAATCAACTATATTCAGGTATTAAGTCAATGTCTAAATCTTTGTGTCACCTTAAAACTAAGAATATTAAATTGAAAAAGGGTAATATCAATTTAAAAATTATCTTAGCTAAAGCATGCCCACTAGAAGAGTTTGATAAAATAAAAAAATGAGAATGTAAAATTAAAAGAACAAATAAAATGTCTTAAAAATTATGCATGTTCAAAATTTTCACAAAATCCAAATTTTAAACATTATAGTGGACTTAATTAGTATATTAGGAACTATAGGGGCCAAATTATAAAAGTAAATAGAAAATTTATTCCTAGAAAGTATTTGATAGACCAGTAGAAAGGAACTTATTCTAGATTCCTAAATCATACTTAATCTGATTAGATTAATTTTTTATGCATACTTTAAATTTAATTTGCTTTAGTTTTTAACTTTGTTTATCAAATTAATTATTTTGTATATTAATGTTTTGTGTTGAATTTTTTTTTGAAAAATAAAGACATTATCTACTCACAAAAGTAGTTTTAAAATTTTCTGTTTGTTATATTTATTTTTAAAATTCTTCTTTCAAAAAATGAGTTTTGATAATTCAAAATATTTAGAAAATTAATTTTTCAAAAACATAATTTTTATGTGATCATGAGTTATGTTTTATATTAGATTAAAAAATTATAATTTTTTCAATAATTATCTAACATTTTGATAAAAATATAATTTAAAATTTAAAAATATTTCAGAGATTAATTTTGAAAAACTTGATTATTTGGATGGTGAGAAAAATCAATAAGATTTTTAGGACTTGAAGACTATTTTTAATAATTAATTTTATAATGCTATCTATTTAAAAATATTTATTATCATTACATTGTAAATATTTTGTAGGCAAAATTTTTTATCATGATCTAACTACTTACTACTTCTGTTTGACTTTGACAAAAATTTTCTAGATTTTTTGAAACATAAAAATATTTATTTATTTATTTTTATCAAAATAGAGAATTAATTGATAAAATTAGTACCTTTTTAAAAGTTAAATTTGGTAAAAATCATGTTTTTTTTTTTTATGTAATCAAAGGGAAAACAAATAAAGATTAAGTTTAGGGGAGGTATTGATTTAAAGATTTAATTCTTTACTTGTTATAATTGTAAACTTATTGTAGTTAATTGCAATACCAGTTTTAATGTTTGGTTTAATTCTAACTTAACTTGGGTTGATGTATATCAAAAAGGGAGAGACTGTAAGAACTCCGTGTTGATTTTGATGTGATCAATCATGTTAAGTTAGACTCTATGCATTTGATGCTTGTGTCTAAGCGTGCAAGGACTTAGGAACATAAGAAGTCGAACAGAAGACGCAACGAATGAGAAGAATGACACGTGAAGCGAGTCGATAGACTCGGTATATCCAAGGGATGAAGAGCTACTGAAGAGTACATCGACGGATGATAAGGATACACGTGACACTTCTGAGGGACGAGAAGCCGGGAAGAAAGTTTGCTCTAGAGAAGGTCGAAGTTAGTTTGGATGAATTCAACTCTGGATGGTCGGAGAATCACCCAAGCGACCGGAACTGCAGCTGGACAAGTCAACACAAAGTTGACTTGTCCATGCACCTAGACCAAGTCCATGTGCTTGAAATAGTACGAGCCACGACAAACGACCGTTGCAGCGAGGATCAGACTTGGAGCCACATCGACAAGACTTCAGGAGCCCAGACTAAGTCCATGAGCCCAGACCACGTCCAGGCACCCGGACCATGTCCAGGCGCCCGAGTACTAATAAGTCCTTATCGGTTAGCCATTGTAGACTGGATCGAGGTAACCGAATCCAAGCGTCCAGACTTGGTCCAAGGGTCCGGAGCTGCCACATCAGCTAACAAATATATTCAACGAGCAGACTATAAATAAAGCTCGAATCCATGTAGTTGAAATAGAACACTCGTTTACAACTCTCCGATTGTATTTTTTTATTCTGCTTTGTAATTCTACGCTATCAACATCTATAAGAGGCTAATCCGCCTTCACTAAAGAAGAACTTCTAGTGATATGTTATTTGTCTTGGATTAACAATCTCCCAAGTTGTAACTAAGTAAAAGTTCTTTTCCTTTTATTCTTTTAGTTTATGTGTTTATTTTTCAACTAATGTGTGTTTATCTTTGCTAAAAAAGAAAACAAAAAAAGTGTTAATCTGACTTGTAGGGCTATTTGTTGGTGCAATATCCCTTAGGTCAAGGTTGACTGTTTTGACCAAGCTTGAGTCTTGGTCATAGTTTCGATGTTTGACAATACATGTAGACACATGGACAATGCAGGTGAAAGTCCTAGTGAGTGAAGCTAGGCAGTATGGAAATCCTGGTGAGTGAAGCCAGGTGAAAGTCCTAGTGAGTGCAGCTAGGCAGATGGAAATCCTGGTGAGTGAAGCCAGGTGAAAGTCCTAGTGAGTGAAGCTAGGCAGTATGGAAGTCCTGGTGAGTGAAGCCAGGCGGAAGGAAAATCCTGGTGAGTGAAGCTAGGCAGATTGAAAACCCTAGTGAGTGAAGCTAGGTGAAAGTCCAAGTAGGTCAAGAGAGTGACCGGATACTTGGCATGAAAGAAAAGTCCAAGTGGGTCAAAGGGATTGACCGGACACTTGGTGAGGGAGTCCTAGCAGGTCAAGGGAGTGACTAGATGCTAGGCATGACGTACCAACAGGTTAAGGTTGACCGGATGTTGGTTTGGGAGGTTTGGGACTTGGTTTTGGGCAAAAACCAAGTGCTGGATCGATCAGTGGATCGATCCAGGCTCTGGATCGATTAGTGGATCGATCCAGACCTTTCCCAGTGAACAGAAAGCCTCTGGATCGATCAGTGGATCGATCCAGAGGTCTCAATCGATCAGTGGATTGATTGGGACGCTGCTGTTTCGTGTGATAAGCGCTGGATCGATCCGTGGATCGATCCAGGCATTTTTCCAGAGCACAAAGGCGCTCTGGATTGATCCGTGGATCGATTGGGAAAAATCGAATCGATCGGGATCCGACCGTTGAGTCGTATTTGAGCCACAGGCGAGCGTTGTCTTCGGCAGTTCTTCACCGAATCATTTCAGATCTTCACCAGCTCCTCCACAACTCTTCTCAAGCTCGAGATCGTCAGTTCTTGAAGGTTCTTGGAGGCTCTTCCAAGTCAAGAGGCGGATCAAAGCAAGAAGAAGAAACTAGGGTTAGAGTTTGTGCACTCATTGTAAGCTTGTAAGCTTGTATTTCTTTACTACCCTTTCTTCTTCTTGTATTGAGTCTTGTAGGGCTTCTCCGCCCTTGGTAGTTACCATAAAGGAGAGTTTTATTTAGTGGAGGGTGTGTGTGTTGGTGTGGATCCTTGGACTAGTCACCTCTTGTGAGGTGGATACCAAGTAAACCAACCGTGTTAGCGTTGTGTGATTTGTTTCTGTATTTTCCGCTGCACATCTTCGAAGAAACAAGCAACGCCGAACAATGGGCACGCGACGAGCTATTCACCCCCCCTCTAGCTACTTTTGGTCCTAACACTATTCACCCCCTCTAGCCGACCTCACCGAGACCTACACTTGGTTCCTATTTCGTAGCCTATTGACGTCAGACAGGATAATTATTATCTTGCAGGCTAACAAGAAGGAGGAATTGAGGAGAAGACTAAAAGAGAACCTGAAGAAAACAATGAGAAATCCTATCGTTTGCTAAGAAAGAAAATTTTATTAATAATTGAGGGATGAGTCCTCATATGACTAAATAAGTGTTTACATACACTCTAGACCCTAAAACAAAGAAAGGAAAATAATATCAACTTATGGACCTCAATTCCTATCTTGTAAAGAAAATGAAATTTCTTAACAAAAATTAAAATTAATAAAACGGGACGCTGATATAGGCAAACCCTAACTCATGAATATAAAAAATACCAAAAATACCTAAAATAACATAAAAATGGAAAAAGGAATAGATTTTTAAGGTTTAACTCATCTTATAAGTCTCCAAGACCAATCTAACATTATTCTTTGAATTTTAAAGGATCATAACTTTTAATTTGGGATTCAGAATCAAGTTCTATCAACGATCATACATGTATAATTCATAGATCTATATTTTTTACTAGGAAACCCATAATTGTCAAATTTTGGGCCTCAAAAGCAACATTTAGGATTCGGAATCAGGTCTTGGAGACTTGTAAGGGCATCTCCAATAGTTAAACCTCTAAATGAGATTTTTTATAGTCCCCGATGTGCCACATCAAAAAAAAAAAAAAAATGAAAAGCATACTATTCTCTCTATAATGAAAAACCAACCTACAACTTTTTTGTGGACCCTATATTATAAATCATAAACTCTCTATATTACAAATTATAAATCAAGATGCAATACTACTTTATCATTAATTACCATCTTCAAGAGAAAAAAGTGGGTTTAAGTTTTTAATACCGCTCTTAAACTACAAACCTTAAATCTCACATGTACAATGGTTCAAGTTTTTTTATTGAGATTTTTTGATTTACAAACCTCTCACAAATTTTACATTGGAGATGCCCTAACTACTTGAGGTTTGATTGCACCAACATATTATTGCTTTAATAACCTTACTTTGGATTTTGATATTTGTGCAAAGAGTACTTTGCATGTTGATTTCATGTGTTTAAGTGTGTAAAGACTTGCATGTTCTAAATAGAGCTTGGAAGTTCAAGGCTGGATGAAGTTGAGCGTAAAATCGATGATGACTTGGCGCAACCAAAGTGACATGCTTAGTAGCTTAGAAGTCCATGGAGAAGGTTGCATGAGGAAATTGAAGGATTATTGAATGAGAGACATTGAGATATTATTGGATCAGCTCATGGAGCATAAGGGTAACTCTAATGGTTAGAATTCTAAATGTGTTTTTTTTCATGATTCCAATATGTCACATCAATAATATGAAAACTTATTAAAATATCTTCAATGGTTAAAACTCTAAATGAGCTTTTGTATAATCTCATTCATAGCATGAGTTGCATGACTTCATGCATATTTTATCAAATTCGACAAAAAAAAGAAAGAGTAGGTTTATGTTTTAACTACTGCTCTTAAACTATAAATCTCAAACCTCACCTCTACAATGGTTCAAGATTTTTTATTCAACTTTTTAGATTTTACAAACTTCTCATAAATCTTGTATTAGAGATGCCCTAACTTTGACATGACAAATTTTGCATCTCAGTGTCTCCAGGTTGATAGAGTTTAAAGATGGATGAGATAAGATATTTAAGAAAAAAAATGCTAATCCCAGTTAGGCTCATTGACTATCTTTAGGGTGACCGGCCCGACTCCACGAAAGTTTTACACCAAGTACCAGGGTAAATCGGGAAGTGCACGCGGCGACTAGCTCAGAAACCCAATATCCTTTAGTTACGCCCCCCCCCCCCCCCCCATTTGGAGGAAATTTTTTTACAAATTCGCCGTAGCTGGGGTTCGAACCGCGGGTATCTGAGTGACAACCTGAATGTTCTACCGCGACACCATGACCCCACAAGATGATGGACATCAAGGGTAGTATTGACGATGATCATAGTCAATTTTAAATCGATTAGAAGTAAATCTATTTGATATTGAGAATACAATCATAGTTTTACATTAAAAATATATAGAAAAGATTATGATCATCTTAAACAAAGTTAAGGGGAGAGCTGGAGCAGGTCAAGAATGCCTTTATATTTGAGGGGAGATCCGAATCATGAGAGTAATAGTATGATTCTTCATTTCAGGAGATCAAAAATAAATCCATGAGGGTCTTAACACTTGCTTGGAGAGATGAATCGATTAATAAGTTGAGTACTCTAAGGTGATCAACTAGTAAATAAAATATTTTTATTTGTGATTAAATAGATTAGGTGGTTGATTAATGAAGAATACCAATCAAAAGGAAGGAGCAATTGGTTTAATAGAGTTGTATTACAGCTATTAATAACCCAAGGGCTACTGCAAAATAGTTGATTGAGCATAGAATTCAATCAACGATTCAAGTCTAGTTAAATTCCCCAAAGTGTAATTTCAACAAAGTTATTGTGTATTTTAAATCCTAATTTGTTATTTCTTATGCTAATAGGTTCGTATTTTGTCATATTATAAATGAGTCATATCTTCAACACAATTTGAACCGTCAACACAAAAAAGCTTTTTTTCTTAATTATCCTTCTAAGTAAACGTGGGACAGAAAGAATGGATATTAAAGAACGGCTCCAATAACTCCTTTTGGAATCCTCTTTAATGTTAATTGCAATGCGACAATGCAATTTCACATCCTATGCGGCTCTTTGAGTTGGACACTATCTCTCTCTTTCATATCCATATCCACCTTTCCTTTTTTATGAAAAAAATGGTCGTGAATATCGTTTATAATATTTAATTTATAAGCTTTACAAAATTATGCACCCAACTTCCTAAAAAATTTACCTTCGCCTAAATATTAATAATAATAATAATAATAATAATAATTATTGAATCTTGATTTTATTTAACTTTAATTGTAAAAAAAGAAAAATAAAATAACGTGTGAATAAAGACAATGGGAATGCGAAAGGCAGCTTTGGAAAAGACGATAATAAAAGCTGTAACGTGTCAGTGTTTATGGAGTCGTGAAGTTTGCTTTGCCTTTAAATCACAAGAAACCCAATGGAAAAGTATTTGATCTCCAAATCGGATTCCCTGGTCAGAAATAACGTACGAAGACCACCATGTTTAACTTAAAACGAAAGAAAAATAAATATATAGTACATTTTTTTTAATATAAATAATAAATGAAAAATAGTTTGCAGTGATGTAATGGGTTGGATTTGAATTGGGTTAGAATATCTATATCAATTTTTTAATCATTATATTTAAAATTTAGTTCACTTTATTAAATTTAGATAATTAATTATCTTTCACTATACATTATATTAATTATTTTAAATTTTTTATTATCTTTAATTTATTATTATTATTTTCTTTTCTTCTATTTTTTTATTATTATATTATATAATAAGTGGAAGGAGAGATTAAAAAAAATAAGTGGAAAGAGAGAAATTGAAAAGAAATATTATTTTATTTTTAGACAAATTTAATTTTATAAATTTAGAAAATCATTATTAATTATATCTAAATTTAGAAAATTTATATCACAGCTGATACAAAATTTTTCAATTAACTTATTCAAAATTTAAAATAAAATTTTCATACCCATCTTAGATATCCATCACATATTCAAATGGTTGAATATTCTCTATATTAATAAATTTTTTCATTCAATCGTATTATTATTAAAAAAATATATATTAAAATTAATATCGTATTTAATAAAAAATATAATTAAAAAATCAAATTAAACATATATAACTCATTTATAATTTAATCATATTATATTAAATGAGTGCGACGCTCCCCTCGTCTCCACCGTTCAATAAATTGATGTAGCCTCGTCGGCCCCACACTCGTGCCCTTTCACTGGTCGACGAAAGTGGGCTCCTAATCGCCGGGTCAAGGCCGTCGACTCCCGCTCTGCCTCCTAGACCACGGTCCAGCTTTCTCTATCGTCATCCGGCCGCACGGGCCCTCCATTGAGCGATATTCTTAATTATCAGCCGTCATATTCCCTGTTTCCTGATTGAGCGGAAACCGACGCTGGAGCCGAAATACGATGAGAATGCCGCAGGAACATCGTACCTCCCACCAAATCTCCTCGTATGCCAGGCTTAACGCGGAATGCACTGTTTATTTAAATTATTAAATGACAAGAATACCCTTACGCAACTTGTATATTTAAATTAGAAATTCCTTTGCTAATTAAAAGTATGCCGCTCTAATTGCTTTAACGAGAGAGCGAACGTAGGATTCCTGACCCTATTAGAAGTTTTATCTTTACAGGGAACTCCTGCAGCGAATCCGGCGGAGCCGGACGCGGTGGTAGAGCATGACCGGGAGCCATGTGTTGCCTCACGGCGCACAGTTCCGGTAGTCTTACGAAGCAGAAGAAGGTGGATGGAGCAGCGGCGGATGGGAGAGCAACGCATGGGCGCCACGCTACCTCGGCCGTGTCGTAGCCCCCGATCCTAGTGAAGCCCTAGGACAAAGCGTTGGACTGTCCGGTTCCCTTATCTCGCCCCCGCCTCGGATCTGTCTACGTCCCCGCACCGCCTCGGTTGACTGCATTGCCCTTCTTCCCTGATCTTTCCCCCTTTCCGCCCTTAATCGACCTCCGCTTTCCGAGATTTGATCGCCGTTTTCTTTTTGTCGAACGGGCGAGATTATGGCTGATGTGCAGAAGTTATTGTACATCGTGGTGGTGGACGAGGGGGTGAGTGGAGGCGTCGATGGCGAGGAAGGGAAGGAGCAGAGGCCGTCGTCGTTCCGCTACACGCGATCGGGGCTCCAGAGCACGCTGCAGCTGATGGGCTGCAAGGCGCGGCATGCTTTTAAGGTGTTTGTTTTTTTTCAGTTCAATGTGGTGTTTCCTTGTTTTAAGTTTTCTTTAGGCTCTCTCGATTTCTTCTTGACTTTGTCGCTTGCGTTTAGTACATTCCTGCATGCATCGGCATGGATCTGTTATGCTCTGGATGCGACATTTCTATTTCTTTCTCCTCGTTCGCGTTTGATTCATGCTTTTGTCTCGTTTCGTTGTGTTGATTTTGTGGAAAGTTTATATTCTTAGATGTCATGTGTATGATTCGGCAACAAGATCTGAAGCGTTAAAAGAGGTTATCGGTTTTATAGGTTGCTAATAGAATAAGTTGGTTTGGAGATATTCATTAATTCTACACTAGTCATTCGAGGAAATAGCAAACAGTCTGGCAAGAAGTCCTGAAAAGATACAAATGAAATGTAAAAACTTAGAATAGTTGGTTGATCAATCCATATTTAACCGATCTTTTTTGTATGTTTCCATTGAGCCTAATTTCTAACTTGTATTCCTTGGAAGATTGACTGGAGACTCTTATGCAGAAATTTATTCTTTTGTGTCTCTTTCTTTTGACTATTCATAATCTTCATCGTCTTTGTATTTGTCTTTTCTGTCTCCCAGATTAGCAGAAGAGTATTTGATGTGATGAGGTGTTCAGATGGGAGTTTGTCTCCTGATGCCACAAGCTCAGATTTGGGAAAAACTCCATCCAATGAGGAGAACGAATTTGAAACAACCAGTGGTTCTGGCCTGGCTAACATAACTAACCAGTTGACTGGAGAGAATGTAGATACAAGCTGTGCAATGCCTTTTGAATTGTATAAAAGGCTAACAACTGTTGTTTGTTCAATGGAATACTTTCTAGACGTTGTTTGTGGCGCTCTTGAGCAATATAAGTATTTTGGTCCGAATCAAAGGGCGGACTTGCTCCTAGCTTGCAGGTATATCTTCTGTTCTTCTTTGTGTTGTGTTACATTTGACCTAATACCACAATTTTGCAATAGGTTCTGGTTTGTTTGGTCTAGTATGGACGTAATAGTCATGCTATTTCCTTATGATGTCTATTCTTTTGTAATTTTTTGAAATATTGCAAATTTTCTTCTATTAGCTCTTTGGTTGAACAAGCATAAGCCACCTTGGAAACCACCGGTCTATATAAGCATTGAGACATTACTTGTAAATTTCAGAAGTTCTCCTCTACATAAAAATGGTTATGTAATGGGGTTATCCTTTGATCGTGTCTAGTCTCTATTAATTCCTCACCATAGTGATCTAAACAAATTCTTTTCAAAAAAGAATTTTGTTGTCCTTGGGCGTGTTTTTCAGAATCTCTATCTTTTAGTTTACTGTCAGTGATTTTCTCTTATTTCTGTGTCAAAAATGATGTTAACTTTTTTTGGATACATCATGCTTGTGGAGTTGTTCTGTTTAAATAGATTTTGTTACTCTTCTTTTAAATGTCAAGAAGAGTTGTCTATTTTTATATATGCTTAAGGAATCATGTAAATCAACATTTTTTTTTGTTTCTAATGAATATATATTTTACAGTGTGAATTTGGCTTTTAGTTTATGCATGTCCTGTCCCAGTACAAAGAATTGGTTGCTTCAGCTTGGGTGGCTTTCCTGTGCCAACTTTGCTGGAGAGAGAGAGATGATAGAACAAAGTTATTAGCATCAACAAACAATATGCTTTTATTGGAAACTTATTGGATAAAGTAACTGGAATTTATTATCCCTTCTTCCACCATCCCATGTTGACGAATTCTCCATGCTTCTACTCTAAATCTTCATTTTTTTGACACTTATGTGAATGATACTACTTTTTAGTAATGTTTATTGTTTTTGTTTTCAATATAAGTATCATGCTGTTATAGTGTTTACTGGACCATTCAGAATTGAAGGTTGAGTTTGAAATCTGGTTTAGCAGATGATTTTGTTGTGTTTTATTAGCTTCTGTTGCATAACAATACTATAATAGTCAATTACTTTTGATAAATATTCAAGTCATATCATATATATTTTTTTCTTTCATTTTTAAGCCTTGTTAATCTTATAAAAGATTCATTTTATATTCCTCTGTAGGATTCGAGAAAAGAAGGAATCTGTGACGGTGCTTTTGTGCGGCACCAGTGGTTGTGGAAAGTCTACTTTGTCGTCTTTACTGGTACTTGCATATCTCTCTTTTTTAGTTTTGTTTTCTGATTTTTACTCACTATTCTCCTGTTCTAGTTTAATTTACATTCAATTAAACTGGAGAAAAGAAGGTGGTGTACAGCATCAGAGAATTAAAATTGGCAGCAAGCTAGATAGGGTTAATTACCAAATGTAGCATGATTATTAGCCTTTCGAGCTGATCTATCCTGAAAGTTGGAAAATAGCAAATTCAGCTTGGTCTTTGATTTGGTAGCATATCTAGCCAGCAGTTAAGTCCCTTGTGTTCAAGTTGTTGGCTTGCTTTGTTGGCAACTCAACGCTCACACACTCAAATCCCAAGCCAACATGCTAATGGAACTTGTTAAACCAAAGCCTCTAGGGTTAGATTTAATGACAGCTTGCTTTGTTGACTAGGCAAGCTGAATGCTTAATTTGTAAAAATGTGATATGTTCCAAAATTGAAATTTTAGACAAAGTCAAATTTAAACTCGGTGTAGGTCTGATATAAAAAGCCTGAGTTTGAGCTAGATTTAGCATCAACCTGACCAAATATACTTATCAGTTTCTTTCAGTCTGGACCGTTGTTAGGAGTTGTGAATTTCAAAAGGATTTGTATCTTTGTTAAAAAAACTGCTACAGGCAACAATCTATTCCTGAAGCAAAAGATTATTTCTGAGATTAGGAATAATTTTCTTTTTTGTTTGTTTGTTAACCTATTCATTTATATGATCTATTCAAAACTGCTAACCTTGTTAGTTTTTAAATTTATCACTTAGTCATTTGATATGAAATTAACTCTTATTAGTTCTCCTTCTGCTAAAATTTTATGTGAGAGGTTCTAACATACAATATTTTAATTTTTTCCTAACAAATGCTCGAGTCTTGCATAGAGTCTGATGGCTTTATGACTCATGTAGCTGATCGCAAATAGTTGAAACTCATTCTATTGTTGTTGTTATGTGAAATGGATTGTTGTTTCCTGTTGTGTTCAGAAAACTATTAATTTCATGCTATTATTGCACTGTTTGCATAGTCTAATTGAAGAAATATTTTGGAAGATCTAACTTGAATATGTTCAACATTTTACAACAATATGATTTATGTTTTTTTGGTACATTATAAGTATAATTCCAGATTGAATGCTAATAATGTTACAATCAGAATGATTAATAATCACAGTACATGTTTCTAATGACTTATCTTTGCATATTTCTGACAGGGAGGCAGGCTCCACCTTGAATGTCAATAATTGTTACAATCAGAATGATCAATAATTGCAGCACATCTTTCTAATGACAAATCTTTGCATATTTCTGACAGGGAAGCAGACTGGGAATAACAACTGTCATTTCTACTGATTCTATACGCCATATGATGAGGAGCTTTGTGGATGAAAAGCAAAACCCACTTCTTTGGTCTTCAACTTATCATGCTGGGGAATGTCTAGATCCGGTGGCAGTTTCGGAAGCAAAAGCTAAACGTAAAGCAAAAAAACTTGCAGTCATTTCACACATCAAGGAAGAAGCACTTGATGGAGCTTCTAATGAAAAACCAGATGGTAGATCTCATGATCTAGTTCAGGGAACTGAGTTAATCGGGAAAAAACAAATGGCTATTGAAGGTTTTAAAGCACAAAGTGAGATGGTGATAGACAGTCTTGACCGACTAATCACAGCTTGGGAAGAGCGAAAAGAGTCTGTAATTGTTGAGGGCGTACATTTGAGCCTCAACTTTGTGGTGGGTATCACTTTAAATATTTTTTTTTCCCTTTAAATGCTAATTTGTTCAGTGTTATTTAATTGCATCTTCATCTGGATTTTCATGAGGTTACTCATTTCAAACCCAGTTTTTATAGATTTTTCAGAAAATATACCATTGGCTGTTTTATGTGCGTTAGTTTCTAATGATTCTTCTACTGTTTCATTTGTTAGATGGGACTGATGAAGAAGCATCCTTCCATAATACCATTTATGATTTACATAACAAATGAAGAAAAACATATGGAAAGGTTTGCCGTCCGTGCTAAATATATGACATTGGAGCCAGCAAAGAATAAATATGTTAAGTATATCCAAAACATCAGAGCAATTCAAGAATATCTTTGTAAGAGGGCTGATAAGCATCTGGTGCCTAAAGTTAATAATACAAATGTCGACAGGAGTGTGGCAGCTATCCATGCAACAGTTTTTGGTTGTTTACGCAGGCGAGAGGCAGGCGAGCAGCTTTATGACCCAACTACAAATACAGTCTCTGTAATACATGATGAGTACCGAAACCAGTGTGCTGCAGATACTCTTAGTTCCAAGGGAATGTTTCAGCTAATTCAGAGACAAGGATCGTCTCGACATCTAATGGCTCTTGTTAATACAGACGGATCTGTTGCCAAAGCCTGGCCGGTTGAGACAGTTGGTCATAGTGCAAAATTTTCCTCAGGAAATGGAAGTGAAAAAAGTGTGGGAAACCCCATGTATGGCCCCTTGCAGATTGGGAAGGCTGAGCCAGTTAATCTTCAGTTTGGTAACTTTGGGATCAGTGCTTGGCCAAATGATACATGCGGTACAAGTCAAACAGGGAGCATCGATGACACGAGAGCTGATGGCACTGACACTGGTAGTAGATACTTTTCTTCCTGTTGTAGTTCCCCAAAGGGATCGGATTGGCATGCCAAAGAGGTAATATATAAACTAGTGCTCTATTTAGATACTAGAAACCTTGAATTGACATGCAAGAATTCATAACCTTTTCCAATTCTTTCACAGCTCAAGGAAGAAATTTTCGTGTCTGGCAGTGAAGAAGAAGCTGACTATCCTGATAGGGATAGTGATGAGGATTTTAGTGATATCGACCAAGAGAATCATGATGAGGTAGTAGCAAGACTCATCTGGTCATATTCTTAGACTAAGAAATTTTTTCCCTTTAATTAAAGGTATTGCAATTTGTTATGTTATTGCAAACATAGAAACAAAAGAGAACGTCTCATATAATGTCCTCTGCTTCACTTTCTGCTCCAACTTTATTTGCACCAAGTAGGCTTGCCTTGACTTTGGAAGAAAAAAATTCTCATGAACTTGTAGCTAAAATAAATAAATGAACAAGATGAGGTTGTGATGACGACAATCTTTCTTAACATGACAAAAAGATTCTAATCTCATCATGTTGATTTATTTTTCCCAGGTTGAAGGTTCAGTCGATGAAAACTCTACGAAGTCAGACGAGGAGTATGAGGATTTGGCTATGCAAGATGACATGGAAAATGGGTATAGAACTGATGAAGACGACGATGAACTGACAAATCTAAAGAAAATTGCAGATAATGGAAAGAAACCAGTCGTCGATGATGGTATTGCTGCAGATAAGTACCAGCACAACCTCGACCTTTTCCTGAAGATGAGCATGGATGTTGTCGAACCACCCTTTGCTTATGCTTCTCTTCCCGAGAGGAACAGAAAAAGCACCAGCATGGCAGAAAGAAGGCGAACCATGAGCGACTCTATTCAATTCCAAAGCCAGACTAAAATCATCACGAGTATTGGGGAATAGAGAGAATCGCCCCCTCTCTTTCTTGTGAATTACTTCTTTTTGTGTGCTGAGGCATTCACGTTGAGATGAATGGAGGTTTTCATCTTTGGTGTTGTTGACGTGTGGTATGGAATTCTTTGATGGTAGGAGGAAGATACTGCGGAATGTTCTGTTTTGATTTTTGGCATTATGTTGATCAATGAGTAATCTTCACGCTTATGCGAACTACACTGTACATATTATTCGCCATGCTGCGTGGACCAAATTTAACTGGGCCATAGACACCTAACACTCATCACACAGTTCTTAGCATCTTCAACCATTGTGGGTCAATAAAAACATGTATAAGTATGTGGACCGATGATCAATTCCCTGGCTTGGTGTGTGGTTTAGTATGTGCTTCACGAAGACTTTGCTCTTTTGTTTGTGTTGTTACCTTGCTATCGTTACATCATATTGCGACCTGCTTAATTTTCAATGTTTAACTGGGCCATTGTCGCATGTGTTTTACCTAACGTCTAAAAATCGTTAGTCAAACTAGCTTTCTAGCATCTGCAACCATTGTCGGCCATTACATCGTATTCCCTGGCTCACGATGTGCTTCACGCTTTCATGTTGGGAGTGTGTTAGCTTTGTTGGGAAGGGCATTAGGAGTTCTTGTCAACGTAAACGTCTAGTGTTTTGATGGGCTCTTATATATATCGCTTTCTAAAATAAATAAAAAAATAATTTCATGTGTATTCGTGTTGATGCGTTATTTTTTTTTTTCTATTTCTATTTTTATTATTTATTTATTTGATAAACTTAACATTCTCTTCTGGTCCTTCTCTTGCAACTATAGGTACGGGAAAAGGTGTTTAAGTTTCAATAGGTTAAACTTTAATTAATATTTCATCTTTTATTTCCTAATTAGGTTGAATAAGGTAATATTAAATTTAGGATGATCAATCTAATTTATGAATTTTTTTTATCAATTGCTAGAATAAATGTGTTTATGATGGACAATTTAGAAGTCTAGTATCGTGATTGTGTATTTTAATCAGAAGAAAAATTTCTATAAATGTGTTTTAATTGAAGATGAATCATGTTAAGTGATGACTTTTGTTTTCTATGTACGTACTTATGCTTCGTTGTTGTGTTCGAAATGCCCCTATTATTATTATTTTTTAATATTTTCCTCAGACATGTAAGACGTTACGTTGAATAAAAAAAAAAAAAAAAGAAGAATTTTCCTCCCATGCTTCACCCCATTCTGTATACCTCCCAACGTAACACTCCTTTCACAATACTTCCACAGCGATAATGGGTAAGGACA
This sequence comes from Zingiber officinale, assembly GCF_018446385.1. NCBI lineage: Eukaryota > Viridiplantae > Streptophyta > Magnoliopsida > Zingiberales > Zingiberaceae > Zingiber > Zingiber officinale. Next base: position 11,998,782 of record NC_055991.1, on the reverse strand, counting down.
TATTTAAAATTATGAAATTTTAAAAAGTATAATTAATTTTTAGATTTTTAAAGGATATATTTATTTTATTTCTCCCATCAATTACCGCGTTGTAGTTAAAGAATAGTATGCTTGTAATACTTAATTTCGAATAATAACACCATTATGATATTAATTTTTGAAGATCAGTAATATTATGATATTATTTTTAAAAATCAATACCAATGTGATGGTTGAAACCAACGTCGTTATATTGTATTTTTAAAAATCAACCCCACTTTAATATTATATTTTAAAAATCAGCATAATATTGATGATGTTTTTTGAAATACAATATTATAATAGTTTTATTCTTTAAAACTAAACTCAAGACCACAATAATATTATTTTTTAAATGCAATGTCATAACAATTGACGGAAGAAATAAAATGAAAAATAAATGTGCTTGATGGGGGTAGAATCCTGTAGCTCCACGTCTTGTGGGGTCGAAAGTTATGCTGAGCTTTATGAAAACTGATGAGACAAATTAAAAATGAACTATCAAGTAAAAGTAAACAAAATAAATAAAGTAAAAAAATATATACAAATAAAAAGAAAAAGAAAGAAAAAAAGTAAGACAGAATAAACTCTCCTAAAATTCTGACGGTCAGAGTTGATTTAATTCCAGAAGTCAATCTGGAAGTGGAATGAATGTAGGTGAAGTGAAGACCGCTCCCTCCACCATCGTCTCCTTAAAAATTTTCTCCGATGGCCGAAGATGGTTCAGTTGGAGTATCCACTCCAGGAGCTTTATTATTGCATAAAAGGTTAGGACTTTCTTCAAATGATAGAATGCATTCTTGCGTGAATGACTACAAATGAAATGTCTGAAGAAATCCTATGCACTAAAAAGAGGAGGATGAATTTCCTACACGCGTGTTGTGTGAGATGTACTATAAACAATATTAATATAAACAAAGCATGAATCAAAGATGTGTCACATTCAATACAATCAAAATGAATTACCTCCATGAAATTTCCTAAAGATTCAGAAGAAATATCAACTTTACCATCCTAAAAGGTACCTGGAGGTTCTAAAACATTAAATGTGACATTATCTTGGTCAGGTGAAGGATATGACTTTGAATTAAATTCAATCAACAGAAGTGATTCTTGAGTTTTCCCTACACTTCCATCGTCACTAAGTAAAATAACAGGCTCAACTGGATCAAATGGTCATAGGAAGCGATTCTTGGGTCTCCCCTACACTTCCATCATTATCAATAACACCTGCAACATCAAGAATATCTGGAACAATAATATCATCAACCAAAATATTATCAGGATCAACTACAATATCACAATGCAAAAAACTAGAAGAGTCATGTAGAGAAGCAGAATTAAGATCAGGAATATCACAAACTCTACAATCGATCTCCTTGGGAATTGATGCAGTAGGTTGATCTGATAGCAATTATAACTGTGTTGATGAATGTGTTCTTGGCTTGAATTGTATTTCTTGTTGTTGTAATAATTGTTGTGAATGCTCCCTACAATGCTACTCAGGCTGATGCTGAAAATATGACTGGTAATGGTGGGGCCACTCAGAAATCCCTTGTTGTGTATTCCCATACCCGAATCCTACAAATAAGTTATACCTGCCCTGCTAATGGATATGATAAGACTGAGGATCAGGCTGATAATACTAGATCCTGTTAGGGAGTACACTGGCAAAGGAATGAGCATCTTTAGTAATCATTGGTCTAGTCCATACTGTTGATAATTTGACGCTATAATTTCAATAAGTTCTCTAACCTGAGTAGATGTCTTGTTAACTAGAGCCCCTCCACTAGCTGCATCAACCATACTCCTGTCCATGGGAAGCAAACCCTCGTAGAAGTATACAATTAGTAGATGATCTCTTATCTGGCGCTGAGGGTAACTAGCAACAAGTCTTTAAAATATTTTCCAATATTCTTGAAATGGTTCTCTTGTAAATTGTTACATTCCACAAATATTCCTCTGAATAGCTACAATCCTAGGAGCAGGAAAGTACCTCGCCAAAAATAATTTCTTCATCTCGATCCAGCTGGTGATAGAATTGGGTGGGAGACAATACAACCAATCTTTTACTGAATTTGCTACTGAAAATGGAAATGCTCTAAGTCTAACATCTTCTTCTGATATGCCAAGTGGGCTCCATGAAAAACAAATCATTTCCAAATCATGTAGATGTCTATTAGGATCCTCACCAGATAGTCCATGAAACTTCGGTAATAAATGAACAATTTTCCATAACTCGAAGTCTGCCTCTAAATCAGGATAATGAATGCATAATGAATCAACTGACAAATCTGGTGTCCAAAGCTCTCTGAGAGTCTTTTCAGTGTTCTCCATTTTACTCATCAAATCTGAGATCTTGATCACACTGAAACTCTGGAACTACTGATAACATACAAAAGATTTCCTGGTCTTACCTGAAACACTCATGCAAATACCATCAAAAGATACAGGAAAATATACAAGATAACACACATGCATACAAAAGATTAAATAATTAAGCCCCTAACAATATTTTTGAATTTTTGTAACCACAAAAAATAGAAACAAGAAAAGAGAGAAAATAGAAAAATAATCTTAAGATTACCAAACACCGCTACTTTTCCCCGACAACGGCGCCAATTTGATTATGCCCCAATTTTGTCATGAATTGGACATCAAACACTGAAGTACCAAACCCCTCCTACGCTAATGTAGCATAGAAATGACTCGGGTCGTCCGCCAATGAATGTAACAGTAAGTGATAAACTTAGGATCGTATGTTATTTCTATTTTTGGGGTTTTTTTAATATGAAACTGAGGTTTGGATTTTGAATCTAAATCTAATAAATGAAAAGTGAAGCAAGTAGGAAACTAATCTAATGCCGAAATGAAATCTAACTAAGTGCGAATAATTAATCCACAACGTATTATAACACTACACTATGGATTAATTATCAACACAATTAAACTAAGGAATGAAATGACAAAGCATTAAATGAAACCTAACCTAATAAATGAAAGACAATGCAAGTAATAAAGCTAAACCTATCCTAACTACAATTGCAGAAAATAAAAACAACATGAAGTAAAGCATAACAAAACTAGCATGTAACGAAACCTAAAGCATGAAACAAAACCTAAACTAATCTATCCTAATTGCATTCAATCAAAACTAGAACTTAACGAAATTGAAAGAACAAGACAAAGCAAGGATTAAACAAACTAAAATGTATCAAATTAAACCTAACTAATGGTTGAAGCAATGCATCGAACACGTTGTGTGCGTGAATCTATTTAAGCAGAGTAGATGAAATTCAAACATGGAAAGTCAAGTTCAATACAAGCATTCAACCACAATTAATAAACACAAATGAACATAGGCAATGAACATGAAATAAACTAAGCTAATCCAACCACAATTCACACTTTAACTTCCAATTACCAACGACTACCCTTGTCGTCACACAAGGGCCCGAAGATTGAACCCCAAACTCCGGTGAACAGTAGCACAAGCTTATCGGTTGCTGCCCATGTCGACAACGATGATGCAAATCTTCCAACGGAGAACCCCTCCGCTGGAATTTGACTGGAAATGGTGGGATGGACTGCTGCCGCCACTCCTTTTGAATCTTCTGCTTGAACCCCAATCGGAAGACATTGTTGGATGGTGGTCGGAAGATGGAGGTCACACCGGAGAAACCCTCTCTGGTGAGGTAAAGATGGTCACTACCGAAACTCGCTGCCACCTGCCTCTTGTGCTTACTGCCCCTCGCCGCTTGGGTCTGAGAAGAAGAAATGTGGATTGTGGCTGATCGGATGACAACAAGGGAAGATAAGGGAAGAGAGGTCGCCGACCGAAGATGTGAAGAAAGGAAGAAGAAGGTGCTGTGGAGAGGTCGCGTGCCCTAGCTGCGTCGCGAGCAGAGAAGTCACAAACAGAGATGCCCCCTGTTTGTCTGTGTGAGGAAGAGAAAAGAGGAATGGATTCTTAATGGGGTTTAGATTTGGATTAAGGAGAGGAATCCAAATTTGATAAGGAGTGAAATTGGGTTATAAAATTGGGCTTTAAGAGTGGGCTTGAAGATTGAATTAGGTTTTTTGAAATTGAACTTGGAATAGCATTGATTTGGAGCTCCACTTCTTAATGGACACTTAGATTATTTGATCCTGATCAACGGTCCAAATTACTCCCCTACAAAATAAGATGCACCTTTTAGATAAAATATCAAAAAATATAGAAAAAATTAGATCAACACTCCAAATAAATCTCAACTCATAAAATATGATATAAATGCATAATTAAGCATTCGAGAGAGTAAAAATGCTAAGTATAAGAGACAAAATAGTGCATTAAAATGCTAGTTATCAGCCATCCATAATTAATCATTAATTATGGATCGATTATGAATGTCACCTAGTAGTACATCTTGACTCCCAATTGATCAGAAAATTAATTGGTTGATTCCAGAACTACTTCTGAACATTTTAGCAGCTATAGTGAGTTGTGCCTCATTCTCTTCACTCGTCTTATACCCACTTGGTTTAAGATATAGTCTATGTGTCTATCCCCACTAGGTTAATTACGTCACACCTTACTTTCTTATCCTACAGATTCAAATTACTCATATATGTGTGAAAGAGTACAATACTTTTAACATGTAATACTTTAGCCAAAGACTTTGAGTAATAATTCTGACAAGTGGCCATAGGTTATATATCTCCTCATAAAGAGCGGTAAATCCTCTATGATCTATCCAAATACCTTTGGACACTTTGACTTATACCCAATTATCTCGGGGTCACGCCTCCAAGGAGATGCTTGGTTAGGATGTCAAAGTATAAGTTTCCATGACCAAGGTGACTTGAATACCTTAAATCAAAGGAAACTTGCACTTGAGCTACAGTAAAAGATTCATTGATATATTCAGATATGTAGAGAATCATATGAAGTCAGGTCACTCCAATGAACTAGTTACCATAACTATCATCCACGTTTAACTCTTAATATCCTAATATCTCCATCCAGTGAGGAACATCTGTTTGGTTAAATCAAGGAGTATAACCTGTGTTAATCTCATATAATCAATGATGTCTTAATATATCAATTTGTTAACTAGGGAATTAGATTTCAATATATTCATAATTATACATGTATAGGTGCTCACTAGTTGTGATCCAATCACAAGTCCTCTCATGCTATGTATCGTATTACAAATATATAGTAAGTGAGTTTAAGATCCAATCATATATATTAATATGTACACTCAAATAGTGAATCTTTATTTATCTAATAAATAGTACAACCATAAGACAATTGTCTTAGGACATGTCTCAAATATAACAGTAGGATTGGAGCTTCATCAAACAACATCAAAGATGAAGGAGCGTGATGTTGAGTTGCACTACTAGCGGTTGATCATGCCCGCTCAGGTGTTGGAGTGGCACCGCGACCAACAGGAGTAGCTGTCGCACATCCTTGGATACCCTAATTTTTTTCCTTAGTACTTGCCTATGGAGGGTAGTTCTTGGTTGGGGTGGTGCTAAGATACTCCCCTCTGGAGGCTGGATTGATTTCTACCTCTTTGAGACTCCGGTCTTAGCCAGTGACTTCTTAGAGGCTTTGATCTTAGTCATCATTTTCTTTAAGGTGCCAGCCTTTGACTTATGTTTTTTGGATTCCTCAATCTCATGTATTAATTTACGACTATCAACCTAAAGTGTTGTGACGGGACTGGAGGACGGTGGAGACTCGAGTGTCTAATCCCTCTTCTAAAGTCGAGTGCTAGTCTCAGGATTGACAACAGGACCAGTGTCTTGGCCATAGCAGGGGTCAACACCGTCAAAGTAGGGATCTCTAGCTTAAATGCAGTCTTAGGTGCCTCAGACATAGTTGTGGAAGACTCAGCTGCCAGTGAGGGATGAGGGACTAGATGTTCAGATGATCCTTTAGCTGCATCCTCTGAGGCCCACATGCCCTCCAATGAGGTGAGATCCCATTTCAAGACCTTGCTCATCAATGAACTAAACATGATTTAACCTGCAAAGACAAAGAAAGTTAGTCAATAAAGAGGAAAATCTAACAAAAGTAATGTCTTACTTAGTTTGTCGTCTGGGGGGACTACGTTCAGACTTAGCCTAGCTTGGTAGTGTAGGGATTCATTCTCTACCAACAAGTTAACATTGAATTTTAGCCCCATCAAGATTTTGTTCATATCCAAATACACTCACTCCTATTTGTAGTGGCCTAGTGGTGGCTAAGCTAGTAAATCATCTTGCCAAACAGTCGACTAGGTATATGGTTGACACGACTTAACATAAATGAAGCGGTCATTCCACCCCTTGTGTGAATCAGATACTTACCAAAGGAATTACATCTAGGCTGAGCAACAAAATAAAAGACCCCGAGCACTTTTGTTTGGGATAGAAGAAATAGTGGAAGATAGTTGAGTCAACTAAAATTTGGTACATCCGAAAGATAATGGCAGTACCACAAATTAAACAGAGGGAGTTTGGAGCAAGTTGGGATAGAGAAATCTAAAAGTGGAAAGATCTTGAAGAAAAGGAGGGATGAGGAACCTAAGGTCCCTGGTTAATTGGTCGAGGAAGCAGTAGTGTAACCTTGTGGTGGCTTGTGTGGTCAATGCTCTATCATCAGTATAAGGATTTTGTGATCGGAAGGGATATCAAACAATATTCAGAGTTGTAAATCTGCACCACTCGTGTATACTGTTGGAACCCCAAGGTTGTTTTGATGTGATCAAATAAGTTAAGTTAGGTTCTGTTGGTTTTTTATCCCTATGTCTAAGTGTGCAGGAGCTTAGGACCACAGGAAGTCGAGCAGAAGACGCGACTAGCGAGAAGGACGACACGGGAGAGAGCCGACGGGCTCGGTGCGTCTGAGAGACGAGGTGCCGTGAAAGAGTACACTGACGGATGAGAAGAACATACGCGACGTTCGAGGGATAAGAATCCGGAGCGGAAGTCTGCTCGAGGAGAAGGCCGAAATTGGGTTCGGGTAAGCCTTATTTCGGTTGGCTGAAATCACCCAAGCGAGCGGAGCCGGAGCGGAAGACCCAGACCAAGGTGAGCAGCACCAGAGCAGAGGGCCCAGACCAAAAAAAGTCAACGGGGTTGACTTTGAGGGTCTGAGCGCCCGGACCCATTCCGAGCGATCGGAACCCAAACTTTATCACCATCGACGTGGACGTTGACCGTTGCGTCGGGGATAGATTTCTATCCCACTCCAAGCACTTGGAATGCTTCCAGGTGCCTCGACCAAGGCTTTAAATATAGCATTGGTCCAGAAGCTTCAAGATCAACAAGCATTCTTGCAACAACACTTGTACATGCTCCAGTTTTCATTTAGCTTTTAATTTTTTATGCTTACACTGTTGTAAAGAGCCTTCTCCACCTGAAGGAGAGTGAGTACATTTCACTTCCTTGGTTGGATTAACAACTTCTCCGGTTGTAACCAAGTAAATCCAGGTGTATCTTTCTTTTTAGTTTATTTTCTATTCTATCTTTATGCAAGTGTTCTTTTAAGTCTGAGAAGGGTTTGTCTTTATTTTTACAGGACTATTCAACCCTTCTTCTAGCCGACCACCGGTGTTCAACAAGTGGTATCAGAGCCAGGATGCTTCCGGAGGACTAACCCTCGAACGAAGCACACGAAATGGACGAACCAAGCATCTTCCCACCAAAGTTCGAGGGGGAATTCGCCAGCTGGAAGAAGATAATGGAGGTATTTTTTAAAACAAACTTCGATTTATTATTAATAATGGAATTCAGTTTTGAAGCACCCGAAGGCAAGCAAAAATTTCAATGGACGAAGATGGAACAAGCTGACTTCATGGCAAATAGCAAAGCAGAATTTTATCTGCTAAGCGTCTCCCACCATAAGAAGTCAACCGGATCGGAGCTTACGGGTTCACCAAGGAGCTCTGAGAAAAATTCCTAAAACTTCACGAAGGAACCTCGGAGGCAAAACTTGCGAGACAAGACTTACTTCATAACCAGATTAGTAACCTCCGATTTGAAGAAGGTGAAACGATTGCACACCTTCACTCGAGGATTAAGGAGCTCATCACTGGACTTTCGAATCTCGGAGAAATGGTAAGTAACCGAGATTCGCTAAGGTACACTCTTAATACATTCCCTAGGAATACAAAATGGACATCACTAGTAGATGTCTTCTATATCTCTAAGGATCTAGAAATTGTTACCTTAGAAGAATTATTTTTGACTTTTGAAGTCCATGAATCGAGACGTGAAGATACGAAGAAGGAGCCAACACATAACATTGCCTTTAAGGCAAGGATGGACGAACAAGACTCGGAATCCTCCCTTGAGGATGAAGAAACGACAATGATGGTAAGGCGATTTGAGAAATTGTTTAAATCAAGAAAAGCTAACGATCTGCAGGGTAGAAAGAAAAGGATAATCAGATGTTACCACTGCAACGAAGAAGGGCATGTTAAGGACAACTGCCCTAAGCTAAGGAACAAGGATAAGGACAAAGGAAAGAAGCCTGTCCAAACGAACAAGTACAAGACTTTAAAGGTGACGTGGGACGAAACGTCGTTCAAATCGAAAGTTGAGGCATTCTCCGGGCTTGCATTGATGGCAAGTCATCAAGACGAATACGAAGAAAGCTCCTCCGAAATGAGCATCGAGAGATGAAGGGAGAGCAACATCGGAAGAAAGCAACAATTCAAGGGGAGCCACAAACAACGAGATTGACAAGGTAAGTCAGGTACGATCTCTCCCACCTGACAAGTTGTTTAAGTTTGTAAAATTATTAACCAAAGATTGTTGCAAACTTGAAAAAGAAATTAAAAATTAAAAATTAATTTTAGCAAAATCTTGCCCATTAAAAGAATTTGACAAAATAAAATTAGAAAATGATATTTTACAAAAAGAAACAAGTAACTTGAAAAATCATACATGCTCATATAATACAAGTTTTAGAAAGTTCAATAACCTAAATTGGTATTTTAGATACCACAAAGGATAAATTAAAATATTTCAAAGAAATATATCCCTAAGAAATTCCTAATCAATCCAGTTGGTTAGAACCTATATTGGGTCCCCAAGTCTGGTCTAACTTAAACTTTGTTTAGACTTAGAGATTTCAACAATAAAATTAAACGTTTAATTTTCTTATGCGGCTTTGTCTAGAAGTGGTTGATGATCCAATAACCAAGAAGGCCTAGTGCCTCGCCACAGCCTAAAAGCTAAATATTGAAATAAAATATTTAATTGACTAACTGATAAAACATTAAAATTGAAATTAGATAATGCTTTAAATAGTTATTCAATTTTTTTTTTGAAAAATTCCAAATTTTTTTGTGAATCTATTTAACTTCTTAGAAAATCTTTCTTTAGAATTTTTTTATTTAGAAATTATTTAAAATTCATTTTTTAAATGTATTTTACTTAGAAATTTTTTCTTAGAAATTTTTTACTTTACCAAAATTTCTACAAAAATTAATTCTTAAAAATTTTCTTTAAACTGAGGAAAATTTTCATTATTCTTAGAAAATGTTATTGCATTGTTAGCGCTATCAAAATTATTATCAATATTTCCAAAATCAGAGTTTACTTAGACATTTTCAAAATTATTTTCAAAATTTTCAAAAATTGATAAGTTTTTTAAAATTATTTACCAAAATTACCCTTAGATTTTTTCTTTATACCCCATTTTTATGTGATCAAAGGGGGAGAAAGAAAAGATTAAGTTTAGGGGGAGGTAGCTTAAAAATAAATTTCCTACTTTTTGTGCTTTATTACAAAATTTATTTTTGCTTTAACCTTATTTATTTACCCTATCTTAACTTGAGTTGCTCACATCAAAAAGGGGGAGATTGTTAGAATCCCAAGGTTATTTTGATGTGATCAAACAAGTTAAGTTAGATCTTGTTGGTTTTTTATCCCTGTGTCTAAGTGTGCAGGAGCTTAGGAGCACAGGAAGTCGAGCGGAAGACGTGGCTAGCGAGAAGAACGGCATAGGAGAGAGCCGACGGGCTCGGTGCATCTGAGGGATGAGGTGCCACGAAAAAGTACACCAGCGGATGAGAAGAACGTACGTGACATTCGAAGGACGAGAAGTCGGAGCGAAAGTCTGCTCGAGGAGAAGGCTGAAATTGGGTTCGGTTGAGCCTTATTTCGGTTGGCTGAAATCACCCAAGCAAGCGGAGCCGGAGCAGAAGACCCGGACTGAGATGAGCAGCACTGGAGCAGAGGGTCCGGACTAAAAAAGTCAACGAGTTTGACCGTTGCGTTGGGAACCCAAACTTTATCACCATCGATGTGGGCGTTGACCGTTGCGTCGGGGATAGATTTCTATCCCACTTTAGGCGCCTGGAACGCTTCCAGGCGCCCCGACCAAGGCTTTAAATACAGCCTTGGTCCAGAAGCTTCAAGATCAACAATCATTCTTGCAACAACACTTGTACACGCTCTAGTTTTCATTTAGCTTCTAATTTTTGTGCTTACATTGCTGTAAAAAGGCTTCTCCGCCTGCAGGAGAGTTAGTGCATTTCACTTCCTTGGATTAACAACCTCTCCGATTGTAACCAAGTAAATCCAGGTGTCTCTTTCTTTTTAGTTCATTTTCTATTATATCTTTATGCAAGTGTTCTTTTAAGTCCGAGAAGCACTACAACAAAATTGTTAAAAGACAACACCATAAAGACAACGGTTTTAGAAGGAATTGTTGTTAATTTGGTAAAAGACAACGGTTTTTGACAAAACCGTTGTCTTTGAGCGCCCGAAAAAAATAAAAGACAACGGTTTTGTAAAAACCGTTATCGTTGAGCGACTTTTCACTACAACAAAATACAGCATTAGAGACGGAATTAGAGACGGAAATATAGTTCTGTCTCTGATTAGAGACAGAACTATAATTCCGTCTCTATTTTGACCATTTTTAATTTAAAAAAAATGAATCTGTAAAGTTTAGCGACGGAAATAAATTATCCGTCTCTAAATAGAGACGGACATTTTGATTCCGTCTCTAATTAGGGACTAAATATCGCTATTTAGTAGCAAATTAAGCTCATCATAAACGGATTAGAGACGGAACTATTAGTTCAGTCTCTAAATAGAGATGGAACTATTAGTTCCGTCTCTAAATAGAGACGGAACTATTAGTTCCGTCTCTAAATAGCGACGGAACTAATAGTTCCGTCGCTATTTCCGCGATTTAGGGCAGAACCCTCTTCTCCTCGCGATTTAGGGCAGAACACTCTTCTCCTCTTCTTCTCCTCTGTGCTCCCTCGCTCATCTCCTTCTCCTCTTTGTAGACCGCAGCGCATCTCCGCATACCGCAGCCCTTTCATCTCCTCTCCGCAGCGGCTCCTTCCAAGTTATGTCTCGGTAAGTTCTGTCTCGCCTCCTTCCCTCACAGCGGCTCGCCGCCTTCCCTCGCAGCGGCTTGCCTCCTTCCCTCGAGGCGAGTGATTAAAGTTTTTAGTCTTTTTTTTGCTAGCTTTTGATTTATGGCCAATGTTTTCTTTCTTTTTTGGTATTCTGTTTGATGTGCTCAAATATGCTGATCTCCGTGAGCTTCTTGTTTTTTTTTAACCTTTTTGAGAAAGAAAGATTGATAAAACATAAATATTTTATGAAACACTTTATATAGGTGTTTTTCTATCGATATTTTAGAACCAATCTCAAGCTGTGCATTCTTCTTGCCCTTATTGTAGACAAGGCTCTCCTTATATAATACCTTGAATTGCAGAGTTAAAAGGTCGTGCTTTATCAAAAAGATGAACATTAAAAAATACAAAATGGAAATGGATTTAGGTTCAATGAAAATACAATTTTTTACAACCTGACCAGATTTCAGATCAGTTTCATTTTTTTCATATTGTCCACAAGAACCTCTATGTGTGTTCATCTTCGATATCCCACCATAAAATTCCTTAGAATTGTATTCCCCGTTGTGTAGCTCATTAACAAAAGAAGACTCAATGGAATTTAGAAATAATGTATGTTTTTCATCTGTCCATCCTTTTGTTATATGGCATCCATCCCGCAGCTCGCCTCCTTCCTTCTCGGTAATCTATTGAATTGAGTTTACTAGTTAGACGGATTTGGTGTCATTTTGTAGCTCCTTCCGCCCTGATCTTCTTCACAAGTTCACAACTTTCTTTTAACTTTCAACTTTGATAAGGAATTACTATCCGGTGAAGCGTGAAGCATGATCCATCTTCACAGATTTTGTTATGCTTCAGTAGATGTTTTTATTTATAATTTTCTATTGTTGAATTTTGTAAATTGAGAACTCAAGAGGAACCCTAGGTAATTTTTCTCTTTCGGACTTCGTTCTCCTCATAATCTGCTTCTGAACTCAAAAGTTTCAAGTCATTAAAAAATTTCGTGTCACAATGTGAAGACCTCTCTAGTTCAATGTTCTATATATCTGTTTCGCCTGAACCTTTTGCTTGATAATTTATTCAATAATAAGAAGTGAAAATTGGATATTTATCTTGATGCAGGTGAGAAAATTTCACTTATTGGTCATTCTGCAGGCGGATGGCTTGATTGTCTGTACTTCGAAGAAGTTGGGACGTCTAACATATCTCTGCTGCTAACTCTTGGAACGCCTCACTTGTATGTTTTATTTTTGCCTTAACACTTTCATAAAGTCGGGTAAATCGTCTTGCTAAATTTAAACACATAATCCATTAGATATTGTTTGCATGGATCTTTTCCCTCAGTTGTTCACTCAAGTGGCAGTATTGACAGTTATGCAAACCAGTTTTGATGAAAGCAATATAAAATTAAGGATTTAGTAATTTATATGCTTATACTTTGATACTATTTGACTTGGAATTTGGATCCACAGTTCAAGTAGATCAACTTCTTGATGATCAGCAAAGGCTTTGCTTTTTGTGGTTTATCTCATTTTCATTCCTGTTCTTTGCAATTTCAAAAGCTAGTTTCTAAAGCTAGATTACTAGTTTACTTAGTACCTCAGATCTCCTTGCAAAAGTAATAGTTCTAGCAAAGCAGATGCAATGGATCACATTTGTACTGAACACTTGCCTTTTGAAATGTATAAGAATCCAATGGAAACAAATGAAGTAATTCAGTTGCAACTAGAGTAATTGTTATATATTTTATATAGTAAAGTTGTTGGATAAATCAAATTTATCCAGCAAGTGAATGATGGTTACCTAAGTACACCAGAATAGCAATAGTTCAGTAATTGCTATTTGCAACTAGAGTGGTCAAAAAAATATAAGCAAACAAACATATCAAAATCAATATAATTATATTAAATATTATTTTCTTTGGTCTATCCCTCACACTTTAAACCACCATAAATTCTACTCAAATGAACTTGTTTGCTTATAGAATCTACTGATCGTCATTAAATCTATCCAATTTTCTATTTAAAAAAAAATGCAATTTCATTATGAATGCTGCATACAGGAAATGTAGCTTGCTTAAACACATACAGTTTAGTCAATCTATGATCTTTTCCTTTGAGGAAAAGTATTATATTTGATATTCTTGTGGCATCAAACAGAATTGACTTGAAATGACTACACAAAACATATTACATTGTGTCACTATTGCAAAATTGGATTGTTAGAAACTGTTAAACTCTGCACACACCACCACTGCTCAAAATGTTGTATTCATGGTATGATTTTTGAATACATTGAATCATATGTGTAGTACCTCAATTATATTAATTGCATGCTTACTAAGTAATCAATCTTATGTTTATTAGGATACAATGTACTTGAACAAAGATTGGATGTACAATAGATTAGAAAATGGATTCATCCGAGATGAATATTTTGCTGGAGTTGAAGAGTTTGTGAACTTTGTGAAGAGTCATCCAGAATGTATGGATGGTGTCATGTTACGTTGTCCGTGTAATCATTCCAAATGTAGAAATAAAGCTTTCCATGATGAGGATACTGTCAAAGTACATCTATGTAAAAAAGGATTTGTTCCAAATTACTACAACTGGTACTGTCATGGAGAGCCTTATTTGTCTCACCGTATTGGAACTTCGGTTGCTTCATCATCAGGCACAACTCCTTTAGGGGAATCATCATCTAATGAGAATGCAATGCAATCAATGGTTTATGATGCTATGAATGCTGTTGATCATTCAAATATAGATGATGTACCAACACATGAAGTTCAGCAAATGTATGACATGTTAAAGGCTAGTGAAAGAGAAGTGTGAGAAGGGATTCCGTCTGGTCATTCCCAATTATCGGCTACTGCAAGATTATTGAACATAAAGGCAGAGCATCATTTTTCAGAAAGATGTTACAATGAAATCTGTCAATTGATGTCTGAGTTACTTCCTGCTGATAACATAATGCCTGATAGCTTCTACAATACAAAAAAATTGGTGAGAGGTTTAGGCTTGCCCGTAGAGAAGATTGATTGTTGCATTAATAACTGCATGATATTTTGGAAAGAAGACAGTGAACTGATTGAATACAAAATCTGTACTCACCCTCGTTATAAGCATAATAGTCGAATACCAGGGAAGAAAAATAAAAAGATTTCATGGAAAGTTATGTATTATTTCCCATTAACTGCTAGACTTCAACGCTTGTACGCATCTACTACAACAGCAAGCTACATGAGGTGGCATCATGAGCATGTGCACGAAGAAGGTATAATGTGTCATCCTTGTGACTCGTCTGCATGGAAACATCTTGATACAACATTTTCTTCATTTGCAATGGAACCACGTAATGTGAGACTTGGACTTTCTGCAGATGGATTTCAACCATTTGGTCAGTCTGGACAGCAATATTCATCTTGGCCAGTTATAATAACACCTTACAACTTACCACCATGGATGTGTATGAAAGATGAATTTATGTTCCTTACTGTACTTATTCCAGGGCCGACTCATCCAAAAGAGAAGATTGATATTTTCTTACAACCTTTGATTGCTGAGTTGAATGAATTATGGAATGTAGGGTCAGTGACTTATGATGTTGCAAGCAAAACTAATTTTAGATTGCATGCTGCATTATTATAGACGATCAGTGATTTTCCAGCATACTCAATGTTGTCAGGATGGAGCACGGCTGGTAAATTAGCATGCCCACACTGTATGACAGAATCTAATGCATTTTCATTACCCTGCAGTGGGAAGGTATCTTGGTTTGATAATCATCATAAATTTTTACCAGTTGATCACCCTTTCAGGAGAAATAAGAAAAATTTCATTAGGAATGTTGTAGTCAGAAAACTTCCTCCAACAATCAAGTCAGGTGAAGAAATCCTTGACCAAATAGACAGCTATGGTTTTCTACCAGTAGCTGAGACTAATTCTGATGAGATAAATAAATACATCGTTAGGCAGTGCAAGTGTGATTGGAAGAAAAGGAGTATTTTTTGGGAGCTACCATATTGGAAGTATCTACTTATTCGGCATAATTTAGATGTAATGCACGTTGAGAAAATTTTCTTTGATAATATTTTTAACACTGTGATGAATGTGCATGGAAAAACTAAAGACACTGCAAAATCACGTGAGGAATTAAAAGAACTAGTTAGCAGACCAGAGTTGCATCAGGATGAAACAACCAATAAATTCCCAAAGGCTTGTTATACATTGGACAAAGACGCTAAACAAGTTTTATGTAATTGGTTGAAAGAAATCAAATTCCCAGATGGGTATGCCTCGAATATGGCTCGATGCGTGGATATGAACAGGTTAAAGATGTTTGGAATGAACAGTCATGACTGTCATGTATTCATGCAAAGACTTATTCCAGTAGCTTTTCATGACTTACTTCCTCAAAATGTTTGGCAAGCACTCACAGAATTGAGTCTATATTTTAGAGATTTGACTGCGAGGTGTATTATGATGGATGATATGCTTCGACTAGAAACAGACATTCCTCTCATACTATGTAAGCTTGAACGTATTTTTCCACCCAGTTTTTTTGATTCAATGGAACATCTACCAGTACATTTAGCGTACGAGGCACAAATAACTGGTCCTGTTCAGTACATATGGATGTATCCATTCGAACGGTTTTTAAGGAAATTAAAGAATAATGTTCGTAACAAAGCTAGAGTTGAGGGGTCAATCTGTAATGCTTATCTGGTTGAAGAAGCATCCTCATTCTGTTCCTATTATTTTGCTGATAATGTAAAAACCAGACATCGCAAGTGTCCTAGAAATTCAGATGATGCACAGCCTATAGACCCTTCTATGCTTTCTATTTTCAAGTTTCCTGGCAAGCCAATGGGAGCATCTATTTCTAGATGGTTAACTCCACAAGAATATCATGCTGCGAGGACATACATACTCTTAAACTGTGATGAAGTCAAACCCTACATAAAGTAAGTTGACTTCTTGAATCAAACATTTCTCAAAAAATAAGTTGTTTCCCGATAGTGTAATTTTCTTAAAATTACCTTATTTTTCAGCTTGTATGAACAACAACTACAAGTACAAAATCCATCAATTCGTGCAAGTGAGATAGCTGAAAAGTTAGAGACAGAATTTGCATTATGGTTTCAAATTTATGTAAGTTAGAGGATAATTTTATTTTCTTACATCCATATTAAATTTCCAGAGGCTTGTTTTATATTCTACTATTGTTATAGGTGTCCAATCGGAGAATATCTAATGTGCAAGATTCCAGGATAATCAATCTTGCATCTGGACCTCTCCGTAAGATAACAATGTACTCTAGCTACTATGTTAATGGTTTTAAATTTCACGTGACACAACGGGATTCACGTAGACTAACTTTCAATTCGGGTGTTTGTGTGAAAGGATCTATCAACAACAGTAATTCTGAGTTGGATTATTATGGGAGACTTGAAGAAATCATAGAAGTTGAATATCCTGCTTTACCCATCAAAAGATGTGTGTTATTTAAGTGTTCTTGGTATGATCCGACTCCAAGAACAGGTACCAGAATACATCCAAACTACAATTTAGTTGAGGTAAATGCAAACAAAAGCTTCAACAAGTATAACCTTTCATTTATGCGGTACAAGCGGGGCAGGTTTTCTATCTTGAATATCCCATGAAGAGGAGAAGAGCTAGTGAATGGTTAGCAGTTTGCCGAACAAAGCCACGCTCTACCATAGAAATGCCAAACTCTATCGTGAACCAAAACCATGATGCATTTCAAAATGATACAATGGAGATATATTCAGTAGATTCTCAGCTTCAATCAACATCTCAATTACTTATAGATGTTAATGTACCTTATGAGGAGATAGATGATGGAGAAATATCCAGCAGTGAGGAGCTTATTGAACTAACAGAATCTAGTGAGGAGGATCTACAAAATGTTAATGATTAAAATTGTTATATCTTCAGATTAAGCATTGTTAAGCTAAATTTTAGATCTAAATATTCATGGTTATATCACTTGTCTTACTCTATTAGTCATTATTATTTTTTTGATAAAAACTAGTGTGCATGCGTATGTGTTATAATGTAATTCTACAGATATAGACATGTCTGACGCTGGTGGCCAGATTGTTCTACGGATTATCGGGGGTTGGTAAGTATTGGTGTTAATAGTGTTTTTTTTAACATATTTGTTTAATTTTATTTGTTAAATGCAGTTTTACCCCAGATGGTCATAGAGTAGCTGCATACATCACCTCAAAATTTAAAGAGCGATTTAGCCCCGCTGGTACTACATGGAAGCGGGTAGACCCGGATATGAAGCAATTTTATTACGATGAGTTTTTGGTAAGCCATTTTAATTATCATGATTTTATTATATTTTTTATAATAATTTGTGAACATATTATTGCAGAAAAGATATACTTGGGAGACAGGGCACGAGGCATAATTTTATGCTACCTGGAACGCAGCTTGTGCTAAACTATACAAAGACATGTTATACAAAGCAAGACAAAAGGGAATAAAACCATCCTATGTACCTGAGAACATTTGGGATGCATGGCGAGCCATCTGGGCTGCAGATAGATGGCAGGAAAATGCAATGATAGCTCGAGCCAATAGAAAGAGTGAGCTGGCTGGCCCTAGTACCGGAGCGACAAAACATACCGCTGGATCCCGATCGATCGTTGAGCATGCCTTAGACTTGGTGAGTTATCAATTTTAAAATTCTATAAGAGTTTTGTACCTAGAACATACGGCTAGAAATATTTACATTCTTTGATATTCAGGAACATGATCTACAGCGACCTCCTACTTGTTGGGAGATATTTACCAAGACACACAAGTCGAAAGATGGCAACTTTATAGATCGTCGATCGTCGGCATTAGACGTAAGAATCTACACTTGAATATATTTAACTATTAATAATGATTATCTATCATTTTAGTAAATATCTAATAATACTTTTTTTTAATGTAAATAGGAAGAAATTGCTGCTAGGGTTGCACAGGCATCTCAGCCTAGTTTAGAGGGAGGTGAGGAGCAGACTTTATCCACTGACCAGATAAATGAAATTTATTATGATGTGGTTGGTGGAAGGAAAAAGACCTCCACCCTCTATGGTCTTGGAGCCCAAGCAAGAGTTGTATATGATCAGGCGATGGCTCCTAGGGCCAGGGTGTAGGACCGTTGGGCCGGCTAGAGGGGTTGGTAAATAACCTGTCAATTAAAAACAAACAACCCTTCTTCGAACGATTAAGCTAACACTTGTAAAATGAATTAAGCAGATAAATAAAAGCATAAAAGAAAAGACGAGGCACCAGATGTTTACTTGGTTACAACCAAGGAGGTTGTTAATCCAAGGAAGATTAAGCTCAAAAACTCCTTCAGGCGGAGAAGCCTCTTACAGCAGTGAAAGCACAAAAGATAGAAGCTTAACTACAACTAAAGCATACAAGTGTTTGGAAATAGAATGATCGTGATTGTTGAAAATCTTCTGGACCAAGGCTATATTTATAGCCTTGGTCGGGGCGCCCGGAAGGGCTCCGGGCGCCCTGGGGGGGATAAGATTTATCCCCCAACGGTTGGATCGAGTCAAAGCTCGATCCTATGAAAAAGTCACTTCCGGGCGCCCAGAAGGGTTCCGGGTGCCCCGGACAGCTCCGGGCGCCCCGGACAGTTCCGGGCGCCTCGGAGCCAAAAGTCAACCCAATTGACTTTTGGTCCGTGCTCTCTTCTCCGGTTCAGCTCGCCTCTGGTCCGGATCTTTCTGCTCCGGCTCCGCTTGCTTGGGTGATCTCTGACATCCGGAATAGGGCTCACCCGAACCCATCTTCCGGTCTTCTCGAGCGTGCTTCCCTCCGGCTTCTCGTCCCTCGGAATTGCCGCGTGTCCCTTCTCGTCCACCAGCGTATTCATCCGCAGACTTCGTCCCTCGGTCGCACCCCGTGCCAACCTTCGCGCTAGCTGCGTCTCTTGCTCCCCGAGCAATCTTCCGCTCCGGCTTTCGTACCTCGGAACCACCGCGCGCACTTCCTTCTCGTCCGCTGGTGTACTCTTCCGCAGCACCTCGTCCCTCGGACGCACAACGTGCCGTCCTTCTCACTAGCTGCGTCTTCCGCTCGAGTACCTGTGTTCCTAAACTCCTGCACACTTAGACACAAGGTTAAATACACACAGGACCTAACTTAACTTGTTGATCACACCAAAACAACCTTGGGGTTCCAACACAGGGGTCGTCCCAGCACATCATCAAGTGCATCCGATTCATCTGCTAGAGTAGACGCCTTAGAGCAAGAAAACGCAGATTTGAAGACCCGACTATCAAGCTTGGAGGCAGATTTTCGAGCAGAGCGACAATCCCGATTGGATCTTGAGAAAATTGGGCGGGATATGCAGGCCTTTTTGGATCAAATGAGTGCAACGCCGCATCGTTTTGCCTCTCAGGAGACTCAAGACCCTAATAATCCCCCTGATCCGTAGATTGCCATAGGTATATTGATGTTTAACTTTTTTTTTTTTTGGTTCAACATTGCCATAGTTATCAATTTTAAACTATTTCTAACATTGTATTATATCTTTTTAGGAACGTTGATATCTATACAACACTATCATCATATATCCAAACTAGCACTCAGGTATGTCAAATAAATTCATAATATTATATTTAATATGTTACTCATAATTGTGTATTAGTTTATTCTTTATTTTATTAGTAATTTATCATATTAACATTTTTGCAGGATTGATTACTACTCACTAGCTTATGATTGGATTTTCTTTGCTAGAAGGTGTTGTATTGTGTTTTTAAATTTCAGATGTTGTAGTACTCTATACAATCAGTGTTTATGGTTAGATATGTTTGGATATTTATCTTTGTTGTTTGATTGGATATTTAGTTTTAGTTTTGTGCTTGGATTATTGTTATTGGAGATGTTGTAGGAATGTATTGTGCTTGGATTGGATATTTGGTTTGATATTTACATTCATATATTATTTTGTATTGTTATTGTCTAATTGTGTATGTATTGTGTTGTTTGAAAATCATCGTATGTGATGGTTTAGATTGATATGAAATGTAAACAACGATGACTGCAGAAACAAATTGTTGCTGGTGAAATTTTTAGGTATTAGAGACGGAATATTAAAATTCCGTCTCTAATTAGAGACGGAATTTTAATATTTCATCTCTAATTTCACCTTGGAAATTACTGTATTATCATTACTTAGCGACGGAACGTTAATTTTTCGTCGCTAAGTGACCTGAATTTGTCTGAAATATCGATAGCTTGCGACGGAATATAAAAAAATCCGTCTCTAATTAGAGACGGAATATTATAGTTCTGTCTCTAATTAGAGACGGAATATTAAATTTTCGTCTCTAATTAGAGACGGAATATTAAAGTTCCGTCTCTAATTAGAGACGGAATATTAAAATTCCGTCTCTAATTAGAGACGAAAATTTAATATTCCGTCTCTAATTAGAGACAGAATATTAATTTAACTAGAGACGGGATTTCATGGTTAGCGACTGATGATTAAATTACCGTCGCTAAATTTTAGAGACGGAATATATATCCCGTTGCTAAATTTAGAGACGGAATATATATTCCGTCTCTAACTAGCGACGGAATTTAAAATTCCGTCTCTAAATACAGTTAGCGACAAAACTCGTAGCGATGCAGTGAATCTGTCGCTAATCAAATTTAGCGACGAAATAGAGACGGAAAATTCCGTCTCTAATGCTGAATTTTTTTGTAGTGTTTTGTAAAATCAACAACACCTTTTACAATAGTTTTCTAAAACTGTTGTCTTTAAGCACATTTTTAGGGGTCAAAGACAATAGTTTTAATAAATCGTTGTCTTTGACTTTATTCTTTCGCCGTTTTTCCCCGCTTCGTCGTTTTTGTTGTAGCAGTGATTTGCTTCCCTCTCTCTGAAAATTTTTTGGTGCCCTGTTTTCCCCCTTAGACTACCCGAACCCTAAACCTCTCGTCTCATACGATCTTTCTCAGGAGCGTGGGTGGTTGCTGCTGCTTGTGCAGATTGCTGGGTGGAGGTGGAGGCGGAGGCGGAGGCGGAGGCGGAGGTGCTTCTCCTCCTCCTCCTCTCTTCTCCGCCTCCCCCTCTCTTCTCCTCCTCCTCTCTTCTCCGCCTCCCCCTCCTCTTCCACTTTCTCTTTACCTAAACTTCTACAGGAGACGAGGCCGAGACGACACACCTACGATCCCTACCTAGCGCCTCCAATCGCCTTCGCCTCTTCCAGATCGGCCTCCTTGATCCGGACTCCATCCTCGCAGCCATCCGCAGCGTCTCCGGGGTGTTCCTGTTAGAGTGTATACTAAAAGCCTAGCTTTTGGTATAAACATTTATCTAGAAATAAGAATTACATTGGTCAAATGTCTACATTTATGATAAATGTAGTTGTTCAATTAATTTATATTGTAGATAACATGGTGTGTGGTGTCACACACAGAGGATCATGTTATCAGTACCTTATAAATTATAAACAGTAACTCACGACCATAATGGAAAGGAACAAACCATTGGAAGGACGTAGTGTAATTAGGTATTAGTTTATCTTAACTATATAATTACACTAGTACACTTAGAGTGTATTGAGTAGGACCATTAGAGGTCGTTTCTTTTATACTGACTTTATAAAGAAACAAAGACCTCAGTTATTATGGAAGTGTGTGCTCTTAATCCTAATATAATAACAAGCACATATATTTGATATTTATTTCTTTAATTTATCAATGGGTGAGATTTAGTTCGATGAATCAATAAGCCTGATAAGTTGGGAAATGATATCACTTATAGTGTGTATTGTTGATTATAGAAGGAAACTGTGTCCTAGTGATCTAGGTTGAGAATGTCCTCAAGAGGAGCTCATAAGGATTGTCATGTTAAACCCTGCAGGTTGACTTAGTCCGACATGACGATAAGGTTGAGTGGTACTACTCTTGGACTAAGATATTAATTAAATGAGTTGTCAGTAACTCGCTTAATTAGTGGACATTTGACATCTTAAACACAGGGAGACTAACACACTCATAATAAGAAGGAGCCCAAAATGTAATTTGGGATTGGTGCGGTAGTTCAATAATAGTTCTTTAGTGGAATGAATTATTATTGATGGAATTAAGTTGTGTGTTCGGGGCGAACACGGGAAGCTTAATTTCATCGGGAGACCAAAACCAATTCCTCCTCTCGGTCCCTATCGTAGCCTCTTGTATATAGAGATTTATACCCACCACATATCCACCTTCTTACCCAACCAATAGGGGCCGGCCAAGCTAAGCTTGAAGCTCAAGCTTAGGGCCGGCCAAGCCTAAAGGTGGCCGGCCAATAGCTTGGAGCCCAAGTTTAGGTGGCCGACCACATCATATTAAAAAGGATTTTTTATTAAAATTATTTCTTATGTGGATATCATAGTTTTAAAAGAGAGTTTAAAAATTAAATCTTTCCTTTTAAAGTTTTCTACAAAAGATTAAGAAAAGATTTGAAATCTTTCCTTATTTGTAGATTGAAAGGAGATTTTATTTTTTAAGAAAAACTTTCCTTTTTGACCATGATAATAATTTAAAAGAGAAGTTTAAAAATTAAATATTCTCTTTTATTAGTTTCTACAAAAGATTAAGAAAAGATTTGATATCTTTCCTTATTTGTAGATTGAAAAGATTTGAGAAATTTTTATAAATTTCTAGAAACAAATTAGGAAGTTTTAATTCTTGTGTGAATTAAATTTTCCTTGTTTTGGGGAATTAGAAGTGGCCGGCCATTATTATTAAAAGAAGAAAATTGTTTTTTAATTAAAATAATTTTTCTTTTTTATGACAAAAGAATTAAGGAATTTTTTATTAAAATTTCCTTATTTGTCAAGACCAAGGATTATAAAAGAGGGGGTAGAGGTGCCTTCACGGGTGATCAACTCTATTATTCTTCTCCTCTCTTTTTCTCCTTGGTGGCCGGCCCTAGCTTCTTCCTCTTCTCTTCTTCTTATGGCCGGCGGCAACCTCTCTTGGAGCTCTTGATGGTGGCCGGTTCTAGCTAGGAGAAGAAGGAGAGAAAGGTGGTTTTGTTTCTTGCATCCCTTGGAGCTTGGTGGTGGTGGCCGGACCTCTACTTCTCTTAGAGAATTGTGGTGGCCGAAACTTGCAAGGAAGAAGAAGGTGCTTGGTGATTCTCATCTCGGAAGATCGTTGCCCACACAACGTCCGAGGTTAGAAGAGGAATACGATAGAAGATCAAGAGGTCTTTTTAGAAGGTATAACTAGTAATTTTTCCTTTCCGCATCATGCTAGTTATTTATGGAAATAATACCAAATACAAGAGGCTTACGATTCTAGTATTTCGAATATGTTTTTCGAAGTTGTGTTCTTTTATTTTTCTTTTCCTTGTGGTTTGATTGTTCTTTTTGGTTGACCCAAAGTTATTTTAGGAAATTAAATATTAGCTTTCCATAAAAGGTTTTGTCTAGTCGGTGGTGGTTGTTCTCATATCCAAGAAGGCCATGTGCCTCGCCACGTCAGTACTGGGAACCAATTATGGAAATTAATATTTAATGGAATTAATAACTTAGGTGATTTGGATCAAACGTGTTAAGTTCCGCAGGAGATCCAAGTCTAAACCTTAATGAACAAATAGATTAAGTTTTGGATCAAACGTGTTAAGTTCCGCAGGCGATCCAAAATTTAATTTAAAAGTACACATGGTAGCTAGGAAAAGGTTCAGACCTTTGTACAAAATTTTGTACAGTGGAACCTCTAGGTTTTCCGAGTAGCAACCAACAATTGGTATCAGAGCTAGGGTATTGCCTCTGTGTATTTGGTATTAGTTTAATTATGCACATGTCATACATAATTTAGGCAGATTAATAGTAGGATGTGCTAACTTTGTGGATGCAGGATCCAACTATTATGGCTTATAGTTATTATGTGTGTGATTGGACCCTTGGATATGTCAAGGGCATTTTATTGTGTGTGCATGATTGTATTATAAAATACAGCAGGAGCTGTATTTAGTTTTATTAGGATTTTATTTTTTGATCTAGATACATGTACATTCCTTCGAGGAATATAGGATCGAAAAATGTAAAATTCTATTTATGTCGCGGATCGAGTCTTGCAAGGCGTGGAACCTTTTAAGGACCAGAGGCGCAGCGGAACAAGGAGCAAGATGGATGCGACAACTAGACCCGGTGGCAGTGGCCAAAGATGGCAGCAGCTAGGGTTGGTGACACACGGAGGACAACAATAGATAAAAGCCATAATAGTTGAAAATTAGTTTTTCTATTTATTCTTTTTATGCTGTGTTGTGTGTGCTTGTTAGTATGCATATTTAGTAGGCTAGCATAGTTAAAATTCCTCATTTATAAATAGCTAAGTGGGAGAGGGATTTTTAAGTAAATCCCATGGTCTCCATTACTGGTTTGTAAGTGATGCAAACAAGCTTGCGCGTTGGCTCTGAGTGCCTTCCTCCATAACGGATGAGCTTGTTTGTGGATCACTATAACAGACTTCTATTTTTGGATGACTATAGGAAGTTAATTAAGAGCGTGTGATCTTCCCCAACGGAAGGGGCATAATCTTATTAATGGACTTAGTGTCAAGTAATGGTATACACTTAGACACATTTAATAGTATCCTCCCCAACGGAGTCACTACTATCACTTGTGTGACCAAAAGGAAATCAACTATTGATTTGTCATAAAACTAGATTGGCAATATAATAAAATTAATAAACCCCTCTTACAAATGTTTGAATTTGTATACGTCCACACTAACGTGGCATACAAGATTCATGGTGTTTGAGGTAATTTTATTTGTCAAAAAGTTATATTGACAAGATAGTCAATGGGTAAAACCCTCCTCTTACAAATGATGAATTTGTATACGTCCACACTAACGTGGCATGCAAAATTCACGGTGTTTGAGGTGTTGGTAAATTTAAATAATATTGTTTGAGGAATCAATGTTATTTTAAATTCAAAGAGTTTTGACCAAATATTTGATCAAAGACAGATCAACTATTAATTTTATTCGTTATAAAGTAAAATTGACGAGATAATAAAATTAATGAATAAAATCTCCTCTTCGATTTTGTATACACAAAATTCATGGAGATTTTAAAGAGTTGATCTTGACCAAATATTTTTGAGATTCTTAGGATGTTTGTCAATCCCTAGTAGTCATACTATAGAAAAGACTTAGTAGTCCCAATTGTAATGATTGGAAATAGGACTTGGACATTAAGGTAGACTGTCTTCTTAGAACTAAGAACAATTTAGGTGTATTTAATTCATTAGTTGAAACATGCCTAGTGGTGTTATCTACCAGAACCTGGAGTGTAGATACAAGATGCCATTAATCATGTCTGCAATTCATTGCAGGGTTCCAGGAAACCCGACAACTAAATGAAAGGTAAATCACCGTCCACATGGGCACTATTGTAAAAGTGGTAGCTGTTGCAGTGGGAGATGTTTATCCTTTGATAAGAATAAAATATGGATTTTAAATAATTGTCTTTACGTACCAAGTTTAGAAAGAACCTGATTTCAGTTTCTAAACTATTATAGATATTGTGTCTATTTTGATAACAAAGTTGTTATCAAGAAAAATAGGGAAGTTATCTATTCTGGTATGATGGTTGACAATTTATAATCCAATAACTCTCACGATGCAATAAATGGAAATTAGTAACACATCTTCTAATTTTAAGAGAAAGCAACCCTCGGAAATGAACCAATTATATCTTTGGCACCTAAAGCTAGGTTATACTTAAGTAGGATTCATTGGTAGCTAATGAACTTTTGGGTTCATTGGTAGTGGAAATCTTTCCAACCTGCGAGTGTTACTTGGAAGGAAAATAACCAAGAAGCTTTTAAGTCCAAGGGGAATAGAATCAAAGATATGTTGAAATCGGTTCATTCTGATTTGTGTGATCCTATGACTATCCAAACAAGAGGTAGTATTGAATATTTCGTCTATTTTATAGACAACTATTCAAGATACAAATAAATTTACTTAATGTACCGCAAGACTAAGTACTTTGATTAGTTCAAAGAGTACAAGGCTGATGCGGAGAAATGTTAAAGTAAATGTCACTATGGTAAGATCGTAGTGGCAAGTACCTCTTGGGAGAATTTAGGAGTCACTTATCAAAAGTAGGGATTCAATCCCAACTAACTGCACCTGGTACACCCCAATAGAATGGTGTAGTAGAAAGAAGGTAAAGGACTCTTATGAAATAATTAGATAGATGATGAGTTATTCAGAAAATTACCAAATTTGTTTTAAGGATAAACTCTGAAAATGAAAGTGAACATAGTACCTTCCAAGTTAGAACTTTCTACTCATATAGAATTGCTGAATAGGTGAAAACCTATTTTGAAGCATATTCGGATTCGGGTAATCCAGCACATATGTTAAAGAGAGACAATGATAAGTTGGATAGGAGTTCACTTGTTTGTAAGTTATCCTAGATAAACAAAAGTAGGTTTATAATCTTAAAAATCAGAAGGTCATTGTTAGCATCAATGACTGATTTTTTTAGAAAAGGACTATATAATGAACCACGTGCTCATAAGTAAATTTGTTCTTAAGGAAATTATAAAGGACATGTCTAACCTAGTACCAACTGTACAAGATGAGATACCACAAGAAAACTGCAACACGTATCACAAATTGATACACAATTACAGAAAGTGTCTTGTTGTAGTGGGAGGGTTGTTATGCAACCTAAATAGGTTCATGTTTTGGGAGAGTTTTTGGACTCGATCCCTGGAGGACATGAACATGATCTCCGGTCATATGATGAAGCACTCCAAGATAAAGATGCAGCATCTTGGCAAAGAGTAATGAATAAAAGAATTAGAATATATGTATTCTAATAAAATCTGGAAGCTTGTAGAATCACCAAATGGTGTAAAAGCCGTTGGGTGTAAAAAGGTCTATAATAGGAAAAGAGGGATAGACAGGAAGGTAGTAACTTTCAAAGCAAGGCTTGATGAAAAAGGAAACTTTTTCACTGGTAGTCATGCTTAAGTCTATCCGGATTCTTTTATCTATTTGGCAAGAGGATGTCAAGACAGCATTCCTTAATGGAAGTCTTGAAGAAAGCATCCATATAAAGCAGCCAGAAGGGTTCATTGCAAAGGGCTAAGAGCATCTTGTGTGCAAGCTCAATCAGTCTATGGACTGAGGCAAAGCTTCAAGGTCTTGGAACATCCGGTTTATCAAAGTAATCCAGATCTATGGATTTAGTAACCGGATAAGTCTTGTGTATACAAAAGGTGTGATGGAAGCGTGGTGGTATTTCTTGTACTATACGTAGATAACATTTTTGGTAGTTGGAAACAATATCAAAATGTTGTCAGAAGTAAGGGTATGGTTGTCCAAACAATTCGATATAAAGGACTTGGGAGAATGTATATATTCTTGAGATCAAAGTAATAAGGGATCGCAAGAAAAAATATATTTTACTTATCCCAAGCTTGATACATCGGAAAAATCCTTGCTCATTTTAAGCATGCA
Organism: Zingiber officinale; assembly: GCF_018446385.1. Classification (NCBI taxonomy): domain Eukaryota; kingdom Viridiplantae; phylum Streptophyta; class Magnoliopsida; order Zingiberales; family Zingiberaceae; genus Zingiber; species Zingiber officinale. Next base: position 11,970,872 of record NC_055991.1, on the reverse strand, counting down.
AAACTCCTAGAAAGGTTTCTTACCTTTTAAGCATGGAGTGTCTTTATATAAAGAGATGTCTCCGATGACATCAAAGGAGATTGAGGACATGTAGGCAGTTCTTTATGCTTCGACAGTTAGACAACCTAATGTATGCTATGCACGAGATCAGAAATCTGTTTTGCCAAGGGCATAGTTAGCAGATATCAAAGTAACCCTAGACAAGGACATTGGACTGCAGTAAAGCATATATTAAAGTACCTTAGAGGAACTAGAGATTATATGCTAGCTTACAAGGCAGTTAATTTGGTCCCTGTGGGCTGCATGGATTTTGACTTCCAATCGGATAGGGACAATAATAAGTCAACCTCGGGGTTTTGTGTTTACTTTAGGAGGTAAAGTCATAACTATGGAAGAGTGATAAGCATAGGTGTTTTTCTGGACTCCACCATAGAAGCTTAGTATATGGCAAGCCTCTGAGGAAACCATAAAAGCTGAATGACTTAATTACCTCAAGATAGACTTAGATATGATTTCTAGTTTGTCCAAAGATTATTACAATTTATTGTAATAATAATGGTGCAGTAACAAACTCGAAGAAACCATGAGTCTATAAGGCAAGTAAACACAATAGAGCGCAAGTACTACCCAATACGAGAAATCGTATAAACGAGGAGAAGTTGTTGCCGCCTAGAATGCATCAGATGATGACCTATAGATCTTTTCACTAAGGTCCTTAAGGTGAGAGCTTTTGATGGACATGTTGAAGGGTTGGGAATCAGATGTATGGCAGCAGATATGGCAGCTTAGTCTTTTAGTATAAGTGGAAGATTGTTAGAGTGTATACTAAAAGCCTAGCTTTTGGTATAAACATTTATCTAGAAATAAGAATCGCATTGATCAAATGTCTACATTTATGATAAATGTAGTTGTTCAATTAATTTATATTGTAGATAACATGGTGTGTGGTGTCACACACAGAGGATCATGTTATCAGTATCTTATAAATTATAAACAGTAACTCACGACCATAATGGAAAGGAACAAACCATTGGAAGGACGTAGTGTAATTAGGTATTAGTTTATCTTAACTATATAATTACACTAGTACACTTAGAGTGTATTGAGTAGGACCATTAGAGGTCGTTTCTTTTATACTGACTTTATAAAGAAACAAAGACCTCAGTTATTATGGAAGTGTGTGCTCTTAATCCTAATATAATAACAAGCACATATATTTGATATTTATTTCTTTAATTTATCAATGGGTGAGATTTAGTTCGATGAATCAATAAGCCCGATAAGTTGGGAAATGATATCACTTATAGTGTGTATTGTTGATTATAGAAGGAAACTGTGTCCTAGTGATCTAGGTTGAGAATGTCCTCAAGAGGAGCTCATAAGGATTGTCATGTTAAACCCTGCAGGTGGACTTAGTCCGACATGACGATAAGGTTGAGTGGTACTACTCTTGGACTAAGATATTAATTAAATGAGTTGTCAGTAACTCACTTAATTAGTGGACATTCGATATCTTAAACACAGGGAGACTAACACACTCATAATAAGAAGGAGCCCAAAATGTAATTTGGGATTGGTGCGGTAGTTCAATAATAGTTCTTTAGTGGAATGAATTATTATTGATGGAATTAAGTTGTGTGTTCGGGGCGAACACGGGAAGCTTAATTTCATCGGGAGACCAAAACCAATTCCTCCTCTCGGTCCCTATCGTAGCCTCTTGTATATAGAGATTTATACCCACCACATACCCACCTTCTTACCCAACCAATAGGGGCCGGCCAAGCTAAGCTTGAAGCTCAAGCTTAGGGCCGGCCAAGCCTAAAGGTTGGCCTTAAGGTGGCCGGCCAATAGCTTGGAGCCCAAGCTTAGGTGGCCGGCCACATCATATTAAAAAGGATTTTTTATTAAAATTATTTCTTATGTGGATATCATAGTTTTAAAAGAGAGTTTAAAAATTAAATCTTTCCTTTTAAAGCTTTCTACAAAAGATTAAAAAAAGATTTGAAATCTTTCCTTATTTGTAGATTGAAAGGAGATTTTATTTTTTAAGAAAAACTTTCCTTTTTGACCATGATAATAATTTAAAAGAGAAGTTTAAAAATTAAATATTCTCTTTTATTAGTTTCTACAAAAGATTAAGAAAAGATTTGATATCTTTCCTTATTTGTAGATTGAAAAGAGATTTTAATTTTTAGAGATAACTTTCCTTTTGGAAATTATCCACATGTTTAGAAGAAGAATTTTAATTTATAAAATTTCCTTTTTATTAACCAATCATGAAGGGATAAAAATTATTGGAGAAATTTTTATAAATTTCTAGAAATAAATTAGGAAGTTTTAATTCTTGTGTGAATTAAATTTTCCTTATTTTGGGGAATTAAAAGTGGCCGACCATTATTATTAAAAGAAGAAAATTGTTTTTTAATTAAAATAATTTTTCTTTTTTATGACAAAAGAATTAAGGAATTTTTTATTAAAATTTCCTTATTTGTCAAGACCAAGGATTATAAAAGAGGGGGTAGAGGTGCCTTCACGGGTGATCAACTCTATTATTCTTCTCCTCTCTTTTCCTCCTTGGTGGCCGACCCTAGCTTCTTCCTCTTCTCTTCTTCTTATGGCCGGCGACAACCTCTCTTGGAGCTCTTGATGGTGGCCGGTTCTAGCTAGGAGAAGAAGAAGAGAAAGGTGGTTTTGTTTCTTGCATCCCTTGGAGCTTGGTGGTGGTGGCCGGACCTCTACTTCTCTTGGAGAATTGTGGTGGACGAAACTTGCAAGGAAGAAGAAGGTGCTTGGTGGTTCTCATCTCGGAAGATCGTTGCCCATACAACGTCCGAGGTTAGAAGAGGAATACGGTAGAAGATCAAGAGGTCTTTTTAGAAGGTATAACTAGTAATTTTTCCTTTCCGCATCATGCTAGTTATTTATGGAAATAATACCAAATACAAGAGGCTTACGATTCTAGTATTTTGAATATGTTTTTCGAAGTTGTGTTCTTTTATTTTTCTTTTCCTTGTGGTTTGATTGTTCTTTTTGGTTGACCCAAAGTTATTTTAGGAAATTAAATATTAACTTTCCATAAAAGGTTTTGTCTAGTCGGTGGTGGTTATTCCCATATCCAAGAAGGCCATGTGCCTCGCCACGTCAGTACTGGGAACCAATTATGGAAATTAATATTTAATGGAATTAATAACTTAGGTGATTTGGATCAAACGTGTTAAGTTCCGCAGGAGATCCAAGTCTAAACCTTAAAGAACAAATATATTAAGTTTTGGATCAAACGTGTTAAGTTCCGCAGACGATCCAAAATTTAATTTAAAAGAACACATGGTAGCTAGGAAAAGGTTCAGACCTTTGTACAAAATTTTGTACAGTGGAACCTCTAGGTTTTCCGAGTAGCAACCAACAGTTCCACCTCGCCTTGCCTTGCATCATCACTCGCGTCCAGGATCCCCAGGTCTGTATTTTCCCTTCTAGATCTCCTCCTCCCTATTCTAACCTCGTTTCCTTTCTGATCAAAGGGAACTACTAGATCCAGCGGTGACGGGGACTCTCAACGTTCTCTGCGCGGCCAAGGAGAGCGGAGTGCGCTGGGTGGTCGTCACATCGTTGATCTCTGCCATCGTCCCTAGTCCTGGATGGCCAGCGGATCGGGTCAAGGATGAGAGCTGCTGGACTAACCTTGATTACTGTCGGCAGAAAGAGGTGAGAATTTAAGATCACATCACAAGCCCTAAGCCTTCAAGCGGATGCTGTGCTGCAGTTATCACCTTCTGTGTGAATGTTGGAATTTATGGGTTTAGGGAAACTAGATTTTGGAACTGCTTCTGGTTGGGAGTTTATGACGATGCTTGTTTAATCATTCCATGAGGCTGCTGTCTCATGTCTTCTTCTTCCTCTTCGTCGAACAATTTAGACTGCTAAATTTTATTCACCAGGAGCATGGTGATAGTTAGTAACCGGGATGCACTTCTAGAAGAAGTTATGAAAATTATGCCTAATATTCTTTAAATTTAATTTGATTATTCTCTAGTATGAAAATAGATGAGCTCATTCTTCTTACTCTGTTGCTGTTTAAAGTGATAATGGTTGCTTGCAGTTTACTTGGATTCAGAATGAAATAGATTAGGCTGTTGATTTATTTGTCAAGTAGTTATTTCATACTTGAATCCTTTACTACATTTAGTATGAGAAATGATGACTCTGTGCTAATGCCCTGTAGTAGGCAAAGTGGTGAGTCCTTAGTTTTGTAGTAACAACTATTCTTAACTATCTAATTATCTATGAAGTTGCATTTGCTTTCATTCTTCAAATTTGACTGAACAGTTGCTTTCCTTGTAAAAGACGTATTAGTGTACTTTTTGTTGTATATATTTTTCTAGTTAAAGAAAAGAGGACTTTCTTTGGAGGAGAAGCGTGAGCAGATTCTCCAAATCTTTTATGAGTCCCAAGACTTCTTCCTTGTAAGCTTTCTAGTTCATAAGTCAATATTAATCCTAGATCTCAATCATTGTGTTGTTTGACATTACTTTTTGGTACAATATCGATAAATTTGGTCCATGGAATAGGCTCATGTACTAGATGAATATTTATCTACTAGTTTTTAAGTAGACAATCCATTCTACTTTTCATTCAGATAGTGTTATTTCTATTATTTGAGTAGTTACACCAGTTATTACGTTGTTTTTACTAATAGTGTTGTTAGAGGTAGCATTGATGCACTAAAACTTATGGTATTAAATATTCTGTTAAATGCCATTTGTAAATCTATGCAATCCTTCTTACAAGTTACAACTAATATGAATAGTAATGATACACTCACGAGTGAAATGTCAAGGATGCATACCAACTGGACTGGAACAAGGTGATTAAAAATTTGTTCTTTATTTTTATTTTTTAGGTTATTGAATGCCTATATATAATATACCTATTGAGGCAACTTGTTTTAGCTTGCTTGTTTCATTCTTCATATTGTGTCTACTAAGATTATTTTTTCATTGTTTGTTGTTGCTAGGCTAGAAGAGCTTTGAAAATTCAAGAGTGAAGACAACTCATACAAATCAAGAATTTAAAATCATTGGGATAAGTGGCAAGCCTTGCAAAGATGAAACCTAACTAGTTGAGGGGATAATGACCTTGTTTTGGATATTTTTATCTTCTAATATATGTTTATATTTTGCAGGTTCTATTGACAAAGTTTCCTAGCGTGCCACCAACGTTCCAAGTAACATGAAATGTTGTCTAGGATTTGACAATTACAAGTAATATTCACTCAACAATCTATATTTCTTTATCTATTTTTTTCATAATTAATTAAATACATTAGTTGAACTGTGGTGAACTTTTGGAATTGGCTTATCTATGTTGATCATATTTTTTCATTCATTTGGTAGTTTGATATCAACTAGATGACACGATCTGACGGATTTAGCTTAGGAGGAACTTTTCAATCTAGCTTTCAACAACATCAACTGCATACTACCACAGCCCATAGTGGTGAGCTGCCTTTTGCCACTGGAAACACTCAAGACCTACGTTCACATGGCTCTGATTTCTTTCCTTCTCATGGTAATTATCATTCACAGGTACCTTGCCCTGGCCGGCTACAATTCTTTAGATAGTTTAATCTTTATTAATGCTATGGATTAAATGATTTTGCCCTCAACTTTATACAGATTCAAAACAGTGGAGACCCTAGTATTGGGTTGAGACCGTTGAACTCTCCTACACCAGCCTCTGGTATGAGTATGTATGAGCAGCTAATTCAGCAATATCAACAACCACAAAGTCTTTCTCAACTTCGACTACAGCAGATGTCTGATGTTTGCCAGTCATATAGAGATCAAAATGTAAAGTCCACTCGGGTAACAATTACCGCCTGGTCCATTTGGCATGCTTGGATTATTGAGTGTTATTAATACAAATGATCCAGATCTAACATCTCTTTCATTGGGAATTGATTTAACAACAGTAGGACTGAGCTTGAGCTCGACAGATAGTCTTTATAAAACATTTGGTTCTCCATGGTCTGATGAGCCTGCCAAGGGGGAGCTTGAGTACTGCAGTCCAACATGTTATTATGCCAAAACACCACCACCTCTACATGTAAGCTTTTATGTTGTTGTTTTATTTGCCGATATAAATGGGGTACTTGAAGAGTATATGATTTATCAAATATGTTATTGTGGTTGTAGCAACTACATTTCTCCAAATTTCAGCTATCAACCCTGTTTTACGTCTTCTACAGGTATTATATTCTTCCCTTTTATTTTTGGTGCTTTGCTTACATACTTTGCTTCACAAAAATCCAGAATGTTGGAAAAGGTTGTCATGGAAGAATCAACAAGTGAGAAAGAGGAGTCCAATGAAATTCTACAAGTTGAAGATTTTGATGGGGCTTGAGTTGACAATAATTACTTACAATCCTACATGGCATGAACCACCATCACAAGTTTCTAGTCATTTGACAATTGTTCATTAGTTGTAAATGAAGTTTATTTGTTTATTTGTATTGGGATAAATTTTATTTGAATATTAGACATGTTTCTTCTTTTGTGATTGTAATATAATTCTTGTATAAGTAACATTTTGAATGACATTGATATGGGAAATATTCTTTCTTTTGTGATTATGATTCTTTATTATATATTTATATTGAAATATAATATATTGGTATTAAAAGATAATAATTTAAAAGATAATGATTTAAAACCATTGTTGTTGTCTATCACCATCAAAGACAACAGTTAAAAACCGTTATCGTAACCCCCAAAACGGTTGTAAACTAGCAGTGTTAATAAAAAATGTTCTAAATAACAACGGTTTTAAATCATTGTCTTTTCATTCAAAGACAACGGTTTAAAACTGTTGTAAAACTGTTGTCTTTTCATTCAGAGACAACAATTTAAAATCGTTGTCGTAGCCCCCACTTTTAACAACACTGCCAATTACAACGGTTTTAAAGGGCCTACGACAATGGTTTTTAATCGTTGTCTTTTAATGTTTTTGTTATAGTGAAGGGTTTGTCTTTATTTTTGCAGGGTTATTCAACCTTCCTTCTAGCCGGCCAACGGACCCAACATATACAATCCGCTGGCACTCATACTAGAAAACTAACAAGTCGTCAGAGGTCATAAACTTAAGAACTAACAGGCATAGGGACAAAAGACAGGAGGTACAAAGGCGGCGAGCTTACTGAATCAACAAAAGCAAGGAAGAAGACTACGATTAAGACATAGAAGCATATGAAAATGAATGAAGGCTATGCCATTTTTTGATTGCCTAGTATACCTGGGTGGCAGTACAGTAGGATTGTCACATCGACTTGCTAAGCCGTTGGATGACAAGTAAAGAATTGAGATCTCTTCTCAACCATTAGATTGTTGAAAGTGCAGTAGTGGCAAGTTATGAAGCAGTGCATCGATTTCAACAATGGTTCAAAAATAGTCGTTAGGTGCAGAGATTAAGTAGATAGTACTAACGCACCATCATCGTAGGATCTAGGGCTTGTGTTAGCAACGATGCCGCCGCACACCTTCACAATTAAAGCGGTAAGGTGCTTTTGTAATCTGAGGCAGATGTCGCATGCCGCCCATTAATATTACGGTATAGTGCTCCAATAATAAGAGTGGTACACGATATCGCGTATCATGTCCATTAAATGCAATACCTCCTCTCCCTAATGACCATGACCCAGATAGTTGTCCTAATAAGATATCAACACCTCAGCTTAACTTTATAGAAAGGTAAGGAGATGACAACTCAACATAGTCCAATTAGTCGAACTATGCATCGTTCGATTAGACTTGAAAGAGAAGCATATAATGTGGTAGAATCTTACAGCCCCCACATGTCATATGGGATCAAGAGTCATACATACTATTAGTAAATATGATCCAAAGAGAATCAAACCTAGTCTAGGTGAGACTAGGGTTTAATCGAACTCACTCAAAACACTTATCCTTGAAAATAGAGTTCACCAAAAGACAAATCTTAGTGTCGGATCCCAACATCTTGTCTCGGCCTTAGCTGCTGATTTCCTTCATGACTCAGTCTTGGATTCTAGTATCTTGTCTCGGCCTCAACTATTGACATCCTCCATGGCTCAATCTAAGTCCTAGATCCCAGTATTTTGTCTCGACTTTAGTCATCGATATCCTCCATGACTCAGTCTCAGTCTCAGATCCCAACATCCTATCTCAGCCTTAGCTGTTGATATCCTCTCCGGCTGAATCTCAGTCTTAGATCCCAACATTCTATCTTGACCTTAGATGTCTACATCTTCTGAGTCTCAGTCTTTGATCCTAGCATTCTGTCTTGTCCTTAGAAGTCTACATCTTCTGTGTCTCAGTCTTAGATCTCGACATCTTATCTTGGCTTGAGTCTCCAACATCCTCCATGATTCAGTCTCAATCTTGGATCCAAATATTTTATCTTAGCTTTAGTTGTCGACTTCATCTATACACAAGGTATCCTAACATTAGGGGTGCCAATTCGAGTGGATTAGGTCGAGTTCAGATCGAGTTGAAAAAAAAATTATAAAAAATCTCAATCTAAATCTGACCCGAACCCAAATACAACTTGAAACCACTGAACATGAATCCAAACTCGACCTGAATTACTCGAAATATTTTTTTTACCTATTTTCTTTATAATTTTTCACTTGTATTTCAATACTCCTTCATTATCATATTAACATTAATATTGATATAAATAAAAATATCTTAATTTTAAAATAAAATTTGAGTTAACCCCAATAAACCCACTAAAATCTAAATTCGGGTCAATCCGAATCTGATCCGAAAATCTCCAATCCGAAAAATCTCCAACCCAAAAACCCTCAATGCGAACTTGATTTTTTTTCGGGTTGAGTTCATTTTTGATACCTCTACCTGATATATACCTTATTTCCTTATCCTCGTATCAGGTTTACAACCTACATATTGCCCTACAATAATCTTATCAACAAGAATGTCTCCCTGCAAATATCCCAAGACACGTGGTACTGAATGAATGAAGAGGCAATTATAAGGTTATCAGATTTGGTCTCCTAGATGTTCTACAAATACGTAGCACTTGGTGAGTGGTGTGACAACTAATAACTGTAGGATTTGATTTCCTCATTGGCACCTACGAGAATGATGGAAAAGCATGAAATCTCTGCGTATGCTCATTTGACAGTATATATAATGTAGAGAGGAGGGACTTCTTCCCCATTCTTCGAGTCCACCAGGTTCAATTCTTCTATTCCATCTTCATCTTGCTACATACTATCCGAAATAAACTTTATCTTAGAGAATCACAATGGTATACCAAAACTCTCCGGTGCCAATCCAATTTTTTTTTAGTACATGTCAAATCCAGTGACCTTACTCATTAGCGACTGTCGGAGAACGCACGTGTCAGATTATTCATAGACGGATGGCATGATTATTAGTTAGCCTAGCGGGAACATGAAAAATTTTAAAATTAATTATACCTTTTAAATATTTTATAATTTTAAGTGAGTTCTCTGATCAATTGCTGCTTTCACTAATCTTATTCTCCGTCCACGTCAGGACTGATTCGTGAAAACCCTAAAAAAGTCATCGAGGGCTCCTTCTGCAGAGTGCATGCATGCATTCCTGCATGCAGCAGCCTGTATCATGTCTGCTAATTCCGGTGTCCTGAAAGCTGTACCTCTCCCTGCTGTATTCTGAGGAGACGTAGATACACAGCAAAGGAACATTATTTATCATTTTTCAATATCTAAACAATTAATTTTAGTTAATCGTGAAATAGACGCATTAAATAGATTCAGAAACAATTTTTTTTTAAAGGAAAAATGGCGATGGAAGTCCCGAGGATTAAGTACTGAATGAGCCCACTCATCCTCTCCTGCAGCCCACCTGCCTGAACAGCGCCGTGCCGGTTTCAATCACTTGGATCACGCATCCCAATTCAACACTACTACCCTTCTTCGTCACATATATTTTATTTTACGAGATTGCGAACTCCAACGATTCGATAGCTACCACGCAATTAGCGGATTATTAAAGCATGATCCGCCCCCAAATCCATGCAAGTCTGGAGAACATCTAAGCAGCTGGCCCGTTCTGTTCTTGTTCTGTTATGTTCTGCTCGGCCGCCGCATTTGTTTATTGAGCGATTTGGATACGCTCGCGCACAAGAACCACAACCATATATATCATGCAAAAACAGTGACTAGATTCGATATTTATTTATGACAAAGAAACGACGCGACGACTTAAATTAATGACCACGTTGGATCTCTTTCAGGGCACGGAGATACAGAAAAGCAGTAGCAGTAGCAGTTGCAGCAGTAGATGAAATCAGATATTTAAGCATGTCTTCTTCAACCCTCATGAGTGATTGAGGGTGCATGTCTAGGGAATTAAGTAGGGAAATAATTATACACTCATGATTATTGTTCGACTACTGAAGCTAGCTAGCTAAACTAGTACTATCCTAAAAGAATAGAAATTGAACACACCATAATTGCGAGTCTGATTGCCTTTTTTTTTCTTCCCTTTCTTCAAGATTGGAGGCGTTGGAAGAAGAGGCTCGTGTCATGTAGTTCGTCCACTTCTTGATCGAGTTGATGTCGTGTTCTATGTTGTTGGTTTTCCCCTTCCCCTTCTTCTGCTTCTCCTTCTTGATCACCTTCCACTTCTTCTTCTTCTTCATCATCATCTTCTTCCCCAACTTGCTCCTCATCCTCGTCGTTTTCATTTTCGTTTTCGTCACCATTGCGATCTGTATTTGGAGTCGCTCCACCATCTTGGGTATTTTCGTCGGCCACTTTGTCGTTGAAGTCGAAGCCGAAGCCGAACTTGAGGCTTGGGAAATCGGAGGAGGCCGGAGGCACGACGATGGCGTCGAGTAACTCAGAGTTGTCATTTAGTTTGTGTTCGGTAGTGTCGTCGTCGTCGTGTTTCTTCTCGGAATCGTCTTCTTCTACTGGCCTCTGCTCCTTGAGAATATTGTCTTTGTTGTGCGAGGACTTGGTGGCGGAGTAGAGTTGGTCGAGCTGTTGGAAGTAAGGGCAGGTCTTGGAGTGCTGCGGCCGCTTCTTCCCGCTTTCCTTGGTCTTCCTGAAGTACTTGTTGATGTTCTCCCACTTCTCTTTGCATCGCTTGGCGCTGCGGAGGTAGCCCATGGCGGCCATGGTGGCGCTCACCTCCTCCCACAGGGGACCTTTCAGCCCTGGCTCCTGGAACTGCGACTCCAGGCCGCTGCGGACGCGGATCAGCGCCTGGACCTCCGTCTTCGGCCACCTAGTCGTGTTGAACTGCACCTTGTTGCTTTCTTGATCCCCGAACGCCGCCTCGTTGTAGGCCTCGATTTGGAGGTTGTTGTCGTTGCAATTGTTAATGTTATTTTCGTCGGAGAATTGGGGCTTCGGAGGGAGATTTAAGCTCTCGCCGGTGATCTTTTCGAGGAAGGTTATGATGGCGGCCTCGCGAGAGGAGGAGAGTTTGCGTTCGCTGGCGCGCGCCGCGGCCTCGCGGCAGGAGTTGGCCGCCTCCTGCTTCCGCCATGCCTCCTCGCGGCTGGTCCGCTCCTGCTCCCGGCTCTCCATCGCCTCGAGGAACTTCCGGTGGAGGCCCTCCTGGTGGTCCATCAGCTGCTTGACCAAGTTCTCGAAGAAGGTAGCCATCGAGCTTAGCCGCCGCTGCCACCGCCGCCCTTTTCTCCTCCTCCTCCCGCTGCTGCTGCTGTTGTTGCTGAATTTCTTCCCTGGCCGCCCAGCCTCCTCTCCTGCCGACGTCTCTGACATTCCGCCGACGCAGTCGGCGGCTGCAGCCAGTCCTGGGGGAGCCATGGCAGGGGCGTGCAACAGAGGGGTCTCATCGCCGGTGAGCGCCGAGCCGGAGCCAGTCTGATTGACGCCGCCGACACCGACGCCGACACCGCTGCCGCCGGGCTTGTAGATGGCCTCTAATTCACTAAAGATCTTGTAATTGCTGCTCCCTGTGCCGACTTCCTCTTTGTTCTTCTTGGAGACCTTGCCGGCGCCGTTAATCGAGCTGTCCGGCTCCTTGTTCTTGCACCTTTTATTATTCCTGTTGATGTAGTCCATATCCAAATCCAATGGCCTCCTGCAAGAATACAACTTTTTTCTAAAAAAAAAAAATAATTAATTTATTTATTTTGCCTTTTTTAAATGCATTTGGATGACATGAACTCTGCCTTTTTGAAGTTTCTCTTTTAAGCTACATTGCTCTTTTCACCAATAATGATAAAAAAGTAAATCTTAGGAATCAACATCTAGCAATTCATTTCCTTTCGGATGCATCATTTTTCGTGACCGACGAAGCTCCTAAAGTCGTTCTTGGAAGTAACTATTAACCAGTTAGTTAATTACCAGGAGAGCTCTTTAATGGAAGACTCGTCGTCTCTCTGCCAGTGATGAAGACGACTCTCCGAACCGTCGTCGTCTCCTCCTCGCAAGATGCCATCTTCATCGTTGATGCCCTCGCGGCTTCCGCCGCCGCTGCTCTCGTTCACAGCCAGCTTAAAATTCATGGCCTCAGCCAGAAACGAGGGCAGGCCGCCGCCGGCAGTTGGGATAGTGACACGCGCCGACGAGGCAGAGTTCTCGGCGCCGGAATCCTGGTCCAGTCCGAGCTGGTGGTGCGGAATCTGCAACCGCCGCGGCTCCAGCGGCTGGTAGTTCAGTTGGTGGTGGTGAGGATGGAAGAGCTGGAATTGGTGCGCCGCCGCCGGAGGCGGCTGCTGGAAGAGCTGCTGGGTGATAGGAATGGAGTGGAAATGCGCAAAGTGCGGAGGCAGCCCCGCCGCCGCCGGCGGGGGCGGCGGCGTCTGGTACTTGAGAGGGTTACCGCCTCCAGCCACTGCCGAGTGGATGTCGGCGGCGGTGCTGGAGAACAGAGAAGGCGCGCCGGGCCCGCAGCTTTCCACCATGAATTGCTGGATCTCCGACACTCCTCCATAACTCGACTGCATCTTTCTCTCTCTTCTTCTTCTCCTCCTCCTTTTAACTCTAGCTAGCGTCGATATTTCTCGATGCTTTTCCCTTCTCGAAGTTGGTCAAGAACTCAACCAGATCTGCACTCCTCTCTCGTCTCGTTTAGTCCGGAGGACAAGTAGCTGCACTTGTACGTGCATATAATCTCAAGAACTAGAAAACAACGTACTGTTCCTGCTAACAGAGAGGCGATCGAGGAAAAAGAAGCTGAGTTTCCTTAACAGAGAAGGTCAGAGCAACCTATAAACTATTGTAAAGAACACACCGCTCTCCATCTGCTACTACTAAATCTACAGTAGCTGCTGCTCGACTCCTAATAGATTAGGGCGAGCTGTGGGGAGAGAGAGAGAGAGAGAGAGAGAGAGAGGAGGGGAGGGGGCGCGGCGCAGCAGGAGTAAGACGGTGGTGGTAGATAGAAAGGTTAAAGAAATGGTACCAGATGGTGACGTCATCACGGGGGTGGGGGCAAAACCCGAGCATCTAATTACCGACTGTAATATGATCGACCCGGGTGCTGCCAAAAACGGCACATGCGGAGCACGTGTCGAAGGGTAGCACCGTGCTTTGTTCCGGTTAACCGGTAAGTACCCGCCTCAGTACTGCGTCAAATTCTAGCTATTGAAAGTTCATTTTCAAATATATTTGAAGTATAATTTTACGAGGGAAAACAAAACGTCAAGGCGACGTGGTACATACCGTCACGATTGTTGTGGGTAGACGCATGGACCATGAGGGGGGATAAGAGAAAGGTGGTCGCATGGGTATCGAATTAAGAGATATATATGAGGACTGGTAGCTGTGAGAGACTTTTCAGAAGCTTTTGGGCTCTTCCAGTAAGGTTATGATTATCACAATGTAGATACAAAAGCTATGATCTAGTGATAGGTGATCGATCGGGCACTCATCTCGGATGAACTCAAGTGACATCCAAGCGACCTTCGGTCGACTTGCTTTCCGTACCTTTAGGCAAATGATCATGTACTAATTAACTCAACCAATGCTTGTATTTATCCAACTAAATGCATGGATTATGATCACCCTAGCTAGCTTAGTACTGTTATTATGTTATGATGCGATCTTAATAGATTTGACAATACATATGTAGGAACTAAGCCGGCATGTAGTTAGGGAGGCAAGATAGAGGGTTGATGCTCAACTCTCCAACTACCACTAGACAAAGAAGACACAAAGATCTTTTTTTTTTTTTTTGGGTTGTTGTTGAAAATGAAGATTTTTTTTTTATTGAAGTTGATAGGGTGATAATATCTTAGCAAATAATAATAATAAAAAAAATAAAACCATGAATATGTAGATGCATATTATGATGTGATTATCTATCATATTAAGAATCAATTTTTTTTTAAAGAAAGGCAAAGATCTAGTAAGTGAGAGGATTAAATTCAAGTCCAATATGATAGATAATCTAGATTTCCTTTACATTTGAAATCTAAGAAAGTTAATATGCAAAGGCTTCTAGGTTTCTATCATAGAAACCTATGACGACCAAATTGGCCCCTTCCCATCACATGAGCATTCAATATTAGGAAGCCTTTATATGGATTCTCAAATGTCAAACATGTAAAGTATTTCTAACATCCCTTTAAGAGGTAGAATAATAGTAGTTTAGTAGATAATTGTATGACCAAAAAGGACGATAGAGGGGGATGAATATTATTCGTTTAAAAACTTCTTTTATTTTGAGACATAAACACAGAGCTGCACATCTGAAATAATAAAGTAAGATAAGAAAGACTCGGGCAATTTACTTGATTCGTATCCCAGTCGATTACTACTCCAAGATCCATGATCCTTTGGATCATTTTTGAAGAGGCAATCATTAAAATCTTCTCTCCAAAAAACTTTTAGGTTGTCGAAGAGCTTGTCAGCATAGTAGTAGTGAGATTTGCACGAATGAAGTATCAGAACAGAAATGAGACATGAAGAGAAAATTGAATTGTTCAACCTTTGATTCAAGATTGTTTTATAACATTTTGTTCGGTCGACCAATCCTTTTTTTCGATCGATTGAGATCCTGAATTTGCTCGCCTTCGCGTCTAGGTTCATGATCTGTCCAGATTGTATCTTCCATGAAATCTATCTTTTTAGGTCGACCGACTTCCTGTTCCGTCAACTGAATATCAAAACTTCCTTGGCACTTGATTCGATCCAATTTGATCTTCGCTTACCCAATAGGTTGGTCGACTGAATATCAAAACTTCCTTTAGTACTTGATTTGAATCTGATTTGATCTCATCATTATGGATCAATCGATTGAACCACATGGTTTAGTAGACCAAACCTTTTAATCACCTTGAACTTTATTTTTCTATAAAACAAATTTAGCACCTACAAAGTAAAGTTAGAACCAGATATGTATGCATGCATTAATATGATAGTTAAGACGGTCTAATCTCGACTTAGAAACATCAGTTGGTTTCTTCAGTTGAATCAATGCATAAGGTTTGTCCAACTAGGATCTGACTTTATTGCATGCACTCCACTACAATAGCTTACATTGACTTACCTGCCAAACATTCAGTTTTCCAGACTTGTTTGGACTTCATTTGGTCTGGCTTAGTGCTTGATCAACCTAATCAACTAAGATTTCCTGTAACACTGAATTATTACAATAGATATAAAATAGTATAGTAACATTAAAGATTCAATGGTTTGGTCCACCGTATGTGGTCGACTAAAAAACCATTCAATCACACTTGCTTAAGGTTTACTCGTCCAAGACTTCTCATATGTCTAACCTCTAGTTAGGACTAGTCACTCGGTAGACTTCTCACCACTGCCAAGCCTTCAGTCATATTGACCACTTGGACTTGCTAGTCACTCGGTAAACTACTCATCATTGCCAAGCCTTCAGTCACCTTAACCACTTGGATTTTTCCTTTGTTGGTTATCCGGTCAACTTTGACCTAACTAAATTCTATTAAACATATTGTCAAACAAATATTAAAATCATGGAAGTCGATTGCACTAACAATAATACCTTACTATGAAGCTTATGTAAAGATAGCAAGCCATTGACATGATATTATGACTAGGTTTATTTAAAGAAGAGGATTAATGTGTTGATTTAGGATAACCATTTTAGAGAATTTGCATGAATAAATATATAAATGGAGTTGATATTATCATTAGAAAGCCTATAACGTAGGGAGAAAGCAAAAACATAGGAAAAAGCTTTCGACCGAACGAAGTCATCATGTAACCTCTTTGTTGAACTAGAGTAGAGCTTAGATTTTTTTTTTCTTTGAAAAGACCATGGGAGAATTAGATAGTTACCAAGTATATAAGTGATCAAAGACTCCATGGTCATGGTAATGAAGAGAGTGCTCGTCTATATTAATATTTATGTTGACAATCACACTGATAGTAGATCTTTCATCCAATGGAGAAATTCTACAACACCTATTATCTCATTTAGAAGTTGAGTAGATGGAGGGGCTGGTGAGGTGGCTAGAATGTTGACGGAGGAGAGACTTTGAGTTGGGAGCTGCAAACCTACACATACCATAGACAAAATCAATGGGAACATTAGAGCGAGAATCAGGGAGAGGGTCCCTGGTACAGGCACTCTGACGCTCAAGTCGGAACAATAGCCAAGCGAAATGGAGAAGAAGATGAACATTAGAACAATGGCATTTGAGTACCTTCGGGTGCGTTCGCGTACTTGATTAACGGAAAGGATCCCCTTTTTATATTGTCTCTCATAACCTCTATAATAATGAGGTGATAGAGAATGTCTAGTTTCAAAATATGTTGGGTGATGAAGTATATACAACAATCCTCCTCTACGCATAGGAAGGTTCAATTGTGTGTATATGTCAAAATAAGATAATATTTTCTGATGAGTAGTTGTTATTGTCTGACAAATTATTATGATTCCCTGATAATACTGTCTCCTAGAGGAGATCTGACCGATTCTAGGTCTAGATGAATGTACACTGAGAGACTTGCATAGTAGAAGTGGGGAACTAAGCCCCGTATATCCGACCGGCTCTAGGCCTTGACCGATTGTATATTGAAAGACTTGCATGGGAGAAGTGGGGAGATAAACCCCGTATGCCCGACCAGCTCTATGACCTAACCAGCTGTATACTGAGAGACTTGCACAGGAGAGTAGGGAGCTGAGCCTCATAAGTCCAACCGGCTCTATGGCCGCCCGAGTTTATGCTGGAAACTCTATTTCTAAGAGGTGGTTCATTCAGCTATGTATATCCATACTTTGACTTCCACCTCACATTGACTTTGACCACCACATCATCTTGACTATCGATCCCAAATTACCTTTGGAGTCATTCACAATACGCCATATCAAGGTCATTTCAAACCCTATTTCTAATGGTAGATCTTTCATGTGCTTACAATATCATCTTGGGAAGGTTAACCTAAGCTAGGTCAAAACCATTATATGCATCTACCAACTCATTCTTGATTTACAGGGGTATTATGTAGTTAGGACCACCCTTAGTAGAGTCCCTAACCAACTACAACAATGACATAACCATTAGCAAAGCCAAGCTTTGGATCATCAAGTTGTGGGATATGGAAGACGAGGAAGAAGAAATAATGATTGAGAGGAGGTCTAAATCCAAGACTACAAATGACTTGGAAGATGAACTACTAGACAAGCTAGCTTGTTAATATCTGCCTTAGGAACATAAAGCTAAGTCCAAATATCAATTTGAATTGGTGAAGTCTACTAAAGAGTTAAATTTGGGCAAGACATACATGACAGTAATTTAAGACGAGTAGTGGGAATTGCAAATTGAAAAGTTCAAGGAATTTGAACTATGCATGATGATAGCATGTCATTTATCCAATACGACTTGATCAATATATTTGTAATAATTTTTATTTTTTTATTATTTAAAAATATACTAAAATTTACTATATATATAACACTAATTAATATATAATACCAATTGGATTGGAGTTTTCTTGTCTAATTTGATTGTATATTCTTAATTAAGGAATAGATATTTAATAAGAGAACTTATCACTTGATATCAAGTAGACTTTTGGCTAGAGTGATATGATATCTCAAAACATTTATATAAAAGGTCATACATTAGCTTATGCCAACTAATCTTGAAGGGTGTTAGGATATGTAGAGAGCTAGGGGATGGTGAATAGCTTCATTCGCTTCTTTTAACTTGATGTTGCAGCAGAAAACTTGAAGCAATGCTAATGCCATGATTTTACCTGGTATTCATTTTCTTGAGATGATTAATCCAAGAGTCTACTTCTCACTTCCACAGATGCACTATAAAAACCCCGTTCCCAGAGGTGGAGAAGCCTCATATAATCTCAAACGTGAGAATACAACAAGAAAAAAGAATACAAACATAAAATACAATCGAGAAGGACTTTTAGAGTTTATAATGAGGAACCTTGCATTGCTTATTTTTTTTTCTTGCTTTAAATTGTCTCTTGGTGGATAGAAATGCAACAACACTTTGCTCCAAAACTCCCAAGAACCGTTAGAAACAGGTGTTCTTCGATGCCTCCTAATTGATTGACTTACCCCCAATCGATTGTCACGTTAGCTTGACCATTCAAAACTTATAAAATGACTATTTTTCATCCATCTAATCAATTGATTTGGATGATTCTAATTGATTACCCTAATTGATTAAGAAGTTTTCTATTCTCGCTGATCCGGCGATAAGAATAGGGGACCCCCTTTTCGGGGAGTCAACGCCACGTGGAAGTTTGAGGACCAGGTGGTCGATCGGATAAGAATGGACCGACCTGACGACCGAGAAAAGGTGGGATGGTTCGGCCGACCGGAGAAGGGGGCTGACCACCCGGCCGGCCGACCGGTGTCTAACTGATGGCAAAAGGCGCCCCGGCGGGAGTCGGGGTTCCGACGCTCGTTGAACAGGATCGAAGAGCCGAGCGGATGGCACGCTCGGCCAAAGACATAAGGTAGCATACTGCTAACAGTCTCCACATAGCACCTTACCGAGAATCTCCCAAGTAGACCACTATATATGACCGGCCGGACGTAAGGCGCGTGCTGGCCGACCGGACACCCGACAGGGAATAAGGAGAAAAGGACAAGGGACATCTTCTGACAGTAGGCATGCTCTATAATCCGGCCATACTCCAAATCTTACGACAAGGGATTCCGCTGTCCCATCGAAGACGTGCTTGGACTGTAGCAGTATGGTGTCAGGTAAGCTTGCTGACAAGCCCTTACTAAGGTATGGGCTGGGGACACGTATTCGCCTCTATATGTGTGCATGGGCTCCTTCCCAACTCTATATAAGGAGCCTCGCACTTCACCAGAGGTACGCATTCTTGGATACTTGGAGCCACTTCTTCGTTGTTCGCTTACCTGACTTGAGCGTCGGAGGGTCATCGCCGGGAACCCCTTCCCGGCCCGACTTCTGTGCAGGTTCGCCGGAGGTCCGTACGGACAGTCAGGAGATCTGCGTCAGCCGCTTGGAGAGCGCCACGTTCCTAGTGTCCGTTGATTCAGCTTTCGGACAGGATCAATTTGGCGCCGTCTGTGGGAACGCTCCTGCATCCGATCGGAAGCAATGGACGAAGCTGGACGACCGCATACAGTGACGCTCTCCACGGAGGAACTCGACTCTCTGATTGAGTCGAGGGTCGCTAAGCTTGTGGAACAAAAACAGAAGGCGCAAGCCGAGCGGCTTGAGCAGCAAGCAACATCAATATCAGGGGGCCGAGCGGAAGCACCTCAGGCCACAGTTCCGTTTCACCGAGCCCTATTCCGCACACCTCCAGAAGCAGCAGCAATTAATCGTGATCGAGGATCTTCATCGGACGAAGTGGCAATACGAGACAATAGAAAAGGCAAAGCCCCCCGAACGGACGCTTCTCCCGAGCGGATCAACCGTCAGTTTTCGGAGGTCATCTTGCGGGACCCTCTGCCGAAGCACTATGTGCCCCCGGCGATCGGTGAATACAATGGAACCACCGACCCGGACGACCATTTGGGTAAGTTCGATAACACGGCTACCCTTCATCAATACACAGATGGAGTGAAGTGTCGAGTTTTTCTTACCACCCTCTCGGGATCGGCTCAACGGTGGTTTCGGAGGCTTCCGGACGGATCCATCACAAGTTTTAAAGACTTCCGAACGACCTTCCTCCACCATTTTGCGAGTAGTTGGCGCTACCAGAAGACTAGCGCGAGCTTATTCGCCATCAAGCAAGAGCCCAGAGAGTCGCTCAGAGCTTATATCCAGCGATTCAACCAGGTGACCATGGACATTCCAACGACCACCTCCGAGACGATGATGAACGCATTTACGCAAGGCCTCGTGGACGGAGATTTCTTCCGCTCGCTCATTCGGAAGCCACCCCGAGACTATGATCATATGCTACACCGGGCCAACAAATACATCAATGTGGAGGAAGCACAAGCGGCTCGAAGAAAGGAAATTCCAACCGAACGGGCTACTCCCTCCGAGCGGAAGCCTCACACCGCTCATCACCCGCCAAGAGGACCGAGGGCCGAAGCAATCCGCACCCCCGATACTAGGTCCCAGGTGTAAGAGGTAGCTGCCGAACGACCCAAGCAAAAGAAGAGATGGACCCCAATGTTCTGCTCATTCCACCGGACGGACACGCATAACACCAGAGATTGCCGAAGTCTTCCTCTAATCGCCCACCCCGTTCCCCGGAGTGGCGGCCGTCGATCGCCATCATCCGACAGGCGACAAAGACCTCGTGAAGCCGAGCGGACAATACCCGACAGGCGACAAAGACGGACTCCCGAGCGGCGCCATACTCCGAGGCGTGAAGACAATCCCCGGAGGTCTAGGGAGCTGCCAAGGCCATCCGCTCGGGAAGAAGAAAATAGAAGCAACACTTCCCGAGGGGAAATCAACATTATTGCTGGGGGGGGGCCAACCGGGGGCGATTCCAACCGAGCAAGGAAAGCGAGTGTAAGACAGCTCCAGATCCATGCGGTTGGCTGCAGTCAGGAACGGGCGAGCAGACCCGAAATCAGCTTCCGGCCCAAAGACTTGGAGGGAGTCGAAGTGCCGCATGATGATGCTCTCCTCATCAAAGCGGTAATAGCCAACTACACTATTCACCGCGTTTTCATTGATACAAGAAGTTCGGTCAATATTATATTCAAAAAGGCCTTCGACCAACTACAAATTGATCGAGCCGAGCTGCTGCCCATGACAACCCCCCTTTATGGGTTTACGGGCAATGAAGTTCTGGCGGTCGGACAGATCCGGCTGGCAATTTCGCTGGGAGAGGAGCCGCTCAGAAGGACGCGGACAGCAAATTTCGTCGTGGTCGACTCTCCTTCAGCATACAACGCCATTTTGGGACGACCGACGCTCAGCGAGTTCCGAGCGGCCGTCTCCACCTTCCACCAGAAAATCAAGTTCCTTGTCGAAGACAAAGTGGGAGAAGTACGAGGAGATCAACTGGCCGCTCGACGATGCTACATCGAGATGGTACGAGCAGAAGCCAATTTTGCTCGGAAGGCGCCTCGGATTGAGGTAAACGCCATAACTGAAAAACCTCCCTCTTTGGTGTATAAAGAAAAAGAGGAAGTGCAGATTCACCCGACCCGATCGGAGGCCACCACGTTCATCGCGGCCGATCTGGAGGCGAGCCGGAAAGACGAAGTGATCAAATGCATCCAGAGAAATTGTGATGTCTTCGTCTGGTCGACGCATGAGCTGCCCGGAATTTCACCGAGCATAGCGCAGCACGAGCTACATGTCCGACCGGACGCTCGGCCGGTAAAGCAGAGAAAAAGTGATTTCAGCGCTGAACAGAATGCCATCATCCGAGCGGAGGTTGAGAAGCTCCTGGAGGCCGGCCATATACGCGAGGTTCAGTTCCCGAGCTGGCTAGCGAACGTAATATTAGTCTCCAAGCCGGGCAACAAGTGGAGAGTGTGCATAGATTTTCGGGATCTCAACAAAGCTTGCCCGAAGGATTTTTATCCCCTACCCCGGATCGATCAACTGGTGGACTCCACGGTCGGTTGCGAGTTGATATGCATGCTCGACGCTTATCAAGGCTATCATCAAGTGTCGCTCGCCCGAGAAGATCAAGAAAAAGTCAGTTTCGTTACAGCCGACGACATCTATTGCTATAAGGTGATGCCGTTCGGACTGAAGAACACGGGAGGCACTTATCAGCGCTTAATGAATAAAGTATTCAGGGAGCAGATCGGGCGAAACCTCGAAGTATATGTGGATGACATTCTCATTAAGTCAGTCCGAGCGGCCGATCTCTTCGAAGACATGGAGGAAACTTTTCGAACGCTACGGAAATAGGGAGTTAAGCTAAACCCTCAGAAGTGCCTATTCGGAGCCAAAGCTGGCGTTTCTTGGGATACATAGTGACCGAGCGGGGCATCGAGGCAAATCCCAGCAAAGTGAAAGCGTTACAAGATATGCCACCCCTAAGAAATCTAAGGGAAGTGCATCGCTTGACCGGACGGATAACTGCTTTGTCCAGATTCATCTCCAAGACCGCCGACCGGAGCCTACCTTTTTTCAAAATATTACGCAAAGCCACTAAGTTTCACTGGGACGCAGAATGCGATCGGGCGTTCGAAGAACTGAAGGCATATCTGAATTCTCTGCCTGTGCTAGCCAAGCCAGCCGTAGGTGAGCCGCTTTGTATCTATTTATCTTCAAATGAGCAAGCAGTCGGCTCGGCACTAGTGAGGGTGAGCGGAGAAGAGCCTGTATATTTTCTGAGCCATATTTTAAAAGATGCTGAATCTCGCTACACCGGGCTCGAGAAGCTGGCTTTTGCTTTGGTCCTCGCCGCTCGGCGCCTCCGTCCCTATTTCTTGGCTCATACCATCATCGTCCGGACGAATAGCCCATTGGGAAAAGTGCTGTTGAATCCAGAAGCGTCCGGGCGGCTCATCAAATGGACAACGGAGTTGAGCGAATTCGACATTCAATACCAGCCCCGATCGGCGATAAAGGCGCAGTCCTTGGCAGATTTTATCACTGAAGTACAAAGGCCAGAGCCTGAAGCTATGTGGAAGTTATTTGTGGACGGATCGTCCACTCGGCTCGGGAGCGGAATTGGCGTGTTATTACTTTCTCCTCAAGAAGAAAAAATGCACTTATCAGTCTGGTTGGATTATAGAGCTACAAATAACGAAGCGGAGTATGAAGCCCTTATAGCTGGCTTACAAGCCGACCGGCATGTGGGAGCCGGACGGGTGATGCTACATTCAGACTCTCAGTTGGCCGCTCAGCAGCTCTCTGGTACTTTTGAGATTAACAACGCTCGGCTCAAACTCTACGCTGAAGCCTTCGAAAAGCTTAAAGCCAATTTCAGAGAAGTCATAATCCAGAAGATACCCCGAGTGGAAAACCAGGCTGCAGATGAGTTAGCCAAACTCGCAAGTGCAATAACGCCGGTCGTCATTCAACAGCCAATTGAACAAATATCCTTGGTGGCACATGTCGACCGGATGGAGGGCCTCGCATTCCCGAGCGACTGGAGGACAACCATCATAGAGTTTCTGCGCACGGGTGCAACACCGTCCGATCAGGAAGCTGCTCAGCTATTGAGAAGGAGAGTCGGTCGGTTCACACTCATTGGAGACCAACTCTAAAAGAAGGCTTTCTCTCGCCCGCTGTTAAAATGCGTGAGCTCTGAAGACGCGGCGTACATCCTCCAAGAAGTGCATCAAGGATCGTGCGGAAGGCATCCGGGTGGACGATCACTGGCTAATTAGAAGATCCTGCTGGCCGGATACTTTTGGCCAACTCTGCAAGCGGACGCTGCTCGGACCGTTGCGACTTGCCTTTCTTGCCAAAAGTACCATAACTTCTCCCACCGACCGGCGGAGGAAATGAAGGCAGCCACCGTGTCCTGTCCGTTCGACCAATGGGGAATGGATATTGTGGGTTCATTTCCTATGGCGACCGGATAGCGGAAATTTCTACTAGTGGCGGTCGATTACTTTTCCAAATGGGTGGAGGCCGAGCCGCTAGCCAGAATCACCGAGCAGATGGTCAAAAAGTTTATCTGGCAGCACATCATCTGCCGATTTGGCATCTCTCGTCGACTCGTTTCCGATAACGGGCGGCAGTTCGCGGGAAAGTTGCTCGAAGATTGGTGCAAAAGCTATGGCATCGAGCAACACTTCACGTCCGTGGCGTACCCCCAAAGCAATGGTCAAGCCGAAGTAGTCAATCGGGAAATTCTTCGCATTCTGCGCGCTCGGCTCGACCATTTAGGAGGAAGCTGGGTGGATGAAGTGTCGAGCGTCCTATGGGCCATCCGAACGACCCCGAAGGAGGGAACGGGTGTCACACCATTTCACTTGGTATATGGTGGCGAAGCGGTGATCCCGGTTGAAGTTGGGATCGAGTCCGTCCGGGTCCAGAATTATGACAATGATAACGCTGAGCGTAGAAACATGGAGCTTGATTTGGTCGACGAGGAGCGAGCCAAGGCCTCCGTCCGGCTGATGGCGTACCGGCAAAGAATGAAGCAGAATTACAACCGGCGCGTAATCCCTAGAGCATTCCAAGTTGGCGATCTTGTCTGGAAGAAAGTAAAGTCGGTTGGCGACGTCGGCAAGCTGGAGGCTCCTTGGGCGGACCCCTTCAAAGTCATTGAAAAACTCCGCTCGGGCGCTTACTACTTGGAGGATGAAGACGGACGGCGGATAGATCGACCATGGAGCGCGAATCATCTCCAGCCGTACCGGGCTGGGTGAGAGGTGCGCTGATGTAATTTTATATATGTTTTGGTCGCCTATGTCCTTGTAATGCAGGAAGCAGAAATGATAAAAAGGATGGAAAATAGACTCGCCGAACGGCTGTGTTAAAATTAATCTTGAAGGTCGTCGAGCTCCGACGTTAAAAATCGAGAGACAAGCCGGCGTCTATAAACCCTCCGAGCGGAAGACCGTCGAGCTCCGACGTTAAAAATCGAGAGACGAGCCGGCGTCTATAAACCCTCCGAGCGGAAGACCGTCGAGCTCCGACGTTAAAAATCGAGAGACGAGCCGGCGTCTATAAACCCTCCGAGCGGAAGACCGTCGAGCTCCAACGTTAAAAATCGAGAGACGAACCGGCGTCTATAAACCCTCCGGCCGGAAGACCGTCGAGCTCCGACGTTAAAAATCGAGAGACGAGCCGGCGTCTATAAACCCTCCGAGCGGAAGACCGTCGAGCTCCGACGTTAAAAATCGAGAGACGAGCCGACGTCTATAAACCCTCCGAGCGGAAGGTCGTCGAGCTCCGACGTTCAAAATCGAGAGACGAGCCGGCGTCTATAAACCCTCCGAGCGGAAGACCGTCGAGCTCCGACGTTAAAAATCAAGAGACGAGCCGGCGTCTATAAACCCTCCGAGCGGAAGACCGTCGAGCTCCGACGTTAAAAATCGAGAGATGAGCCGGCGTCTATAAACCCTCCGAGCGGAAGACCGTCGAGCTCCAGCGTTAAAAATCGAGAGACGAGCCGACGTCTATAAACCCTCCGAGCGGAAGGCCGTCGAGCTCCGACGTTAAAAATCGAGAGACGAGACGGCGTCTATAAACCCTCCGAGTGGAAGACCGTCGAGCTCCGACGTTAAAAATCGAGAGACGAGCCGGCATCTATAAACCCTCCAAGCGGAAGACCGTCGAGCTACGACGTTAAAAATCGAGAATCGAGCCGGCGTCTATAAACCCTCCGAGAGGAATAAGGCGATCAAGAAGACTCGTACTCGCTATCAACATCGCTTGACCACCTATGCGTTCTGCTCGGCCCAGTACCCAAAGGTACTTCATCAATATTCAGTGAATAACCTCCTGTTGAAGCAGGACATATTCGTCCGAGCGGAAATGTATCACAAAATACTTCGTAAAAATACCTGTCAAGCATGGGAGGTGTGATAGGAGGCGAACGGACAACACACACATTGACCAGCAAAAGGACAAAGCAAACGAAAGGAAAGCGTTGCATTAAAAATAAAACTTTAGGCCGAGCGGCCTAATTACAAAAAGGATCATTTTCTGGCCGAGCGGCCGAATTACATATAAAATGTCTACTCAATATAATCGTAAAGGTCCTTGGGGATGTTGTCCAGGAGCGCCACTTGATCTCCGGCCGGGATAGTAGTGGAATCCGGAAGAAGACCCTTAGACTTCAAATACGCGGTGGTGACGGTCATAGCAAGGTCGAAGGCCGTGTACATATGTTCACAAACTTTCTCCGAAAATTCGGGCAAGCGGATGTAATTCTATCTCAGGGCGGCGACCCGGGTTGGCTCGGCCTCTTAGTATTCTTTGAAGGCCAATTGGGACGCGGCGAGGGACTCCTGCAGAGTTTTCAGCTCGTCTACATGCTTGAGCGCGTCAGCCGAGCGGCCCGTTTTCTTGCCATCGAGCTGGTCCATCAGCTCCTTTACTTTCTGCTCCAGGCCCCGGGCCTCCACATTCTTTTTCTCCAGGTCGGAGATAGCCGTGTTCTTCCGCTCGGTCGCCAAGCTTATCTTGTGATCCAGAGATTTTTTCACTCGCTCGAGCTCGGCCAGATGGTGAGCCTGGTCGGCTGTCTTCTTTTGCTCGGCCGCCAACAAATCCTGAGCCTTCTTAAGCTCCTTTTGCAGCTCAGAGTATGATTGAACTCGAGAGCCGGACGGACCGACTGCCGCCTTCAGTTGCCTTAGTTCTTCATCCACCATGGCCAGACGGTTGGAGACAACAATCTCCTCCACCCATCTCTAGCAAAAGAAATTAAAAGTTGTTAGTGGCCGATCGGAAGGAAGGCATACAAAACTTCGGAGAAAATAAACTTACCCCCGTGACCTCCTGCATATGGCTATTGGATAAATTTCGGAGGGGGATCAGCGCGACGCGCGCCCGAGCGTCGACCCACATCTCAGCTAGGGGCCCCTTCAAGGTGATGGTATGCTCGGGCGCGGTTGGTCGATCGGCGTCTGGCAGCAACTCTTCAGTCGGGAGATGCAGAGTGACTCGTACAGTGCGGCCATGACCGGGGGTCGTCTGACCGGCGGTAGGAAGAGGATCAGAGGTCAGCGCCGAAAACTGAGATCAAATGGTTGAACGCCAGACTGGTTGAGTAGCAGGCGGAAGTGTGCTGACCGGAATAGCCTCAATAGGGGCAGCCAGCTCGTCCCATTCAGAGGGAGTCCGGTCGGACGAAATAGCTTTGACCTCTGGAGCCTTGCCACGAGCACTTGTAGTGGCCCGAGCGGACGGTTGAACCGCAAATGTAGCTGATCGGAGGGGAGTCCCCACTCGGCGCCTTTTTTGTTGGAGAGGCCGCTCTTCTTCCGGAGCGGAGCCTTCATCCCGAGCGGAAGGCTCTTGGCTGATAGTTGCTCCAGCCGCTGGCTCTTGGAGAGAAGCCTGAGCGGCCGACTCCCCAGCATGTGTCCCACTCTCTTCTTCGTTTGAGTCGACTGGCTGGATGCCGAGAGTCTCCATTTCTTTAGCTGTCGCGGCTTCGAGCGCCGCCGCCTTTTTCTTCAGAATGCCAGCCATCACTGACTCCATGACGGTGTTCGCTGCAAAGGGAAAACAGAGAAAATCAGTTAGCAATTAAAGTGAATTTACCAAGTTAAATTCTTACCGAAGCCGTTCGGTAGTGGGGCTCTGATCGGACTCAAGCCGAAGATGTACATAACCCCTTCTGGAAGGAACTTGTGGATGTCAAGCCGCAGACCGGATAGCATGTTGGCGGCGTGGAGATAATCCGGTCGGGTCTTGAATCTTTTGAGTTCTGGTGAGAGTGGATTTCCGACCTGCCATTGGGTTCGGAAGGGAGCCCGCTCGGAAAGGCGAATATAAAAATAGAATTCTTTCCAATGCTTATTGGAAGAAGGAAGTTTATTGAAGAAAACCAAGCCAGGCCGAGCCTGGAACATGTAAGTCCCCGGCTCGGACTATTTTGGGTAATAGAAGTAGTAGAAGACCTCCGGTCGGAGGGGAATGTTATGGATTTTGAAGAGGACGACTACACCGCATAAGAGGCGGAAAGTATTAGGGACCAGGCTGCCGAGCGGAATGTCGAAAAAGTTGCAAACTTCTACAAAGAAGGGATGAATGGGGAGTCGTAAACCGACAGTGAACTGATCACGGAAAACACAAAACGCGCCGCGCGGCGATTTGTTTGGCCGAGCGGAATCCGTGGGTAAGATGATTTCAAGGTTAGAGGGGATCTCAAAAGTATTAATTAGAAGGTCGGCGTCACGCCGATCGAATCGCGACTCCATGGTACTGTATCATGGGCCAAGGGCTTGGTCTTCGGGTTGCGAAGATTGGGCCATGGTCCGGACGGACGAAATCAAAAGAGAAGGAAGAAGATGGCAAAGGAACAGTAGACAAAAAACGAAAACTTGGGAAAGAAAAGCAACGGGAATGCTAGAAACAAAGAGAGAAAGAAGCAGAAAGAAGCAGAACCTTACAACGGAGAGGAGGATTGAGGGAAGAGCACCGGAGACCGCCGGAAACAGAAGCGCAAGATTGCCGGAAGTCTGGAACGCAAGAAGAATTGGGAGGCACGCGACAGTAGACGTGAGGTGAAGGGAAGAAAACGAAGCTTTTATAGGGTGGAGTCCGAGCGGCCTCCGCCGTTGGATCCAGGTCATGTGAATCAAAGCGCGCATCGCGCCGTCCATTTCGAACCGCCTCGATCCCATCAGAGCACCACGCCGCCGCCGTACGATTACGACAGCTCCGCCACGTGGCAGCCAGCTGCTGGAACGCATTTAATGGGCGCGTGCTCGACCTTAATGATAGAGATTGGCGAAAACTTCGAAGAGGCACCGAGTAAGGCGACCGTTGAATGGCGTTTTAGCTGCCCCCTGTGTTTCCGATCGGACTGTGGTTACAGTAGGCCACTCGGTTAAACTAATGGTCCAGTCAGTCGGACTAATCGCCTCCTTCGACTAGACTTGAAGGGGAGGCAAGTGATCCGGCGATAAGAATAGGGGACCTCCTTTTCAGGGAGTCAACTGTTGGAGTGTATACTGAAAGCCTAAGCTTTTATAAACATTTATGTTGAATAAAGAATCACATTTGGTCAATTTATTTGTAGTTGTTCAATTAATTTATATTGTAGATAACATAGTATGTGGTGTCACATATAGAAGATGATGTTATCAGTACCTTATAAATTATAAACAGTAGCTCACGACCAAAATGGAAAGGAACAAACCATTAGAAGGTCGTAGTGTAATTAGGAATTAGTTTATCTTGACCATATAATTACACTAGTACACTTAGAGTGTATTGAGTAGGACCATTTGAGGTTGTTTCTTTTATACTGACTTTATAAAGGAACATATATCTCAGTTATTATGGAAGTGTGTGCTCTTAATCCTAATATAATAACAAGCACATATATTTGATATTTATTTCTTTAATTTATCAATAGGTGAGATTTAGTTCGATGAATCAATAAACCCGATAAGTTGGAAAATGATATCACTTATAGTGTGTGTTGTTGATTATAGAAGGAAACTGTGTCCTAGAGACACTAGGTTGATAATGTCCCCAAGAGGAGCTCATAAGGATTGTCATGTTAAACCCTGCAGGTGGACTTAGTCCGACATGACGATAAGGTTGAGTGGTACTACTCTTGGACTAAGATATTAATTAAATGAGTTGTCAGTAACTCACTTAATTAGTGGACATTCGACATCTTAAACACAGGGAGACTAACACACTCATAATAAGAAGGAGCCCAAAAATGTAATTTGGGATTGGTGCGTTAGTTCAATAATAGTTCTCTAGTGGAATGAATTATTATTGATAAAATTAAGTTGTGTGTTCGGGGTGAACACGGGATGCTTAATTTTATCGGGAGAGCAAAACCAATTCCTCCTCTCGGTCCCTATCGTAGCCTCTTATTTATAGAGTACTATACCCACCTTCTATACCCACCTAAAGGGGGTCGGCCAAGCTAGCTTGGAATCAAGCTAGGGCCGGCCTAAGCATGGTTTAAGGTGGCCGGCCCTAGCTTGAACCCAAGCTAGAGGGGGCCGGCCATATTAAATTTAAAAGAATTTTAATTTTAATTTTTATTATGTGGAAGATATAATTTATTAAAGAGAATTAAAATTAAAATATCTCTCTTGTAAAGGATCTACAAAAGATTAAAGAAAGAGATTAAATCTCTTTCTTTATTTGTAGATTGGTGAGATATTTTATTTTCTCTTTAAAAATTATTCACATGTTGAAAAATTAAAATTATAGAAATTTATTTTTAGCAACCATGAAGATATTTTTGAAGAGAAATTTTATTTTTAAAATTTCCGGAAACAAATTAGGAAGTTTTAATTTGTTGATTAAAACTTGTCTAATTTATTCCTCCATGATATGGCCAGCCATTATAGTTTAATTGGGAAATTGTATTTTATTTTTCTCAATTAAATCATGTCAAGGAAATTAAGGAAATTTTATTGTAATTAATTTTCCTAATTTACCAAGGCTAAGGAATATAAAAGAAGGGGTGGGGGTGCCTTCATTGGATACAACCTCTATTATTTCTCTCCCTCTTTTCCTTGGTGTTGTAGCCGACCATCATCCTCTCCCTCTCTTCCTCTTGTGGTGGCCGAATCCTTCATCTCCCTTGGAGCTTTTGTGGTGGTCGGATACTACTTGGAAAAGAAGAAGAAGAAGGAGAGAAAGCTTGCATCTCTTGGAGCTTGGTTGGTGTTTTGTTCTTCATCCTTGGTAAAGCTTCTTTATTGTGGCCGAACCTAGCTAGGAGGAGAAGAAGGTGGTTGGTGTTTTCTCATCTCGGAAGATCGTTGCCCACACAACGTCCGAGGTTAGAAGAGGAATACGGTAGAAGATCAAGAGGTCTTTCTAGAAGGTATAACTAGTAATTTTTCCTTTCCGCATCATACTAGTTATTTATGGAAATAATACCAAATACAAGAGGCTTACGATTTTAGTATTTCGAATATGTTTTTCGATGTTGTGTTTTTTTGTTTTATTTATCCTTGTGATTTGATTGTTCTTTTCGGTTAACCTAAAGTTATTTTAGGAAATTAAATATTAGCTTTCCATAAAAGGTTTTGTCTAGTCGGTGGTGGTTGCTCCCATATCCAAGAAGGCCGTGTGCCTCGCCACGTCAGTACTGGGAACCAATTATGAAAATTAATATTTAATGGAATTAATAACTTAAGGTGATTTGGGTCGAACGTGTTAAGTTCCGCAGGAGACCCAAGTCAAATACTAAAAAAACGAATAGATTAAGTTTTGGATCAAACGTGTTAAGTTCCGCAGGCGATCCAAAATTTAATTTAAAAGAACACATGGTAGCTAGGAAAAGGTTCAGACCTTTGTACAAAATTTTTGTACAGTGGAACCTCTAGGTTTTCCGAGTAGCAACCAACAATTGGTATCAGAGCTAGGGTTTTGCCTCTGTGTATTTGGTATTAGTTTAATTATGCACATGTCATACATAATTTAGGCAGGATAATAGTAGGATGTGCTAACTTTGTGGATGCAGGATCCAACTATTATGGCTTATAGTTTTCTTTATGTGTGTGATTGGACCCTTGGACATGTCAAGGGCAATTATATGTGTGTGAATGATTGTATTATAAAATACAGCAGGAGCTGTATTTAGTTTTTAATTAGGATTTTATTTTTGATCTAGTTACATGTACATTCCTTTTATGGAATATAGGATCGATGGATGTAAATTTTTATTTTATGTTCGATCTAGTTTACATGTACATTCCTTCGAGGAATATAGGATCGAAAAATGTAAAATTCTATTTATGTGGCGGATCGAATCTTGCAAGGCGTGGAACCTTTTGAGGACCAGAGGCGCAGTGGAACAAGGAGCAAGATGGATGCGATAGCTAGACCCGGTGGCGGTGGCCAAATATGGCAGCAGCTTGGGATGACAACACATGGAAGACAACAATAGATAAAAGTCATAATAGTTGAAAAATAGTTTTTCATTTATTGCTTTTATATTGTGCTGTGTGTGCATGTTAGTATACATGTCCAGTAGGCTAGCATAGTTAAAATTCCTCATTTATAAATAACTAAGTGGGAGAGGAATTTTAAATAAATTCCACGGTCTCCATTACTGGTTTGTAAGTGATGAAAACAAGCTTACGCGTTGGCTCTGAGTGCCTTCCTCCATATCGGATGAGCTTGTTTGTGGATCACTAGAACAAACTTCCATTTAGGATGACTATAGGAAATTAATTAAGAGCGTGTGATCTTCTCCATCGGAAGGGGCACAATCTTATTAATGGACTTAGTGTCAAGTAATGGTATACACTTAGGCACATTTAATAGTATCCTCCCCATCGGAGTCACTGCTGTTATTTGTGTGACCAAAGAATACCAACTATTAATTTTATTTGTCTAAAAGTTAGGTTGAAAAGATAATAAAATTAATGGGTTAAAACCCTCCTTTTACAAATGTTGAATTTGTATACGTCCACACTATCGTGGCATACAATATTCGCGGTGTTTTGAGGTGTTGGTTAATTTAAAATAGTATTGTTTGAGGAATCAATATTATTCTAAATTTAGAGTTCTGACCAAAAGTTATTTGTGATTCTTAGGATGACTTTCAACCCACTGTCCATCATACTACAACAGAATAGACTTACTGGTCCTAACTACATAGATTGGAAAAGGAACCTAGACATTGTTCTTACTGCTGAAAGCTATAAGTTTGTACTGACTGAGCCTTGTCCTGATGCACTCACTGGTGAATCTACCCAAGAGGAGATTGAATATCATAGGAAATGGGTAAAAGCAGATGAGATGGCGCGGTGTTACATTTTAGCTTCAATGTCAAATGTATTGCAACATCAGCATCAAAATTTACCAACAGCTTATGATATTATGAACAATCTCAAGGAACTCTTTGGTCATCAGGATAGGGCTTCTAGGCAAGAAGCCATGAGAAAGATAATGACAGCCACCATGCAAGAGGGTACTCCTGTGAGGGATCATATCCTAAAGATGATGACTTATCTGAACGAAATACAGATCCTTGGAGGAGAAATTGATGGGGAAACCCAGATTGATATGATCCTCCAAACGCTACCTAGAAGTTTTGAGCAGTTCCGCCTGAACTATAATATGAATAAGAGGATATATTCATTAGCGGAACTACTGACAGAACTTCAAGTAGCAGAAGGATTATTTCGTCATAATTCTCAAATTCACTATGCTGAAAATGGTTCTACTTCTAAACCGAGAGGAAAGAAGAAGAAGAAACAAGCTGGCTCAGCAAAGAAAGTGAATAAATCTCAGAGTACAGGATTTAAAGCTGGAGTGAAGAAGCCGAAGGGCAAGTGCTTCATCTGCAAGCAATCAGGACATTGGAAGGCGGACTGTCCTCGTAGGAACCAAAACAAAGGTATATCTCATGCTCTAGTTGTTGAAACATGTTTAGCGGTGTTATCTACCAGCACCTGGTGTGTAGATACAGGAGCCACTGATCATATCTGTAATTCCTTGCAGGGGTTCCAGGAAACCCGATGACTATCTGAAGGAGAGATTACCGTCTACATGGGCAATGCTACTAAGGTGGCAGCTGTTGCAGTGGGAGACGTCTACTTATCTTTTAGTAGAAATAGAAATTTGGTTTTAAGAAATTGTCTTTATGTACCCAGTTTTATAAAGAATTTAATTTCAGTTTCTAAACTGTTTTTAGATGGATATTCAGTTTCCTTTAGTAACGATGTAGTTATTAAGAGAAATAAAGTGATTATCTGTTCTGGTACATTAGTTGGCAATTTATATACTTTAAATCCAATTTCTCTCACAAAGCAAAACATGGAAATTTATAACTCATCTTCTAACTCAAATAAGAGAAATGAACCAAGCATATCTTTGGCATCTAAGGCTTGGTCACATTAACTTAAGTAGGATTCAGAGGCTTATAGCCGATGGACTTTTGGGTTCATTAGAGTTGGAAAATTTTCCAACTTGTGAATCCTACTTGGAAGGTAAAATGACCAAGAGGCTGTTCAAGGCTAAGGGGTATAGAGCCAAAGAAGTGTTAGAGTTGGTTCACTCTGATTTGTGTGGTCCTATGTCTGTCCAGGCAAGAGGAGGTTTTGAATATTTTGTCTCTTTCATAGACGATTATTCAAGATATGGATACATTTACCTAATGCGCCGCAAGTCCGAGTGCTTTGATAAATTCAAAGAGTACAAGGCTGATGTGGAAAAATGAATAGGTAAGAGTATCAAGACACTACGGTCTGATCGTGGTGGCGAATACCTCTTAGGAGAGTTTAGGAATTACTTATCAGAGGCCGAGATTCAATCCCAACTGTCCGCACCTGGTACATCCCAACAGAATGGTGTGGCAGAACGAAGGAATAGGACTCTTATGGAGATGGTTAGATCGATGATGAGTTATTCAGAATTACCAAATTCATTTTGGGGATATGCTCTGGAAACAGCAGTATACGTTCTGAACTTAGTACCTTCTAAATCAGTTTCTTCTACTGCCACAGAATTGTGGAATGGGTGAAAACTCAGTCTAAAACATATTCGGATTTGGGGTAGTCCAGCACATGTGCTGAAACAAGATACTGATAAGTTAGAATCTCGTACAGAAGTTCGAGTGTTTGTGGGATATCCCAAAGGAACGAAAGGAGATTTATTTTATAGTCCTAAAGACCAGAAGGTCATTGTTAGCACCAATGCCCAGTTTTTAGAAGAAGACTATATAATGGATCACAAGCCCAGTAGTAAAGTTGTTTTAGAAGAACTAAGAGAGGGCACGTCTACTTTAGTACCAACAGTACAAGATGAAGTACCACAAGAAACTGCAACACGTGATACACAACCACAAACAGTGCCTCGTCGTAGTGGGAAGGTTGTCAGGCAGCCTGAGAGATTCATGGTTTTGGGAGAGTCTTCAGACTTGATCCCGGGTAAACATGAACCTGATCCCCGGACATATGACGAAGCACTCCAAGATATAGATGCAGCATCTTGGCAAAAGGCGATGAATTCTGAAATAGAGTCTATGTACTCTAATAAGGTCTGGGAGCTTGTAGAACCACCTGATGGTGTAAAAGCCGTTGGATGCAAGTGGATCTACAAAAGGAAAAGAGGGACAGACGGGAAGGTAGAAACCTTCAAAGCTAGGCTTGTTGCGAAAGGGTACACTCAGAAAGAGGGAATCGATTATGAGGAAACCTTTTCACCGGTAGTCATGCTTAAGTCTATCTGGATACTCTTATCCATTGCTGCTCATATGGATTATGAGATTTGGCAAATGGATGTCAAGACAGCTTTTCTTAATGGAAATCTTGAAGAGAACATCCATATGAAGCAACCAGAAGGGTTCATTGAAAAAGGCAAAGAGCATCTAGTGTGCAAGCTCAATCGGTCCATTTATGGACTGAAGCAAGCTTCAAGATCTTGGAACATCCGATTTAATGAAGTAATCCAGTCATATGGATTTATTCAAAGTCCAGATGAGTCTTGTGTATATAAGAAGTGTAACGGAAACGTGGTGGTATTTCTTGTACTATACGTAGATGATATTTTGTTAATTGACAACAATGTCAAGGTATTATCAGACGTAAGGGTATTGTTGTCCAAACAATTTGATATGAAGGACTTAGGAGAGTGTGCACACATTCTTGGGATCAAAGTAATAAGGGATCGTAAGAAAAGAATGTTGTGTCTGTCCCAAGCTTCATATATAGATACAATCCTTGCTCGTTTTAGCATGCAGGATTCCAAGAAAGGTTTCTTACCTTTTAGGCATGGAATAGCTCTATCTAAAGAGATGTCTCCTAAGACATCAAAGGAGATAGAAAACATGAAAGCAGTTCCTTATGCCTCAGCTGTAGGAAGCCTTATGTATGCAATGCTATGTACGAGACCTGATATTTATTTTACCGTGGGCATGGTCAGCAGATATCAGAGTAATCCTGGACAAGGGCATTGGACTGCGGTAAAGCATATATTAAAGTACCTGAGAAGGACTAGAGATTATATGCTAGTTTACCAAGCAGACGATTTGTGGGTTACACGGATTCAGATTTCCAATCAGATAGGGACAACAGTAAGTCTACATCAGGCTATGTGTTTACTTTAGGAGGTGGAGCCATTTCATGGAGGAGTGTTAAGCAGAAATGCGTTTTGGACTCAACAATGGAAGCTGAGTATGTAGCAGCCTCTGAGGCAGCTAAAGAAGCAGTATGGCTCAGGAACTTTCTAATGGACTTAGATGTGATTCCTGGTTTGCCCAAAATCATCACAATTTATTGTGATAATAGTGGTGCAGTTGCAAACTCGAAGGAACCACGAGCTCATAAGGCAAGTAAACATATAGAGCGCAAGTACCACCTGATACGAGATATCGTGAAGCGAGGAGAAGTTGTCATCGCCAAGATTTCATCAGCGAATAACCTGGCAGATCCTTTCACTAAGGCCCTTCCGGCGAAAGCTTTCGATCGGTATGTGGAGGGAATGAGAATCAGATGTATGGTAGAAGATATGTCAGCTTAGTCATTAGTATAAGTGGGAGATTGTTGGAGTGTATACTGAAAACCTAAGCTTTTGTAAACATTTATGTTGAATAAAGAATCACATTTGGTCAATTTATTTGTAGTTGTTCAATTAATTTATATTGTAGATAACATAGTATGTGGTGTCACATATAAAAGATGATGTTATCAGTACCTTATAAATTATAAACAGTAACTCACGACCAAAATGGAAAGGAACAAACCATTGGAAGGTCATAGTGTAATTAGGAATTAGTTTATCTTGACTATATAATTACACTAGTACACTTAGAGTGTATTGAGTAGAACCATTTGAGGTTGTTTCTTTTATACTGACTTTATAAAAGAACATATATCTAAGTTATTATGGAAGTGTGTGCTCTTAATCCTAATATAATAACAAGCACATATATTTGATATTTATTTCTTTAATTTATCAATGGGTGAGATTTAGTTCGATGAATCAATAAACCTGATAAGTTGGGAAATGATATCACTTATAGTGTGTGTTGTTGATTATAGAAGGAAACTGTGTCCTATAGATACTAGGTTGATAATGTCCCCAAGAGGAGCTCATAAGGATTGTCATGTTAAACCCTGCAGGTGGACTTAGTCCGACATGACGATAAGGTTGAGTGGTACTACTCTTGGACTAAGATATTAATTAAATGAGTTGTCAGTAACTCACTTAATTAGTGGACATTCGATATCTTAAACACAGGGAGACTAACACACTCATAATAAGAAGGAGCCCAAAAATGTAATTTGGGATTGGTGCGGTAGTTCAATAATAGTTCTCTAGTGGAATGAATTATTATTGATAAAATTAAGTTGTGTGTTCGGGGCGAACACGGGATGCTTAATTTTATCGGGAGAGCAAAACCAATTCCTCCTCTCGGTCCCTATCGTAGCCTCTTATTTATAGAGTACTATACCCACCTTCTATACCCACCTAAAGGGGGCCGGCCAAGCTAGTTTGGAATCAAGCTAGGGCCGGCCTAAGCATGGTTTAAGGTGGCCGGCCCTAGCTTGAACCCAAGCTAGAGGGGGCCGGCCATATTAAATTTAAAATAATTTTAATTTTAATTTTTATTATGTGGAAGATATAATTTATTAAAGAAAATTAAAATTAAAATATCTCTCTTGTAAAGGATCTACAAAAGATTAAAGAAAGAGATTAAATCTCTTTCCTTATTTGTAGATTGGTGAGATATTTTATTTTCTCTTTAAAAATTATTCACATGTTGAAAAATACAAATTATAGAAATATCCTTTTATCAACCATGAAGAGATTTTTGAAGAGAAATTTTATTTTTAAAATTTCCGGAAACAAATTAGGAAGTTTTAATTTGTTGATTAAAACTTGTCTAATTTATTCCTCCATGATGTGGTCAACAATTATAGTTTAATTGGGAAATTTTATTTTATTTTTTTCAATTAAATCATGTCAAGGAAATTAAGGAAATTTTATTGTAATTAAATTTCCTAATTTACCAAGGCTAAGGAATATAAAAGAAGGGGTGGGGGTGCCTTCATTGGATACAACCTCTATTATTTCTCTCCCTCTTTTCCTTGGTGTTGTGGCCGGCCATCATCCTCTCCCTCTCTTCCTCTTGTGGTGGTCGAATCCTTCATCTCCCTTGGAGCTTTTGTGGTGGCCGGATACTACTTGGAGAAGAAGAAGAAGAAGGAGAGAAAGCTTGCATCTCTTGGAGCTTGGTTGGTGTTTTGTTCTTCATCCTTGGTAAAGCTTCTTTATTGTGGCCGAACCTAGCTAGGAGGAGAAGAAGGTGGTTGGTGCTTTCTCATCTCGAAAGATCGTTGCCCACACAACGTCCGAGGTTAGAAGAGGAATACGGTAGAAGATCAAGAGGTCTTTCTAGAAGGTATAACTAGTAATTTTTCCTTTCCGCATCATACTAGTTATTTATGGAAATAATACCAAATACAAGAGGCTTACGATTCTAGTATTTCGAATATGTTTTTCGATGTTGTGTTTTTTTGTTTTATTTATCCTTGTGATTTGATTGTTCTTTTCGGTTAACCTAAAGTTATTTTAGGAAATTAAATATTAGCTTTCCATAAAAGGTTTTGTCTAGTCGGTGGTGGTTGCTCCCATATCCAAGAAGGCTGTGTGCCTCGCCACGTCAGTACTGGGAACTAATTATGGAAATTAATATTTAATGGAATTAATAACTTAAGGTGATTTGGGTCGAACGTGTTAAGTTCCGCAGGAGACCCAAGTCAAAACCTAAAAGAATGAATATATTAAGTTTTGGATCAAATGTGTTAAGTTCCGCAGGCGATCCAAAATTTAATTTAAAAGAACACATGGTAGCTATGAAAAGGTTCAGACCTTTGTACAAAATTTTTGTACAGTGGAACCTCTAGGTTTTCCGAGTAGCAACCAACAATCAACGCCATGTGGAAGTCTGAGGACCAGGTGGTCGATCGGATAAGAATGGACCGACCTGACGACCGAGAAAAGGTGGGATGGTTCGGCCGACCGGAGAAGGGGGCTGACCACCCGGCCGGCCGACCGGTGTCTAACTGATGGCAAAAGGCGCCCCGACGGGAGTCGGGGTTCCGGCGCTCGTTGAACAGGATCGAAGGGCCGAGCGGATGGCACGCTCGGCCGAAGACATAAGGTAGCATATTGCTAACAGTCTCCACAGAGCACCTTACCGAGAATCTCCCAAGTAGACCACTATATATGACCGGCCGGACGTAAGGCGCGTGCTGGCCGACCGGACACCCGGCAAGGAATAAGGAGAAAAGGACAAGGGTCATCTTCTGACAGTAGGCATGCTCTATAATCCCGCTGATCCTGTCCGAATGCTGAACCAACGGACGCTGGGCACGGGGCGCTCTCCGACTGTTGACGTGGATCTTCGACTGGTAACACGCAGCTCCGGCGAACCTGCACAGAAGTCAGGCCGGGAAGGGGTTCCCGACGGCGACCCTCCGACGCTCAAGTCAGGCGAAGCCCAAGAGAGAAAAAGTGGCTCCAGAACTCGTAGAAAACGTACCTTCGGCGAAGAATGAGGGCCTTTATATAGGGCAGCGAAGAAGTGAGTGTACACCTACCGAGGTGTACACGTGTCATGGCCCATACCCCAGTAAGGGCTTGTCAGTGAGCTTCCCTAACCCATACTGCTACAGTCTCAGCATGTCCTCGATGGGACAGCGGAATCCCCTATCACAAGATTTGGAGCATGGCCTACACGTGAAACATACCTGCTGTCAGAAAAAGACCTCCCTTGTCCTTTTCCCCTTTGCTCCAGATCTGGCGTCCGGGCGGACAGCTCCCTCAACATCCGGCCGGACATATGCGGTGATTTACTTGGGGAGGTTCCCCACCACGTGCTTTGTGGAGACTATTAGCAGTATGTTACCTTATGGCTTTGGCCGAGCGTACAGTCCGCTCGGCCCTGCGACCTTTTCCACTGAGCGCCGGAACCTTAATTTCGACAGGGCGCCTTTAACCATCAGCCGAACATCGTCCGGTCGGCCAGCCGATCGGACCCATCCCTCTCTGGACGTTCGATTCCACCGGACGGCCGGTCGGACGGCCGGTCGGACGGCCGGTCGGACGGCCGGTCGGACGGCCGGTCGGACACGGCCCTTTCCGGATGGACAACTGCCACTTTGACTTCCACATGGCGTTGACTCCACAGGGCGGGGTCCCCTGTTCTCACTACCGGATCATCGGCCATACTCCAAATCTTACGACAAGGGGTTCCGCTGTCCCATCGAAGACGTGCTTGGACTGTAGAGTATGGTGTCAGGTAAGCTTGCTGACAAGCCCTTACTAAGGTATGGGCTGGGGACACGTATTCGCCTCGGTATGTGTGCATGGGCTCCTTCCCAGCTCTATATAAGGAGCCTCGCACTTCACCAGAGGTACGCATTCTTGGATACTTGGAGCCACTTCTTCGTTGTTCGCTTACCTGACTTGAGCGTCGGAGGGTCGTCGCCGGGAACCCCTTCCCGGCCCGACTTCTGTGCAGGTTCGCCGGAGGTCCGTACGGACAGTCAGGAGATCTGCGTCAGCCGCTTGGAGAGTGCCACGTGCCCAGTGTCTGTTGATTCAGCTTTCGGACAGGATCACTCGCGAAAGCATTGCCTAATCATTGGCATTGTTGATCGATTGCCCCAATTGATTCCAACACATTTTGTGCTCTCTTGTGAAAGCCTTTAATTAATCGATTAGTGAATCTTGAATCGATTGCCCCAATCAAATTCAAACCCTTTTATTCTCATGCAAAACACCCTTAATCATTACCCTAATCGATTAACATAAGCTTAATCGATTAGTCAATCGATTTCGATCCTTATTGTGTTTTGCGAAAAGCATCCAATTGTCTAATTGATTGGACTTGGGCTAATTGATTGCCCAACCTAAGCTTTGAACCTAAACTTTGAACTCGAGTTTAGGGTTCCTTTTCCCAACCTTAAAGTCATCCTTGACTCGTTGGGACTTCCCGTTTCCTAGCATTCGATCAATCATGACCTGCTAAGACTTTTTCACCATATGTCTAGGTCAATCTTTGACTAACTTGGACTTTCAATCTTGTATCAAGTGTGTTGGTGCAATCAGCCTCAAGAGATTTGATGTTTGACAATATACCTAAGTCTAGTCAGTTTGACCAAGTGTTTATCCAAATAGAACTTAATGTTTGGAAGAGAGAAATCTACTCAGAACTAGATGACTAGGAAAAGTCCTAACTTAGGCAAGGGTAAGTCATAGTGAGTGAAACTAGGTAGTGGAAATCTTAGGGGGAGGTAACCTTAGGTGGTGGAAGTCCAAGTGAGTGAAGCTAGGCTCTAGTGAGTGAAGCTAAGTGGTGAAAATCTTAGAGGGAGGTAACCTTAGCTGGTGGAAGTCCTGGTGAGTAAAGCTAGGCAATGAAAATCCTAGGCGGAGGTAACCCTAGGTAATGGTA
Source organism: Zingiber officinale (assembly GCF_018446385.1). Lineage (NCBI taxonomy): Eukaryota > Viridiplantae > Streptophyta > Magnoliopsida > Zingiberales > Zingiberaceae > Zingiber > Zingiber officinale. The sequence continues at coordinate 11,929,459 of NC_055991.1, read as the reverse complement.
AAATCTTGGATGTTGTCCAAGCATGAAGCCTAGTAGATCAGGTAGACTTACAGGAGTGCATCTTGACCCTAAGGGATTGACCATTAGGTGGTAGACTTGGAGGGACCTCCAAGTAAAAGATAAGGCTAGTGGGGCAGGTAGACTTACAGATATAGGTTATGTTGCATGTTTGTGTTTGTATGGTTGTTTTGCAGGAATCTAAAGCTGGAAGTAAAACAGAGAGAAGACAAACACAAATGGATGAACCAGACTTGACTCATGTCGAACTAGACCCAAACCGGTTCAATAGACCAAACTAGCGGTTTGGTAGATCGATTGGGCTTGGTCCAAATTGCTAAGTTGTGAAACGTTGATATGGAAGATGATGTGATAAAAAAATCTAGTTTATTTTTATGATTTGGATGAGGATAAGGATAAGCCAAATAATGTGGATAAAGATAAGGCTTGATCCATATATTGCTCTATCCAAATATACTTCATCTAAATATAACTTCATCTAGATAAGAGCTGATTTAGATAAGGATTTGATCCAACTCTATAAAAGGAGATGAATGCCCTATGATCAAGACATTGCTTCTTCTACTAATCATATTCTGTGTGCTCAAAAGGAAGGCTACGACGCGAAGTTTTGCTACCGGGGAAGATCTAGGAAGGGTGTGCTGCAATAAGGACTTCTAGATCAACTCAGCAAAGTTTTTGTTTGTATTTCTTTTATTACAAGATGTATTTACTTTATCATTCTTGTATGCTTGTATTTGATAAACTGTAAGATGGGTTTCTCTGCCTTCGGAAAGTTTCTGGAAAGGAGATCATTAGTGGACTAGCGCTTGAGTGCATAGGCCTTGGACGTACTCACTCTGGGGAGTTAGGAACCAAGTAAATCCCACGAGTATTATTTTTCCCGAACTTCATTTTATATTTCGTTGCTACTAACGACTTTGATAGAAAGAACGGACAAAATCGAAAAGAAATCGACAAGTCGAGATTCACCTCCCCCCTCTTGACCGCACCGATCCTACAATTGGTATCAGAACAAGAGACTATGATTGGACTAACTGCCGACAGAGAAAGCAGACCACAAATTGAGGGGGAGAAGGGTAAAAAGATAATTTTATTTAATGTCAAATCTTAAATTGCATATTATATGTTAAGTGCAGGAAGAGAGAGCACTATAAAAATAAGTGTCATACTCATAAGAATCGAATGACACCACTGGTGGCAAAGGAGGAATCAATGCCCGGTGTTCGGAGGAGCAAAGATCACATCAAGTGCTTCAAGTGTCAAGAATTCGGACACTACAAGAACCGCTGTCCGACAAGGAAAATTATGAAAAAAGTTAGTAATTTCATATTTCATGCAAATCCGATTATTTTCAATCGTAGTACATTCAAAAATAAGTCAATAAATTTACATAAAAATATTATTTCCAAAACTACCGCTATGTATGATAATTTAGAGAATAATTTTTGCAATAAATTAGAATATATTGTGTATGATAAATTAGATTTAAATTTTGTTAATAATTTTAATAATTTAAAATTTAATTTAATTAATAAAAATGTTCACGTGAAAATTTTAAATTCCTATAATTGTGATAATTAAAAATTAAATTTAATTAATAAAAATATTAACATTAAAAATTCAAATCTAATTAATTAAGATAATCATAGAAATAATTTTTAAAAAATTCAAATATTAATAATGATCAAGATAAAAATTAATTTAAATAATATCAACACAAACTTAATAACATAAATTTGAATTCTAAAAATTTTAATCCTAAAAATTAAAAATTAAATCTTAAAAATTAAAAATAATTGAAATTATTAAAACTCAACTAAAGAAAATGATCTAAAGAGTCATTTAAAAAAAGTTCATCTAAAAAATTCAAATCTAAGTAATAAAATTAATTCAAAATATGATCTTAAAAATTTTAATAACTTGGAGTTAAATAATGAATTAATTAATCAAGATAATCCTAAAAATAATTTCATATCAAAATTTTAAAAGTTAAAACCTAGAATCTTAACAACATGAATTCTGATCATGATTATAATTTTTTAAATAATAATTCTAAAAATTCATACAATAATTTTGAAAATTTAATTAATAATTCTGATTATTTAAATAATAATTCTAAAATTTTAATTATTAATTCTAGAAATTTAATTAATAATTCTAGGAATTTAATAAATAATTTTGAAAATTTAATTATTAACTCTGAGAATTTAATTAATAAATCTATAAATTCAGATAAATTAATTATTAAAATTATTAAATATTCAAAAATAAATAACAAGATAAATTCAAACTTTAAAATTAAAAAATCAGAAATATTTAATTAATAAAATGACCAAATTAATTTAGAACTAGATAAGATTATACGTAATCTTAATAAATTTTTTAATTTATTTGATCAAGATAATTCAAATTCTAACCTAATTAACATTTCAACTAAACAAGATAAACTTAATTTGAATAAATCAAAGTTAGTTAATAATTTAGGATTAAATGTTAAGTTAATTAATGATCAAGATAATCTTAAAGATATAAATTCAAAAGAAAAGATAAATTCTAATCTTGCCGATTTAAATCTTAAAAATTCAACATTAAAACTCAAAAATTTAGAAATAAAATCTACAAATTTTAATAATACTAATTCAAATGTAATAAATTATAATAAAGTGCCCTTTAATTATGAAACAATAAATAATTCAAGTCATGAAAATTTAAAATTAAATCTTAAAAATTTAGGAAATAAAAATTTAAATATTAAAAATTATAATTTAATTACAAAAAATTCATAACTAATCAATTATAATAACATTCCATTTAATTATGAAACAATGAATAATAAATTCAAATATAAATATAAAAATTCTAATCTTGCCGATTTAAATCTTAAAAATTCAACATTAAAACTCAAAAATTTAGAAATCAAATCTACAAATTTTAATAATACTAATTCAAATGTTAATGTTAAAATTCAAATGTAATTAATTATAATAAAGTACCCTTTAATTATGAAACAATAAATAATTAAGTCATGAAAATTTAAAATTAAATCTTAAAAATTTAGGAAATAAAAATTTAAATATTAAAAATTATAATTTAATTACAAAAAATTCATAACTAATCAATTATAATAACATGCCATTTAATTATGAAACAATGAATAATAAATTCAAATATAAATATAAAAATTCTAGAAATAGAATCTGCTAATTTTTATAAAGTAAATCAAAATTAATAATAATAAATAAATAAAAGTTTGTTAAATTCAAATCAAATGATAAACTCTAACTTAAATACAATAAATTTGACATTAAATCTTAAAAATTCAGATATAATTATTAAAAAAAAATATTAAACAATCAAGATAAAACTAATCTAATGGTTTAACTAACCAAGATAAAATTTTAATTAATAATTAAAATAAATCTAAATATAATTTGATTAATTTCAATCTTAAGAATACAATAATTCAAAATTAAAATAAAAAATTTTAAAAATTTAGAAGACAAAAGTTAGAATTTTAATTATAATTTAAATACATTAACTCTCTATAATAAAGCTATAAATTCAAAATTAATTTCAATAAACCAACAAGTTTAAAGAAGTATAAATTCAAAAATTACATCAAAATTAATTATGAAACTAATTAATAAATCTTGCTCAATGAAACAATTAAAATAATTAAAATGTGTCAAAGTGGATTGACACATTCGTGGGTTTACACGAAATATATCAAATCGAAAATTTGATGCATTCTTAGAAATCAACTATAAATTGCTAAATTTGTTTGACACATGTATATGCATTATTAAATGTTAATTTATCGATAAATGTCATGTCATTTATACTAATATTTTTGCTTAATATAGAATAATTAAGGACTTATGCTTGATTGATACTTGATTAGTTAAACCAATGGTTCTCAGAAAGAAAGTTAAATATTTAATTTCTTTAAAAAAAATTTTCTAGAAATGGTTATTGTTCCAATACCTAAGAAGGTCCTGTGTCTCACCACAGCCGAAGTCTATTATTGAAATAGATATTTAACCAATTAATTGTTAAACCTTAATCTAACTCAAGTGTAAATCAATCCTTAGATTCTAACTTAAATTTTAAATTAGATAAAACTGATAAAATATCTCACAAAACTCATAAGGATACCCTGATTGATTGTGCTGAAACACTTAGAATGGGTGATATGATAAGGACTATTAAATTAAAAATATTTTGGAAAAAAATAGAATTCATAGATAATTTTCTAAAAATTATTTTCAAAATAATGATTTAATATAATAATGTTTTAATGAATTTCATTCTTGATTGGGTGTATTTATATATAAATTTTAAAAAATCTATATACTTGCAAAATATTGATTGTTGACAAATACTTAGAAATCCACACCCCAAACTCAAAACTAGAATCTAGTTCCCTAGACACTTAGGTAGACTTCCTTGTGGTCAACAAGAATAACCAAGGTATGTTAGGTTAAGGGGAGGTATTTTAGAAAATTTTAAAGAAATGTGTTTGAAAAATCTTTTGAAAATTATTTTTGTGAAAATATTTGAAAAATCTAGCGTTTGAAAATTTGTTTTAAAATTTAAATTTTGTGAAAATATTTGAAAAATCTATAAAATCTTTTGAAAAATCACTTTGAAAAATTATCTTTTGAAAAATATATTTTATCTGTTCTTTTAATTTGGATCAACCCCTAGACACATAGCCAGTCTTCCTTGTAGTCAACAAGGAGTCATAAGGATGTGTCAAGATAAGGGGGAGTCCTTATAAAAAGATCAATATAAGTTTCAAAATTCTTTTTTAATTTTTGAAAACTCTTTGAAAAATCTAGAAATATTTTCTTAATTTTTTGTAAAAATCTTTTGAAACAGTATTTTAAAAATTTATGTTTTGAAAAATTTATTTTAACTAATCTTTTAATTCAGATCAACGTTTAAGATGCATAGGATATATTCCTTGTGGTTAATAAGGTCTTAAGAAAGTGTCAGATTAAGGGAGAGTCCCGATTGAAAAATCAAATATAGTTTTTAAAATTCTTTCAAAGTTAATTTTCAAAATTCTTTAAAACTGTGTTTGAAAATTTTTTGACAATTATTTTTTAACTACAATTTTAAAGTAATATTTTCAAAAATAATCCTATTTTAAAAATAATGTTTGAAAACAAATGCTTTCACAAAGATTTCTCAAAGTGTTTTTTAAATTGTTAGTGCAAAATCAAGGGAACCTTAGGTAATCTTTTTGATGTATGTCAAAGGGGGGGAGTAACCTTAAGTGTAAAAAATATTTTGACTCCCAACTTTGGTATAAAACCCTAAAGACCAAATACCTAACTTAGGAAAATTATCAAACATTAAAAAGAGAAAGATTATTGGTGCAATCAGCCTCAAGAGTTTGATATTTGACAATATACCTAAGTCTGGTCAGTTTGACTGAAGCTTTATCCAAACAAGACTTAATGTTGGAAGACAGAAATCTAGTCAGGACTAGATGACTAGCAAAAGTCCTAACTTAAGCAAGGGTAAGTCCTAACGAGTGAAGCTAGGCAGTGGAAATCCTAGGGGGATGTAACCTTAGGTGGTGGAAGTCCTAGTAAATGAAGCTAAGCCCTAGTGAGTGAAGTTAGGTGGTGAAAATCTTAGAGGGAGGTAACCTTAGTTGGTGGAAGTCCTGGTGAGTAAAGTTAGGCAGTAGAAATCCTAGGGGTAGGGTGGGGGAGGTAACTCTAGGTAATGGTAAAGTCTTGGATGTTATCCAAGAATGAAGCCTAGTAGGTCAGGTAGACTTACAGAAGTACGGCTTGATCCTAAGGGATTGACCCTTAGGTGGTAGACTTGGAGGAGGCACCTCTAAGCAAAAGGTATGCCTAGTGGGTCAAGTAGACTTACAAATATAGGCTAAGTTACCTGTTTATTTTTTTATGGTTGTTTTGCAGGAATTTGGAGCTAGAAGCAAAATAGAGAGAAGACAAACACAAATGGATGAATCAGACTTGACTCGGGTCGAACCGGACCCAAACCAATTCAATAGATTGAACCAGCAGTTTGGTAGACCGACTGGGCTTCGTCCAAATTACTAAGTTGTGAAATGTTGATATGGAAGATGATGTGGTAAAAGATTTGATTTATCTTTATGATTTGGATAAAGATAAGGATAAGTTAGATGATGAGGATAGAGATAAGACTTGACCCATATATTTCTTTATCCAGATATGCTTCATCTAGATATAACTTTATCTAGATAAGAGTTGATCCAAATAAGGATCTGATCCAACTCTATAAAAGGAGATGAAGGCTCTGCGTTCAAAACATCACTTCTACTACTCATATTCTGTGTGCTCAAAAGGAAGGCTACAACGCGAAGCTTTGCTATCGAGGAAGCTCTAGGAAGGGTGTGTTGCGTCATCTTAGAAGTATTTTTCCCTTCCAATATTTTTCTATTGGAGCTTCTCTCATTCCTTTTATCGAGCATAATGATGCGAATCGGGCTTTAATGAGTTCTAATATGCAGCGCCAAGCAGTTCCGCTTTCTCAGTCCGAGAGGTGCATTGTTGGAACTGGACTGGAACGTCAAACGGCTCTAGATTCGGGGGTTTCCCCTATAGCCGAACACGAGGGAAAGATCATTTATACTGATCCTCACAAGATTATTTTTGCAAGTAATGGAGACACTACTATAAGTATTCCATTAGTTATCTGTCAACGTTCCAACAAAAATACTTGTATGCATCAAAAACCTCAGGTTTCGCGAGGTAAATGCATTAAAAAGGGACAAATTTTAGCTGACGGTGCGGCTACAGTTGGTGGAGAACTCGCTCAGGACTTCTAGATCGACTCAGCAAAATTTTTATTTGTATTTCTTTTATTACAAGTTATATTTACTTTATCATTCTTTTATGCTTATATTTGATAAATTGTAAGACGGATTTCTCTATCTTCGGAAAGTTTTCGAAAAGGAAACCACTAGTGGACTCGCTCTTGAGTGTGTAGGCCTTGGACATACTAACCCTGGGGGGTTGGGAACCAAGTAAATCCCACGAGTATTATTTTTCTCGTACTTCATTTATATTCCGCTGCTACTAACAACTTTGATAGAAAGAATGGACAAAATCGAAAAGAAAGTGACAAGTCGAGATTCACCCCCCCCCCCCCTCCTCTCTCTACTGCACTAATCCTACAAAGTGTTCAATCCTCCTTTGGCCCACTTGGATTTTTCCTTTCTAACTTCTCATTGGACTTCCATTTCCTAGTTCTTAACTAGGTCTTCCACTATGTAACCTTGCTAGTATTGGGAGATTATCGGTGCAATTATCCTCAGGTCAATGTTGATCAGTTTAACTAAGCTCGAGTGGATTTGAGCTTGAGTTTCGATATTTGGATAATATATGAACTGAAGTCAAATATGTCAATGTTGACTGGATATTTGACGATGTGTGAGAGAGAAGTCCAATTGGGTTATGGAGGACCACACATTGGCAAAGGGAAGTTCTAACTACAGTAAGGTAATGAAAAGTCCAAGTGGATCAAGGAGGACCACACATTGACAAAAGAAAAGTCCTAGTGAGTCAAAGAATATCACATGTTGGTAAAGGGAAGTCCTAACTGCGGTTAAGTAAAGGAATGTCCAAGTGGGTCAAGAAGAATCGCACATTAGCCACGGTTAGGAAAGAGGAAAATCCAAGTGGGTCAAAAGGACCGCACTTGGTGATCGGGAGTCCAACGAAAAGTTGGCATGTGATGGAAAGTCCAAGTGGGTCATGTAGGATCAAAAGCGCTACAGGAGGGTGAATAGTGTGTTGGTTGGTCCTAGGAAGATCGTACTGGCTCCACTGTACAAAATTTTGTACAAGTGTCGAACCTTTCCTAAATAACCTATTGTGTTCTTTAGAAATTAAATTAGGAATCGCAAACGAAACTTAACATTATTGATTCCAAATTTAACTTATCTGTTCTTAATGGTTTAGATTTGGATCGCAAGCGAAACTTAACACTATTGATCCAAATCCACCTATGTTATAAAGTTGATTAAATATTTATTTCTAAAATCGGCTCCGAGGTCAAACATGGCGAGGCACTAGGCCTTCTTGGGTATGAGATCATCCACCACTGCCTCGACAAAGCCTTTAATAGAAATTCAATATTTAATTTCCTAAAATAACATTAAGTTTAACCGAAAAGAACAATCGAATCACAAATTCAAAAAACAAAAAAAAAACACAACTTTGAAACAAATCTAAAACTCTAGAATCATATGCCTCTTGTGTTTGGAAATCATACAAAGAAAAACTAGTATGATGCGGAAAATAATTACTAGTTATACCTTCCTTTGTAAACAAATAACCTCTTGATCTTCTACCGTATTTCTCTTCTAATCTCGGGCGTTGTGTGGGCAATGATCTTCCGAGATGAGAACCACCAAACTCCTTCTTCTCTAAGCTAGATTCGGCCACCACCAATTCTCCAAGAGAAGTAGAAGTCCGGCCACCACCACCAAGCTCCAAGGGATGCAAGAAACAAAACCTCCTTTCTCTCCTTCTTCTCCTAGCTTGAGCCGGCCACCAACAAGAGCTCCAAGAGAGGGATGAAACCAGCCACTAAAGAAGAAGAGAAGAGAAGGAGAAGAATCTCTAGGGTCGGCCACCACCAAGGAAGAGAGGGAGGAAAATAGAATAGAGTTGTCACCCATGAAGGCACCTCTACCCCCTCTTTTATAATCTTTGTCCTTGGCAAATAAGGAAATTTAAATAAAAACTTCCTTAATTCTTTTTCCATGAAAATAAAAATTTTAATTAATTAAAACCAAATTCCTTTTCTAGAATTATATGGACGGCCACCTCAAGAGCTTCCAAAATAGGCAAGTTTTAAACAAAATTAAAACTTCCTTATTTGTTTCCAAAAATTTAAAAAAATAAAATTTCTCTAATAATTTATCCCTTCATGGTTGGTTATAAAAGGAAATTTCTTTAAATTAAAATCTCTCTTTTAAAACATGTGGATGATTTCCAAAAAGGAAAGTTATCAATAAATTTTATCAAAATTAAAATCTTCCTATCAATCTACAAATAAGGAAAGATATCAAATCTTTTCTTAATCTTTTATAGAAAGCTATAAAAGGAAAGATTTAAATTTTAAACTTTCTTTTAAAACCATGGAATCCACATAAGAAAAATTTTAAAATAAAAATCCTTTTATTTTGCTTAGGGTCTGCCACACCATGCTTGGGCTCCAAGCATTGGTCGGCCCCTCTATTTGGCTCAATCTTTAGGTATTGGTCGGCCCTAACTTGGGCTCTAAGCTAGCTTGGCCGATCACCAAAGAGTGGGTAAGAAGGTGGGTATAATTCTCTATATACAAGAGGCTACGATAGGGACCGAGAGGAGGAATTGGTTTTGGTCTCCCGATGAAATTAAGCTTCCCGTGTTCGCCCCGAACACCCAACTTAATTTTATCAATAATAATTCATATCACTAAAAAATTATTATTAAACTACCGCACCAATCCCAAATTACATTTTGGGCTCCTTCTTATTATGAGTGTGTTAGTCTCCCTGTGTTTAAGATGTCGGATGTCCACTAACTAATTGAGTTACTGATAACTCATTTTAATTAATGTCTTAGTCCAAGAGTAGTACCACTCAATCTTATCACCATGTCGGACTAAATCCACCTGCAGAGTTTAACATGACAATCCTTATGAGCTCCTCTTGGGGACATTATCAACCTAGATTACTAGGACACAGTTTCCTTCTATAATCAATAACACACACTATAAGTAATATCATTTTCCAACTTATCAGGCATATTGATTTATCGAGGTAAATCTCACTTTTTGATAAGTCAAAGAAATGAATACTAAATATATGTGCTTGTTATTATATTAGGATTAAGAGAACACACTTCCATAATAACTAAGGTGTTGTTCTTTTATCAAGTCAGTACAAAAAGAACTTACCTTAAATGATCCTGCTCAGTACACTCAAAGTTTACTAGTGTAATTTATCAGTCAAGATAAACTAACACTTAATTACACTACAACTATTCCAATGGTTTGTTCCTTTCCATCTTAGTCGTGAGCTACTGTTTATAATTTATAAAAAACCGATAACATGATCTTCTGTGTGTGACACCACATACCATGTTATCTACAATATAAATTAATTGAACAACTACACTTAGCATAAATGTAGACATTTTTTTATCAATGTGATTCTTTATTTCAAAATAAATATTTACAAAAGCTAGGCTTTTAGTATACACTCTAACATAGTGCTCATGGCTTTCATGCTTTTCTAAAATATTTCAAGAGTATATAGCAGAAATAAAGAAATAAACAAAACAACGACACAAGTTGATTTTACTTAGTTTAGAGCATGTGACGACTCCTACTTCAAGAGTCACACTCGTTGAGTGTTTATTTTAGACAATTCACTATCAATCTATAAATTCAAGTATAGAGATGAATTACAATGACAAAATAATTGAAGTACTATGAACACTTATACCGATGACTTTAGAATTCAGAGAAGCATACTTTTGGTCATCGGAGTTGCATTACAACTTCGTAGACTTGTCTTTGGAGCAATGCGCAGGAGCAGTAAATGTTCTGAATTCATTGTTATTCCGAAGTGTTGGTTGAGGCCTCCTTTTATAGCCAAGTTGGACTTGATCCAGATCCACTAATCTCAGGATCAATGTTTGACTCAAAGCTGATCGGTCGACCGATCCCCCTAATCAATCGACTGATCCTGCCTAAATCAGCTCGGCTTCCCATCCAGATGATGCTACTTCGGATGAGTCTTCATTCGATCAACCAATCTTGTCATTAGGTTGATCAATCCATCATAATCCCTAGCTTATCTAATCCGATCAATCCAGTCTGATCAGTTAGCTGCTTATCCACTATTCGATTGACTGAACCAAACGTTTGGTCGACCAATCCCTTATTCGAAGTTAGCTGTGAGCTGATCTAATCTCTGGAGTTCGGTCGACTAATCCCAACATTCAGTTGACCGATCAAGGTAAAATTCTAACCTGCAAAATATTAGTCTTCCTGCAAAACAGAGTTAGAATAATAGATAAACAGTATAAAAATTAACTTTTGACAACCTCCAGATTTTCCAGTCATAACTTTGAGTTTCCCTGAAACTTTAGGTCGGACCGATGCCTACTATTTCTTCTTCGGGAAACGCGTCCTCACCTACTCCACTCAGGAGAAATTACCTTTTGGTAAACTGGTCCTCTAGATCATCTGGACTTTTGCTCAACATCTGAGACTTCATGCTGAACGTCCGATCCACAACCTGTATAGTCTTCCACCTAGTGTTTGTAACCCTCAGGATTTTTACCTATAGTCCTCAACTCTAGAATTTCGCCCAAAGTCCTCGACCCGATCCACCAAGACTTCGCACAGTCCCCAGACCATGACTTCATTGCTTAACCGCAGTTAGGACTTTCTACCTACCTAGCCTCAACTAGGACTTTCTTGCATACTCAGTCACACTCGTTAGATTATAAGACAACTTAACTTTGAACCCTTTGTCATAATCAAAACTTAGGTTCGATCATCTGGTCCTTTTTGCACCAATAATCTTTCCTTTTTGATTATGGCAACACAATTCAAAGTTAAGATAAAATAAGTAAAATTAGATAGATGACAAGTAAAGCGAAGTAAGTATTCTTACAAGTAAATAAATTTTTTTCAAAAACTAAGTTTCTAATTTTTGAAATAGAACTATGAATTTTTTAAAGAGTTCAAAAATTCCCTCTGAAATATAACATTTTCTTATATTTTTCTTTAAAACATTTATCTACATTCTTAGATTTTAAGAAATTTTGTTACGTACTGAGTTTTGAAAATATTTCTATAAAACTTAGTTAAGAACCTACCTTTAAAAATATTTTTATAAAAATTTAGCTTAGTACTTAGATTTTTTAAAAAGGTATTTATAAAAACTTAGTTAAGTACTTAGCTTTAAAAAGATTTATATAAAAACTTAATTAAGTACTTAGCTTTAAAAAAAAGTTTTTATAAAATCTTGGTTAAGTAAGCTTAGTTAAGTACTTATCTTTAAAAATATTTTTATAAAAACTAAGTTAAGTACTTAGCTTAAAAAAATTATAAAAAACTTAGTTAAGAAAATTTCCATTAAAGACTTAACTTCTATTACTCCCCCTTTGATATATATCATAAAGAATTTCAGAAGTAGAGGGAAGAAGTTATTAAAAAAAATAATTCTTAATGCTTTAAAAAGTCTTTAAGTGAATGCTTTTAAGTTTGAGGGAGAAGTAAATGATTCTTATCCTAGAGTCCAAGCATGTAAAGTTCAAAATTAAAAAAAAATGAAAAAACTTTAAAAACAATCATCTACTTTCCTTAGAATAAATGTTTAACCTTTAGCTACTAGATATTTACCATAAGGTAGTAACGTTTACTTGGTTAGTCAAGTTAACTATGTGATCCTATTAGTTTGACTAAGAGGATGACTTAACTTGATCAATTTGAATTGATATTTATAGCTCAGACTTATGTTGATATACAGACATAAGAATTCTGAAGTCCAGGCAATACTCTATACATCTCACACCATTCTAAGTATTTTTCATACACAAGAAAGGTATTTCTAATGTGCTTGTGAGATGCTTTGGTTGAAACCTGTGGGTACATGCATTCTACGGGGAAAAACTTAGGCTAAGCCCAATCTTTGAAAGCACTAGTAAAATTAGGATTTTTGAAGAAAACAAAACGATTTTATCCTAACATTTTAAAACCAAACTGATTTTGAAAATATAAATTGAAAAATCATAACCTTTGAAAAAGCAACACAATAAGAAGAATAATTTTGAAGATTTTAGAATCTATTCTATTAAGTTTATACCTAACTATCTTCTAAGTGTACTAAACTCAAGTTCGGGTAAGGGTTTTGTGAAAATATCTACTAGGTTTGACTTGGACTCAACATAGTCAAGTACAATATCACCCCTAGCTACATGATCCCTTACAAAGTGATACTTAACCTCTATGTGTTTAGTTTTTGAGTGGTGAACTAGATTTTTAGTTAAATTGATTGAACTTATGTTATCATTTGAAATTTTTATATTTTTATATTTTTATATTCTATTTGATAATCTTTTAAAGTGTGCAACATCCATAATAGTTGAGATACACATTCTCCCATGACTATGTACTCTACTTCAGTAATGGATAAAGCAACACAGTGTTACTTTCTACTGGACCAGCTTACTAGGCACTGATCTAGAAATTGGCAACTTTCACTTATACTTTTTCTATCTAGTTTGCACCCAGTATAGTCTAAGTCAGAGTACTCAACTAAGTCAAATGTGCTAGTCTTAGGGTACCAAAGTCCTACACTTAGGGTTCCTTTAATGTATCTAAGTATTCTTTTTCTGTTAATTAAGTGTGATTCTTTTACACAAGATTGGTACTTAACACATATACCTATTGCAAATAAAATATCAGGTCGACTTGCAATTAGGTATAGTAAACTTCATATTGCACTTCTATAATATTTTAAGTCTATTGATTTTCCTTCTAAATTTGAGTTAACTTAATATTGGTTGTCATTGGGGTATTTATGTTTTTAGAATTTTCCATTCCAAACTTTTTAATTAACTCCTTAGTGTATTTCATTTGAAAAACATTAATTCCCTCTTTTGTTTGTTTTATTTGTAAACCTAAGAAAAAATTAAGTTCTTCTACTAGACTCATTTTAAATTTATTTTCTATTAATTTAATGAATTTTTTTAAAAATTAATATTGGCTAAGCAAAAAATTATGTCATCTACATAAATTTGAACTATAAAAATATATTTTTCTAAGGTTTTAACGAATAAGGTTTGGTCTATTTGGCCTTGATTAAACCCCTTAAATATTAGGTATGTTGATAGTCATTCATACCAAGCCTTAGGTGCTTATTTTAGTCTATATAAAGATTTCTTTAACCTAAGGACATGGTTTGGGTGGTCTAAATATTCAAATTCTAGGGGTTGATTTATATAGACTTCTTCTTTGATAAACCCATTAAGGAATACGGACTTGACTGTCCATTTGGTATAACTTGAATCTTTTATGTGTTGCATAGGCTAGCAGCATTCTGATGGATTCAAGTCTAGCTACAGGCGCATATGTTTCATCATAATCTAATCCTTCTACTTAACTAAACCCCTTAGTTACTAGTCTAGCCTTATTTCTTACTATTTCACCTTTATCATCTAGTTTATTTCTAAAAATCCACTTAGGGTCAATTATGGATTTATTTATGGGTTTAGGTACTAGTTCCCAGATTTGGTTTCTTTTAAATTGAGCTAGTTCTTCTTGCATAGCGATTATCCAATCTGGGTCAAGTAGAACTTCTTCTGTAGTTTTGGGTTCAATTTTGGAAATAAGTACTATTTGACTTAGGTTTCTATAAGATGATCGAGTTCAAACTCCTAGGATTGTGTCACCCAAAATTTGATCGGATGGATGATTAGATCTTATTCTTGATGGTCTTAGGTTAAGGTCAACAATTGGTTCTTCTATTTCCCTTGATTTAGTTCTAATTTCATTATCTTCATTATCTTCTATATTTCTTATATTTTCATTGATTAAGTTATGTAAATTATTTTTTTCGTTAACTATTACATTGGTTATTTCTTCAACTTTTAAGGTATCTTTGTTATAGACTCTATAAGCCCTACTGGTTGTGGAGTACCCTAAAAAGATGTCAGTTGAAGATTTGATGTAAATTTACCTAAATAATCCTTAGTGTTTAATATATGTACTTTACATTAAAAAACTTTTGGATAATGTAGATTGGATATTTTATTATAATACATTTCATAGGGGTTTTTATTGTAAAATTTATTGATTAATATTCTATTTTGAATATAACATGCAGTATTTATTGATTCAATCCAAAATTAGTTACTTAAATTATATTCATTTAATATGGTTCTAGCGACTTCTTGTAATATTCTATTTTTTTGTTTTACTAGACCATTTTGTTGGGGGAGTTCTAAGACATGAAAATTCATGTTTATATCCATTAGTTTGATAAAATTCGGTAAACTTATGATTTTTGAATCCCCCTCTCATGATCACTTCTAATTCTTTTAATCTTGGTGTCTTTTTTTTCTATTAATTTGCAGAAATTGTTAAAAATTCTAAATATTTCATCTTTGGTTTTTAGAAATTTTATCCAAGTAAATCTTGAGTAATTATTAATTATGACTAAGCAGTATTGGTTTCTGCTTAGTGACTTGGCTCCATGTGAATCAAATAGGTCTAAGTACAAGAGCTCAAGTATTGAGTTGGTTCGATTTAGGTTTGTTGGTTTATAAGTTGACTTAGTTTATTTACCTTGTTGACAAGCATTATAGATTGTATTTTCTAAATTTTTTAAATTTAGATAGACCTCTAACTAAGTCATTTTGACTCATTTTTTAAATGAGTCTAATGTAAGTATGACCCAGTCTTCTGTGCCACAATTTAGTTTTCTCTTGTTATGTCAAAAGACACTTTAATGAGGAGGTTGGTCGGTCAATTATGTAAATGTTATTTTTCCTAATTACCTTAAGTATAATTTCAAGATTTTCAACATTTTTAATCAAACATTCAAGGTTAGAAAACGTTACTAAGTATCCCGAGTCACACAGTTGACTTATGCTAAGTAAGTTAAAATTCAACTTATCAACTAATAAGACTTTTCGAATAATAAAATTGGAACTCAGTTTGATATTACCTGTTCTAATTACCTTAAGTTTTTCGTAGTTGTCAAATGCAACTGACCCTAAGTTCTTGAGTTTTAACTTGGTGAACTTCAATCGGTATCCAATCATGTGTCTGGAGCATCTACTATCCGGCATCCATTGATCCAAATCATTATGTTCCTACACATAAAGTATTTAATTTGGATCCAATTTTGACTAACTATAAGATTGATTGAATTCAACCCCTTAACTTTCCATCTCACCCAATCTAGATTGTCAATCATATTATACCTATGGGTGATTGTGAAATGGTTAATTGACTTTCACTTAAGTTTAGTTAGATTAATTAGATTTGATTTCAGTTGAATTTGATTAATTGGTTAATTTGATTTAAATTTAATTTAATTTGAGTTAGATTAAGGTTGATTTTAATTTGAGTTAAATTTGATTAAAGTTAGTTTGAGGTTGATTTTAATTTGAGTTAAATTTGATTAATTGGTTAATTTGATTTAAATTTGATTTGAGTTAGATTAAGATTGATTTGATTTGACTAATTTAATTTAAGTTAATTTGAAGTTTATTTTAACTTAAGTTTAAGTTAATTTGATTTAAATTTGAATTTTGTTAGATTAAGATTGATTTGATTTGACTAATTTTTTAATCTAAATCCATCTCACTCTTTTCTAAATTATCAATCAGGAAATTTTATGGATTTTGTGAGATGATTAAATTTATCTTTAATTTAGATTAAAATCTAAGGATTAATTTATATTTGAGTTAGACTAAGGTTTACCAGTTAGTTAATTAAATATTTATTTCAATAATTAGCTTCCAGGTTGTGACGAGACTCTAGGCCTTCTTAGATATTGGAGCAAAAACCACTTCTAGACAAAGCATTTTAAAAAAATTAAATATTTAATTTTATTTCTAAGAACTCTTGGTCTAACTAAACAAGTATCGATCAAGCTTAAATCCTTATCTATCCTAATCTAAGCATGTGCAAGAAAAGCAGTAAAGCAAACATCAAATAAATTTATCTAGTAATCAAGATGGTCTTCTATTGGCCCCCTTGGATCGTAACCTCGATAAGGTCTATCAAGGTAGTGAATTTGATCCTTGGGAATCCAATATTAACTAAGTTCAACTTCATTAACCAAGTTAGACTTGGGGATCCATACTTGGACTACTTTTCTATTTGTTCGATTAATAAGAGACATGTAAGCTTTAAATTTATGTTTAGCCTTATACCCAAGTCCAGATTGATTGTATATGGCCCTTTGTTTCCCAAGAATTAGGTTAAGATTCTTGGAACCCAAAGTAAATCTTTCCAACGAGTCCCTAAGTTCCTTGACTTGACTTTTCAAGTTAGAATTTTCTTCCTCAAGTTGTTGAACTTGAGTTGAGCTTGGGTTAGTTACTTCCTTGAGGGCTTTGACCTCCTCTTATATGACTTGACCCAGAGATTGGACTTAGCCAATTTTCTAGATAGGTGCGAAATTAGATTATGTGATCTAATTAAAGAAATGCTTACAGTGGATTTGGAACCTTTTAAACTGGATACGGATCCGTGGCTTCGCTCGGATTCAGCTTCCGATTTTATCTTGGACTCAGATTCGATGACTTGTTCTTAGGCCGGAAGTGCGAGGAAGCTAGTCTATTTGAGATCTTCATCAGAGTCTTCCGATGAAGATTCATCCCACGTAGCCTACAAAGTCTTCTTCTTCCGTTGCTTTTTTACTCCCTTCAGGTTTGGACAATTTGCCTTGATATATTCCTTCTTGTTGCAGTCGTAACAGGTGACTTAATTTAGACTTGACCTTTGTGGTTGGACTTGGTTGCATCATCTTTGACTGGATTATCTTCTTAATCTCACATTTTGTGAAGCACTTCTTTTTCTTGTACAATTTTCACACTAGGTTGACAAGCTTAGCGATGATTTTGTCATAGTCTTCTGAGTCTGATTCGTGTTCAGACTCGGGTTCGATTCGGTGCTTGTTCCTAGACTCCTTTGTCTTGCTTGTACCTGTAATTAACGTAATACTTTTCTTGACCAGACATGCATTAGTCTATTCATGAAGTTCAAACTCTGAAAATAGCTCATTTAATCTAATTAAAGAAAGGTCCTTAAATACCTTGTAAGCATCTACCATCAATGCCCACAAGGTATTTCTTGAAAAAGAGTTAAGGGCATACCTGATGATGTCGTGATTCTCTACTTTTTGTCTGATTATGTGGAGTCTGTTAAATAGATCTTGGAACTGAGCTGGAGTTGACTTACTGACTCACTATCCTGCATTTTAATATTATAAAACTTATTTAATATTAAGTCTCATTTGCTTACCTTAATGTCGGAGGTGCCCTTATGCAGCTCGATTATCTTTTCCCATAATTTTTTTGCACTTGAGAAGGGGTTGACTTATTTCAGTTCTTCTTTTGTTAGACTTTCGTCCCAATTTTTGCAGGATACTGGTTTTCTAGTGCCATCAAGGGGAAGTGCGAAGCTGGTTTGGATGATGATCCATATCTCAACTTATGTTTTGAAGTAGTACTCCATTCGAATTTTCCAGTAGTTGAAGTCCTCACCGGAGAAGAGTGGTGGGTGTGTGATGCTATAACCTTCTTGGTAAACCATTTGAAAAGCAAATCTTGCACACAATAAAATATGGAAACTTGTCCCAAGACTTGGTCTTAAATCAGTAGTGTGGTATAAAGAATTTCTAAAAAAAACTAAAGAACTCTAGTGGTGTTGCACCAACTTCGAGAAACAAAAAAAAATCGATTGCGAGAAAAAATGATCGGAAGGGGCAATTATACTGATTCTGATCGACTCTAAAAAATTTAAAAACTAAACCACGAAAAAATTTCTTGAATGGTGGTTTCACCGATTCGAAGTGGCCCCACTTTGATACCAATTGTAAGATCGAAAGCACTAAAGGGGGTGAATAGCGTACGTGGCTTTCATGTTTTTTGTAAAAATGTTTCGAGAGTATGCAGCAGAAATAAAGAAATAAACAAAACAATATTGACACAAGTTGGTTTTACTTGGTTCGGAACATGTGGCGACTCCTAATCCAAGGCTCATACTCGTTGAGTATTTACTTTGGGCAATTCACCATCAATCTATAAATTCAGGTATAGAGATGAAGTACAATGACAAAATAATTGAAGTACTATGAACACTTATAGCGACGACTTTAGAATTCGGAGAGGCGTGCTTTCGGTCATTGGAGTTGCTTTATGGCTTCATAGACTTGTCTTTAGAGCAACACGCAAGAGCAGTAGATGTTCTAAATTCATTGTTATTTCGAAGTGTTGGTCGAAGCCTCCTTTTATAGTCGAGTTGGACTTGATCCAAATCCACTGATCTCAAGATCAGAATTTGACTTAACACTGATTGGTAGACCGATCCCCATGATTGGTTGACTGATCCTGCCTAAATCAACCCGACTTCCAATCTATATGTTGCCGCTTCGGATAAGCCTTTGTTTAGTTGACCAATCCCTCCGTTTGGTCGATCAATCCGTCGATGATCCCCAGCTTATCTGATTCGATCAACCTGGTCTAATCAGTCCACTACTTATCCACTGTTTGATCAAATGAACTCAATGTTTGGTCAACCAATCCCTTGGTCGAGATTGGCTGTGAGCTAATCTGATCACTGGGGTTTGGTCAACCGATCCCAACATTTAATTGATCGATCAAGGTAAAATCTAACCTACAAAATGTTAGTTTTCCTATAAAACAGAGTTAGAATAATAGGCAAATAGTATAAAAATTAACTTTTGACAGCCTCCGGAGAATCTGGTCCTGACTTTGAGTCTCGCTGAAACTCTAGATCAGACCGACACCTACTATTTCCTCTTCAGGGAACGCGTCCTCACCTACTCCTCTCAGGAGAAATTACCTTTTATTAGACTGATGCTCCAGACCGTTTAGACATTTACTCAGCGACCGAGACTTCAGGACTTTATGCTGAATGTCCAATCTACAACTCATCCAGTCTTCCACCTGGTGTCCGTGACCCCCAGGGTTTTCATCTAGAGTCCTTGACTCTAGTATTCCACCCAAAGTCTTCAACCTGCCAAGACTTTACCCAGTCCCCCGGACCAGGACTTCGTTGCCTAACTGCAAGTAAGACTTTCTACCTCATGTGGGATGATATCTTTGGTATGGTTGACTTTGTGACCTCGTGTGGATTAGTAGCGCCAGCATACGGGGGATGGACTGTGCACTGTAGCAGGCGGATACACTCATGGGCACTTGCTGCGGACAGGGAGATATCAGTGGATGCGGTTGAGGATGAGTTGCGGCTAGGGCCGGATATACTCTTGATGCAGATATTAGTGGGCTGGTACTATTGAGATATAGGATGTGGATGGCGCTGGGATACACATTGCATAGTGCTGGGACTGATGAGATCAGGTACATGGAGGTTGAGCACTACGATATTGGCGCCTTCTTGGCATCTTCAGAGGCTACTGTAATAGTGCATGACGTTGATTGTATTTGGGAGGATGGTATAGTGAGAGCATGTGAGGCTGGATGTATTTTGATAGGCTGGTGCAGTGAGAATACATTGCATGTACGTAGGCTCATTAGAGTCCATACCTCATATAGTCGACCGGATCTGACACTTCGTTAGAGCCGACTGGATATCCTAGGACATGTAAATTTGTACACCTTTTCTTGATGATTTATAATTTACCTTTTATCAAAAAAAAAGTAAGACTTTCTACCTACCTAGCCTCAACTAGGACTTTCCTGCATACTCAATCATACTTGTTAGATCACAAGATAGCTTAACTTTGAACCCTTTGTCATAATCAAAACTTAGGTTCGATCATTTGGTATTTTCTGCACCAACAAATTAAAGGTTGATCGAACACTTGATGAGGAAGTCCTAATAGGTTACGATTGACCGAATGTTGGGAAGGGAACCCTAGACTTGGATTAAGAAAGTTAGGGTTGGGTAATTGATTTGGCAGTGTTAATCGATTAAGGTTATTTTTGCCAAAGCATAGAATGTGCTAGAATCGATTGGGTAATCTATTCATCACCTCTTAATCGATTGAAGAAATTGATCAGGGCTAAGAGTTTTGCGAAGAGGAATTAGCAAAAGCAATGGTTGAATCAATTGGTTCGGTCGATTCAGCCACAGCTAATCAATTGGGTCAATCGATTAGGAAGTGTTTATCTCAAGGAGGAAGAATCGATTAAGGCAATCGATTAAGAAGTCTTAATCGATTGGGCTAATCGATTAAGGCATGTTCACGAGAGAATAGAAGGTTGTGGAATCGATTAAAGCCTTTTGAATTGATAAGGATGGCTCACCAATTGATTAGAGTTCAGAAAAAAAAAGTCATTCTACAAGTGTTAAATGGTCGAATGACATGGAAATTGATTAGAGAAAAGCTAAATTAATTAGGAAGCATTGAAGAACCTTTCGTGGACATTTTGAAGACAATGCTCTCACACATCTTCATCATCGATTCTTGGGTGTTTAGAAGAAGAAGTATTACTGTATTTTCCACCACCAAGAGGTTATTCCAAGCAAGAATAAATCAAGCTAAGCAAAGGTTCATGTTATAAAGTCATTTTCGATTTCTTTGTAACCTAGTTTTCATTTCTTGTTTGTATTTCTTGTATTCAAGCGTGTATGAGATTTCCCCATCTCCAAATTATTTCCAAGAATGAGTGTTTTTAATAGTAGAGTGTGTACACTATGTGGATCCTTGGATTAGTTACCTTAAGGAGGTGGATATCAAGTAAAATCTAAATATTAGCATGGTGAGTCTTCGCTTCAAGATATCCCTTGAAAATCATTCACCCCTCCCCTCTAGCTCCCAAAGTGTTCTTATAAATGGTATCAGAGCAAGATCGCTCTTCATTGGACTAATCGCCGAGAGAGTAACGAGCTAGAGGAAAAAGAAGAAGCTTTAAAGCTTGAAGCCCTAAATTTCAACAAGTTATAGGACTTATCTTCAAAGGAGCTCAACTTCAAATGAATTTCTAAGATGGATTCAAATACGATATCTAAGCACCTTTACCTATAGAATTGGTAGTTTCTACCTTTGTAAATCAAATGTTGAAAATTTCTTAATGATGGAGATAGAGCAATGGTTTGCTCTAATAGAAGGTTTTAAAGCCCCAAGAGGTTCGAAGAAGAAATGGACCGAAGAGTAAGTCAAGAGGTGTGAGGCAAACGATAAGGTAACCAAATTATTGGTTAATTTATTGTCAAGCACCCTATTGTGCAAAATTAGGGAGTATTAAGATACCAAGGAGCTATGAAACAAATTGGCAAAGCTTCATGAACACTAATCCTCAATCGAATACAACAACAAAGGCAAAGAGGGAAACCCTTTGTTTCATGTGCATGAGAATTCGAAGGTTGATAGGTGCTCAACATCCAAAGATGAAGTTGAAGAGGCATCCATCTCAAGGACTGAGGGGAAACGTTAATCATTAACACCGAAGCAAGAAGAAGTTTCTACTTTCATGTCAAATGAAGAAGAACTTGTGCCACCCCTACAAGCAAATAAGGTATAACAATTTTGATTTGTAAAAATAAAGATCATATCATTTGCTTTGAGTGTAGAAAGAATGAACACTATAAGAGCAAATATCCAAAATTGGTCAAGAAGAAGGGTCAAGTGGCACCCAAGGTCAAAGAAAAATCAAAAGATGTCAAACCCATGATAAGAAAGGGCAAGAAGCATATTGGGTGTTTCTCGTGCAATCAAAAGGGGCACTACCAAAATCAATACCCAAGGGGAAAGCAACAAAGAAAAGTCAAAGAAGGAAGCTAGCTCAAGTCAAGAGGGAGCTTCCAAGGGTAAGACTAAGATATCATTAGTTAATGATACTTATTTAAACTATGATAAAAAGCATGCTAGAAATAATTTCTATCATTCTAATACTACTTATTATGAAAATAGAAAACATGAAAGAACTAGGGAAATTATAAATCTTTTCATGCTAAGACTACCTTACTAAGGATAGGAAACTAAATAACAATTTAGGCAAGAACTCTAAGAATTTTAGATATATGCCTAAAAATAAAATTATCCAAGGAAATAAAGAAAATTCAAATTTTGAGGATTTAAGGATGAAAAATTAAGTTTTGAGGTTAAAATTTGAGAAATTAGAAAAATCCCTTAAAAGAATGAAAAATTTGCTTAAGGGGTCAAAAGAACAAAACCTAGATTTAGGAAAACAAGAGTCGGTCAATAACAAGAGAGGTTTGGGTTACAAATCAAAAGCCAAGAAGAATGTGCCCTCATATTATAAGAGTTTCATATGGTTATGGAACTAACCCTAGGTTTAGAAGTCAAGCCAAGGTTATAAGGGAAGTTATCTCTAGAGTTGACCTTGAGGAGACTAGTGTGACCAAGGCTTCTAAGAAGCTTAGGAAGGTTATTAGGAAAGTATCAAGGGAAGTAATCCCTAGTGAGTACATAGAACATCCAAGAAGTACCAATAGGTTTCAGATTATTAAGGGTGTATTCTTTACACCCCAGATAAGTTTAAAGAGTATCAACTCTAATTGAATGGTAATTAACCTAATCTTGGTGAAATTGACACTTTAGGGTATTTTTAAGGTATTGTTATACCTTGAAAATGAAAAGTTAATTTTTACTCTTTGGAAGAGTGAGAATGTGTCAATAAAATATTAAGAATTGAGCTGGATCAAATTAATGTAATTAGAATAGAAATCAAAGAATAGAAATTTCTTAAGAGGATAAGGGAAAAATTGTAGAATCATAGATGTACTAGAGGGGGTGAATAGCACTCTTTGCTTTTTCACTTGTTTCAAAAAATACACAGAATACACAGCGAAATAAAGAATGAAAAGACAAGAAATGCAAACATACTTTCTCTTACTTGGTTCAGAGTCTGTGGT
This sequence comes from Zingiber officinale, assembly GCF_018446385.1. Lineage (NCBI taxonomy): Eukaryota > Viridiplantae > Streptophyta > Magnoliopsida > Zingiberales > Zingiberaceae > Zingiber > Zingiber officinale. Next base: position 11,905,822 of record NC_055991.1, on the reverse strand, counting down.
GACTCCTACTCCAAGGTCCGCGATTGTTGATCGCTTTCGGTGGACAATCACTAATAGCTCGAATAACGATTACAAGTTTGAAGTAAAACAGCAATATAATAAAGTTATCGACAATACAAAGATTAAGAAATAGGATCGTCGATTGTCGAGGCAGCTGAGCATTGTTGAGTCATTTCGAAGTAGCGCGCAGCTTAAAAGATTGTTCTGAATTCTATTGTCAGTGTTGTATTTGAAGATGTTGGTCGACTCTCCTTTTATAGCCAAGGTAGACCTAATCCAGATCCACTGATCTCAGGATCAGTCTTTGACTCAACTATGATCGATCGACTGATCCAGGTGTTTGGTCAATCGAACCCTCTGAACCTACCCAGGTTCTCGTCCACATGCTTCTGCTTCCTGGATAAGTCTTTATTCGGTCGATCGATCCCGTCATTTGGTTGATCGATCCCGCTGACCACACTAGTATATCTGATCCAATCTACCTGGCTCAACCACGTCGACGCCTATCCACCGATCGGTCGACTAAACCCCAGGTTCAATCGATTGATCCTTCGGTCAAACTCGATCAGCTGGCCTGGAAGTCTACTCTACTTACTTGAAGGTTCGGTCGATTGATCCCCGGTTCAATCGACCGATCTCGGTCGAATCTAACGCTGCATAAAGTGTTAGTCTCCTACAAAACAGAGTTAGCACATAGTAGATAATATGTAAATAAATAATTTTGACAACCTTTGGACTGTCCGGTTTTGACTTCGAATTTCCTCTAGAAATCTTAGGTCGAATCGACGCCTACTGTTCCCTCATAGAGGAACGCGTCCTCACCTACTACTCTCAAGAGAGATTACCTATTGCCAAACTGGTCCTCTAGATCGACTGGACTTTCCGCTTAGGGTTACCACCCCCTATGACCTAAGATTACAATCCCCTAGGATTTTCCATAACCTAGGGTTACCACCCCCTAGGACCTAGGGTTACCACCCCCTAAGGTTTCCACCTGCCTAACCACAACTATGACTTTCGTTCACCTAGGATTGTCATCCCCTAAGACCTAGGGTTACCTCCCCCTAGGGTTTTCCTCCTGCCTAACCTCAGTTAGGATTTTTCATCACCTAGGGTTACCGCCCCCTAGAACCTAGGGTTACCACCCCCCTAGGATTTTCCACCTGCCTAGAATCCACTAGAACTTTTGTCTAAGACAACTTAGGACTTTCCTGTAAGCTCAATCAACCTTATTAGACAACAAGACATCTTAACTTTTGAATCCTTTGCCATTATCAAAACATAGGTTTGATCGTCTGGTGCTTCCTGCATCAACAAAAATTACATGTATATTTAAATTTAACAATTAGTTAGTGATACTTAGATAGATAATCTAGGTATTTTATTTATGCTACAATTGCTATGATTATGTGCTCTATCACATGCCATTACATCATATTTTGTATTCATACTATATGAAAAATTTGGATGTCATATCATATATGCACATTTAGATATGATAGTTTTTTTTTTGAAAAATACTCATTTGATATATATCATGATCATTATTATGCATTATTTTTAATATCTTGAAATTAAGGGCAATGACATCAATTGATATCCTAGTTTGGATGATCAAAGTTTAAATGCCTAGTTAGATATGCATTATCCCTTAGCTTTAGGGAAAACCTATTTACATCTCACAAGATCATAGGTTTGACTTGTGTGTGTTTTTGAGACACATTTAACACACGTGAGATGTTAGAAAGATAAACAAAACTTAAGATGTTAATTTAGTGCATCTTTTTGAGTTTTAGTATAATCAAAACAATGGATTATGTGAAATCTAATCATGGGGAAAGCAAGTGCATAAGTCATGTGCATTTAACCCAAAGATGATGGTTAGAAATTATGTTTTAAAAAAAAAAAAATCACTTTAGAAAACCTTGGTAAAGTCTATCGTTTGATAGGAATCACTACTAATTAGTTGGATACAAAGTAGAGTGAAACATTAAAGTTTTCAATAATTTTTAATTTTGTATTGATCTTTAAAAATAGAATATATTTTCTTAGAAAATTATTTTTCTCTAATAGTATATGACATAAGTAATGTCTATACAAAGTTTTATGATTTTTAGAATTTTATAAAAAATTTTATGGATTTCTGAATTTTGGACTAAAATTGAAATTAGGAAACTCATAAACACCAATCGATCAAGTAATTGATTCACCCAGGAGTGAATCGATTGACTCAATCGATTAAAGTGCATTTTTGTGAGCACAGAGGCTTGTGAAATCAATCAAGTGATCGATTAAACCCCTGTAATTGATTAAGGTGGTGGAAATCGATTGAAACTCAACTTCAATCGATTAAGACATGCCAGAATCGATTATTAACTGAAACCAATCGATTAGCATGCCTGATTTTGGCTAAAATAATTTAATTTTAGTTCATTAAGCCATGTTTAGTCGAGTTAACCATTCCTAACCCAAAGAAATTCCTTGACAAATATTTAAGGGTAATTTTCTTGATGAAAATGAGAAAAGAATGGTTAAATGGGACTAATTTAGAGTTTAGGAGGAAGTTTAGATTCAAAGTTAAATTTTCAATCTCAGAACTTTAATTTTAGGTTTCTTAAAGGTTTAGGAATTCTAAATCATTGTTAGTGCAATGATAAAAACTTGGAGCATATTTTAAGGGGGTGTTTCTTTATAAAGACATGATTTGTTTCATTGAGGGGACAATGAAAGATTAAAAATCATCATTGTGATGGATGAATTCTTAAGGTTGAGCATAGTATACAATGAAAGTATGGGACTCTTATTGGGTTCCTTAGAACATAATGACTCTCGAGAAAAGTTTTGTTTATGCATCAAAGGGGGAGAAAATGTAAGGTTTAAGTTAGAAACTCTCATTCATGCCTTGGCATGGGATGAAGAAGGAAGTTGGACTAACATAGGTTAGTCTAACTTAAACATATTGTCAAACATCAAAAATAGGAGATTATTGAAAGATTGTTGGTGCAATCGTCCTCAGGTCAAGGTTGACCAGTTTAACTAAGCTCGAGTGGATTCGAGCTTGAATTTCGATGTTTAGACAATATGTGAGCAGAAGTCAAATAGATCAAGGTTGACCAGATATTTGACGATGTATGAGAGAGAAGTCCAAGTGGGTCAAGGAGGACTGCACGTTGGCAAAGGGAAGTCCTAACTGCAGTTATACAAAGGAAAGTCAAGTGGGTCAAGAAGAACCGCACATTAGCAAATGAAAAGTCCAAGTAGGTCAAGGAGGATTGCACGTTAGTAAAGGAAAGTCCTAACATGTGATTCGGCAAAGGAAAGTCTAAGTGGGTCAAAGAGGACCACATGTTGGCAAAGGAAAGTCCAAGTGGATCTGGGAGGAATGCACATTAGCAAGAGGAAAGTTCAAACTGCGGTTAGACAAGAGGAAAATCTAAGTGGGTCAAGGAGGATTGCACTTGGTGATCAGAAGTCCAACAGGAAATTGACACGAGATGGAAAGTCTAATTGGGTTAAAGGTTAACCGAACAATTGGGTGAGGAAGTCCCAATAGGTCATGATTGATCGAATGGTGGGCAAGGGAACCCCTAGACTTGGATTAAGCAAGTTAGGGTTGGGTATTCTATTGGAGCAATCGATTGGCCTTATTGATTTGGCAGTGTTAATCAATTAGAGAATCGATTAAGATCATTTTTTTGAAAGCACAAAATGTGCTGGAATCGATTAGGTAATCAATTCATCACCTCTTAATCGATTGAAGCAATTGATTAAGGTTAGGAGTTTTATAAAGAGGAATTTACAAAAATAAGGACTGAATCAATTGGGCCAATCGATCAAGCCACTGCTAATTGTTGGTCCCTTTGGAGGTCAGTAAGAGGGGAGGGGTGAATTGCCCTACAAAAATAAATCTACCCTTTCTCGATTTATAGCTTGAATAAGAACACTTGTAACTAAAAATAAAAAGACTAATAAAAAGGAAATAGACACAAGAAGAATTACTTGATTTGCAATCAAAAGATTGCTAATCCAAGGAGAATGAAGCGCAATTTTCTGAAGATCTCCTTCAGGCGGAGTAGCCTCTTACAACGTTCACAGTTCACAAACAAAAGTAAAATAGAAGAAATAGAATTACAAGTTGTTGTTTAAACTGTTGAAATCAGTGCTATATTTATAACACTGTTTCAGGCGCCTGGAAGAGTTCTGGGCGCCTAGAGGGGATAGAATTCTATCCCCAACGCTTCGGCCAGCATCCATGTCACTTGTGATAACATTTAGGTTCCGAGCGCTCAGACTCTATAGGCTTTGGGCGCCCGAACCATAAAAGTCAATAGGATTGAATTTTTGCGATCTGATTCCTCTACTTCAGTTCTGCTCATCTCGGTCCGAGTCTTCCGCTCCGACTCCGCTTGCTTGGGTGATCTCGGCCATCCGGAATAGGGCTCACCCGAACCCAATTTTTGGTCTTCTCCTCGAGTAGCCTTCCTCCCCGGTTTCTCATCCGTCGAATATCGCATACATTCTTCTCGTCCACTAGTGTACTCTTCCGCGGCACCTCGTCCCTCGGACGCACCGAGCCCGTCGACTCTCTCCCTGTGTCATCCTTCTCACTAGCCTCGTCTTCCGCTCGACTTTCTATGCTCCTAAGCTCCTGCACACTTAGACACAAGGGTTAAACCAAAAAGGACCTAACTTAACTTGTTTGATCACATCAAAACAACCTTGGGGTTCCAACACTAATCAATTGGGTCAATCCATTAGGTAGTGTTTTGTCGCGAGGAGGAAATATCGATTGAGGAAATCAATTGGGCTAATCAATTAAGGGTTGTTTGTGAGAGAACAGAGAGGGTTGTGGAATCGATTAGGGAATCAATTAAAGTCTTCTGAATCGATTGGGATGACTCACCAATCGATTAGAGTTCATAAAAAGAGTTGTTCTACAGATGTTTGAATGATCAGATAATGTGACAATCGATTAAGGAAAAGCTAAATCGATTGGAAGGTGTTGAAGAACCCTAGAAAAGGGTTTTCATGGATATTTCAAAGACAACACTCTCACACATTTTGGTCACTAGTTCTTGGGTGTTTGGAAGAAGTGATGTTGTATTTTCCACCACCAAGAAGCTATTCCAAGCAAGAAGAAAGTAAGCTAAGCAAAGATTCATGTTGTAAAGTCATTTTCGATTTATTTGTAACCTTGTTTGCATTTATTGTATTTGAGCGTGTACGAGCTTTCTCCACCTTCAAATTACTTTTGAGAATGAGTTTTTTTAATAGTGGAGTGTGTGCACTGTGTGAATCATTGGACTAGTCATCTCAAGGAGGTAGATACCAAGTAAAATCTAAGTGTTAACATTGATGAGTCTTTGCTTCAAGATATCAGTTGTAAATCATCATCGATGAAACAATCGAAGTTATACACCCCCCACCTTCTAGCTCCCAAAGTGTCCTAATAGCTAGGACTTCCATTACCTAGTTCCCAATTAGGTCTTCCATTGTCTAGCCCCGTTAGGACTTTCATTATTTAGTTCCCAACTAGGTCTTTACTACCTAACTCTGCTAGGACTTCCACTACCTAGTTCTTAACTAGATCTTTACTATCCAGCCCACTAAGAGAGTCGTTGCCTAACATCCAATTAGGACTTTCCCAAATAAATATCTGGTCCTCCCTTGATTTACTTGATTTTTCTCTCATATATCATCAAACATCGAAAATCAAGCTCAAGCCAACTTGAGCTTAGTCAAACTAATCAACCTTGACCCAAAGATGATTGCACCAATAGAGGTGACCGGTCCGACCCTACAAAAGTTTTCCACCAGCCACTAGAATAAATCGGAAAGCGTTTGCAACAAATGACCCATCAACCTAGCATTCTTAGGTTAATTGTTTATTAGGAGAAATTCATCCATTAATTTGTCCAAGCTAAGAATCAATTCTTAAATGTCTGAGAAACTTAGAAGACATGTCCTACCATTGTACCATTGTCTGGGGGCATAAGGTCATACATGACAAGTCATTGAATAGGTTAATGAAGACTCATTCAAGCATCATGTCATTTTCTTTAGGTGGACATTTAACATTAAAATTTGACAACTATGTGGATCAAAAAATCTACATACATGAAGGGTTGCGATCAACCTTGACCATATGCTTCAACTAGACCCCAAAGGACAACGAGGTCAAACAAAAACCTCATTCTAAAATTGTATACCTTAGGCATATATTGTAATTTTAACCCAATCAAATCGATTATGTCCTAACCCAATGAAACCCATTTGGCTCAATTAAAATCAGTGAAAATTCACCCTTGACTCGATGGACACGGTCAAGAATTAATAAGGCCTTGATTGATGTGTTCTAACTTTAATGTAGATGATCAAGAATGTATTATTGTTTCGTTGGTATAATCCTAAATCCAATGTTAACATGATCAAGACACATGCCCAACTTGATTGACATAATCAAAAGCAACCAATGTGATATAATTTTGGACTTTTGAATAAATGACACATGGCAAGATGAGAACATGTTGGCATGGCAATGTGGCAATACGTCAATTCCAACATGTCATCATGAATGACACTATGAACACCTGGAATGAACAATGAGAAGAGAAGAGTTACCAAAATGGAAAAGATACTTTAATGCTCGAGAAAGAAGGCTTTAAATTTTATCGAATCTCACCAAGACAACAATTAATTAGGATAGGGTAAGGCTACATGAAATAAGGAATATACACTAAATCAAGCAAAAGATACATTTAAAACCTGGCAAAAAGTAATTGATAACATTGGTCTAGATATAGCCATGATGATACTCCAAGATGGTTAATAATCTCCAAAAGGTCATTAATAACATCGAAATTGTTAGGACATGTATGAGTTAGAGGGGGAGGAGGAGGGGAGGGGAGGAGTAAATAGTTTTGATCGCTTTTCAGTTTACTTTGTGCTAGTCTTGAATGCACAGTAAAAATCTTCAATCAACTTGAACATCACTTGCACTACACTTTAATTTTACTAGATATTCATCTACTTAAGGTGACTAATCCAAGAGTCCACTCAAGTGATCTTCCTCTTCTATAAGCTCTTTCCTTCTCAAAAACTTTTTGAAGGTGAAGCCTCGTACAAATTTGTCAATATAAGAACACAACAAGAAATAAGAAACAAGAAAACAAAGACAAATTTAATCAAATGTGACTTTGCAATCAAAACCTTACTTGAGTTTGGAAATGCCTCTTGTAAGTCCATAAATACAGCAACTGTTGGATCAAAATGATTCACATATCTCCATAATGATATGATATTATCCACTTTGGGTCTAAGCCCTTATAGTTTTATTTTTGGATCTACCCAAAATGATTCATATGACTCATACCAATAGAAATATTTTCATCCCTTTTAAATCCATAATATTTTCCATATCTTTCTAATGTGGGACTTTAATTGTATTTCCAACAATTTATCCCTCAAACGAAGAACCACTATTACTCTCATGGTCTGACCCTCCTCACAAGTATCCAGTCACTCTTGACTTGCTCTGAGTCTCCTCGCAAGCAACCGGTCACTCTTGACTTGTTACAGGTCTCACCATAAGCATTCTCATCTGATCACTCTTTACCTGCTCTAGGCCTCCCCATAAGGATCCGGTCACTCTTGATATTCTTTGGGCCTCCCCACAAGAATCTGGTCACTCTTGACCTACTCTGAGTCTCTCGCAATCATCCGTATCCGGTCACTATTGGCCTACTCCAGGCCTTCCCCAAGTATCTGGTCACTCTTAACTTACTTCTGGCCTCCCCATAATCATCCAATCACTCTTGACCTGCTTTGGGCCTCCCCTCAACTTTATTTAAGGCTACCCCACATGGCATCCGGTCTAGACCATAACTCTACTACCATTTGTTGGGATAAAAGAATTCATATATCTCCATAATAATATGATATTATCTACTTTGGGTATAAGCCCTCATGATTTTATTTTTAAGTTCTACCCAAAAAATCTCATTCCAATGGAGATATCTTCATCTATTTTAAACTCATGATCTTTTTCATGTCTTTTCAATATGGGACTTTGATTGTATTTCTAACAACAACACTATCCTCCAAAACCCCCAAAAATCGACTGTGTTAAATCTACATGAAACCCCCTTTTCTAGGTTTGCTTTCAGGTTGGAGAATGCCTCCCAATTATTAGCTTTACTCCAATCTATTGTCACGTCAAATTTGACTGTTCAAACTACAGAACAACTCTTTTGTGCCTGACCAATTGATCCAATTGATTGCCTTAATTGATTCCAAAGCGTTCTATTCTCTTGAAAAAGCATTATCAATCGATTGACAAGGTTGAATCAGTTAGGTCAATCAATTCGGTAGACTTCTATTTCCTCACAAAACTTACGTCAATCAATTGCCTTAAGCCCGACCAATTACTTCAATCGATTTTGGACCCTACCGTGCTCTCAAAATAAGCTCTTAATCGATTACACCAATATATTGCCCAACCTTAAACTCTGAATCTGAATCTAGGGTTTCTTTACCCAACATCCAATCATTCATAACCTATTGAGACTTCCCGTTTCCTAACATCCCGTCAACCTTGACCTGCTAGGGGCTTCTTCACCAAGTGTCTGGTTCTCCTTGGCACACTTGGACTTTTCTCTTGCTAATCTTCTCATTGAACTTTATATCACCAAATGTATGGTCCTCCTTGACTCACTTGAACTTTTGTCTTACCAACCTTCCCATTGGATTTTCAGTCACCAAGTGTCCGGTCCTCCTTGACTAACTTGGACTTTCTTCTTGCCAATCTTCTCGTTGGACTTTCACTTACCAAGTGTCCAGTCAATTTTTGACTCACTTGGACTTTTTGTTGGCACAATCATCCTCGAATCAAGGTTGATCAGTTTAACTAATTAAGTTTAAGTTGGTCCAAGCTTGAGTTTCAATGTTTCATAATATCTGAGAGAGAAGTCAAGTAGGTCAAGTGAGGACCAAAAACTTGATTAGGAAAGTCCTAACTAAAGGTTAGTCAAGGAAAGCCCTAATTGGATATTAGGAAATGAAAAGCTCTAATTGAGATTAAGCAACGGAATGTCCTAAATAAGGTTAGGCAAGGGAAAGTCTTAACTTGAGGTTGGGCAAAGGTGAGAAGTCTACCGAGTGACTAGTCCTAATTGGAGGTTAGGCAAGGGTGAGAAATTTACCGAGTGACTAGCTCTAACTGAGGTTAGGAAAGGGAAGTCTAACGGGAAGGTTGCAAAGAGGAAAATCTAAGTAAATCAAAAAGAATCGGATACTTGGTGAGAAAGTCCAAGTGAGTCAAAGATTGACCAAACACTTGGTGATCAAAAGTCTAACCAAAAGTTGATAGGTAAAAGTCCAAGTGGGTCAAGGAGAAATAGACATTTGGTGAAGAAGCTCTGACAGGTCAAGGTTAACTAATATTAGGCAATGAAAAGTCTTAACAAGTCACGAGTGACTTTAGGATTGGGCAAAGGAATCCTAAACTCGAGTTCATAGCTTAGGATTGGGCAATTAATTAGCTCAATTGATTATCCCAAGACTAATCGATTAGGATAATTGATTGGGAGCTTTTCATGAGAGCACAGTAAGGGTCAAAATTGATTGGTAAATCAATTAGGCTTAGGATAATCAATTGAGGCAATCGATTGGAGTGTTTTCACAAAAGCACAGTGAGAGTCATCATCGATTGGTCAATTAGTTGGGCTTAGGTCAATCAATTAGGCTAATCGATTGGAGTACTTTTTGCAAAAAAAGAAAGCTTATGAATTGATTGAGTCAATAGATTAGAAGTTGTCAGTTAATTGGTATAACTCACCAATCGATTGAATGGGTGAAAAAGAGTCATCCTATAAATTTTAAACGCTTGAGCAGACATGACAATTGATTGGAATTGAGGCCAATCAATTAGGAGGTATCGAAAGAATCCTAGAAAAGGAGTTTTCATGGAGTTTCTTCTAAGCCGGTTCTTGAAGTTTTGGAGACAAATGCTGCTACACTTTCCAAGTATCAAGAGGCTAACCAAAACAAGAAAGAGCAAGGAAAGTAAGGTTCATTATTGTAAAGTCATTTTTTATTTCATTTGTAATCTTGTTGTGCTTCTTGTTATATTCTCTAGTTGTATTCTTATGTTCAAGATTATACAATACTTCTCCACCTTTAGGAAAAAGATTTTTATAGTGAAGTTGTGAGTGAGGAGTGGATCCTTGGATTAGTCATCTCATGGAGGTGGATACTAAGTAAAATCGAAGGAGTTAGCATTGTAGAGTCTTCACTTCAAATTTCCTCTACAAATCAAGTTCGAAGAAGAGAAGCAAGTTATTCACCCCCTTAGCTAATACATGTCATAACAAGTGGTATCAAAATAAGGCTGCTCTTCACCGGACTAATCGCCGAAAAGAGTAAAGAACTAAAGGAAGAAGAAGAAGAAGAGCCCTAAATTTTAACAACTCAAAGACTTATCATCAAAGGAGCTCAAGTTCGAAAATGGATTCTCGAGATGGGTTCGAATATGACATCCAGACACCTCCACCTTTCGAATTGGGAGGATTCAATCGATGGAAGACTAGGGTTGAGAACTTCTTCATGATGAACACAGAGCAATGATTTGCTCTAATGGAGAGATTTGAAGCCCCATGGATAGAAAGAAAAACTCCTCAAGAAGAAGAAGTAGACTGAGGAACAACTCTAAAAATCTGAGATAAATGATAAGATAATCAAAATCTTGATTAATTTGATTCCTAATAATATCTTGTTTAAATTAGAGGACTATAAAAGTGCAAAAAAATTATGGAGCAAATTAGTTAAGCTCCATATAATCTAACCTCAATTCCAAGTGAAGACAAATTTAAATAGGGAGACTCTTTGATTCATGAACATGAGCACTTCCCCCTTGCCTAAAACTCAAGTTAGAACTTTCTCTTGGCTAACCTCAAGTTAAGACTCCTAGTTAAGTATTCGGTCCTCCATGACCTACTTGACTTCTCTCTCACATATCATCAAACATCTAGTCAACCTTGACTTATTTGACTTCTGCTCATATATTATTTAAACATTGAAACTCAAGCTCGAATGCACTCGAGGTTAGTCAAACTAGTCAACCTTGACCTGAGGACAATTTCCAACAATCTCCCAACATTTGTTGTATTCTCATGTTCAAGATTGTACGAGGTTTCTTCACCTCTGGAAAAGAAGTTTTCATAGTAAAGTTGTGATTGAGGAGTGGATCATTGGATTAGTCACCTCAAAGAGGCAGATGCCAAGTAAAATCGAAGGAGTTAGCATTATGGAGTCTTCACTTCAAGTTTTCACTACAAACCAAGTTTGAAGATGCAAATCGAGTTATTCACCCCTCCTTCCCCAACCCCCTCTAGCTCATACATGTCCTTATACTTTCCTCTTGTCAACCATCCCATTGGACTTTTAGTCACCAAGTGTCTAGTCCTCCTTAACCCACTCGGACTTTTCTCATGTTAACTTCCCGTTGAACTTCTGACATTGTCAAGTATTCAATCATCTTAACCTACTTGACTTCTCTCTCACATATTGATCAAATATAGAAACTCAAGCTCGAATCAACTTGAGCTTAATCAACCTGGTCAACCTTGACCCGAGAATGTTTGCACCAACACAAATATATACCTCACTCTTGCCTAAGATAATCATTGTTAGGACCTATCTAAGTTAGAGGAGGGGTTGTGAATAGCTCCAATCATTTCGTGTTGATTTCATGCTCATCGTTTGAATGTGTAATGGAAAACTCTAATCAAACTTTACACCACATGCACAACACCATTGGTTTTACATGATTCACCGCCTCCCAAGGTGATTATGTCTAAGGCCTAGTCCCAACGATTACCACCACTATCCTTCTTCTTTTCCAATACTTTTCGAAAGCGGAGAAGTCTCTTACAAATTTGTTTTGTACAAGCAACACAAATACAAAAGAAAGATACAAAGATAAATAAGCAATGTAAGTTAAATGTGTTAGGACACTTCGGGAGCTAGAGGAGGGTGACTAGCTCCAATTGCTTCGTCAATAATGATTTGTTACAGTGGAAAATTTGAAGCAATGCTAACATTAAGATTTAGTTGATATCTACCTCCTTGATATGACTAATCCAAGGATCCACACAATGCACACACTCCACTATGAAGAACACTCATTCTCAGAAACAATTCGAAAATGGAAAAATCTCATACAAGCTCATAACAAGAAAATACAATAATGAAATGAATACACAATATAATAAATATATTTCTTGATCTCATGTAACTTGTAGATACCTCTTGATTTTTAGAAAGTATAGTAACACTTGTCTTCCAAAGGCTCAAGAACTGACGGAGAGTGTACGAGAGATATTGCTTTGAAAAAGTCCACAAAACCCCTTTTCTTTCTTCGACGCCTCCCAATTGTTTAGGCTCACTTCTAATCGATTACCACGTAGGATTTGCCCATTCAACTGTTGGTTGCTACTCGAAAAACCTAGAGGTTCCACTGTACAAAAATTTTGTACAAAGGTCTGAACCTTTTTCCTAGCTACCATGTGTTCTTTTAAATTAAATTTTGGATCGCCTGCGGAACTTAACACATTTGATCCAAAACTTAATCTATTTGTTCTTTTAGGTTTTGACTTGGATCTCCTGCGGAACTTAACACGTTCGACCCAAGTCACCTTAAGCTATTAATTCCATTAAATATTAATTTTCACAATTGGTTCCCAGTACTGACGTGGCGAGGCACACGGCCTTCTTGGATATGGGAGCAACCACCACCGACTAGACAAAACCTTTTATGGAAAGCTAATATTTAATTTCCTAAAATAACTTTAGGTTAACCGAAAAAAACAATCAAATCACAAGGATAAATAAAACAAAAGAACACAACATCGAAAAACATATTCGAAATACTAGAATCGTAAGCCTCTTGTATTTGGTATTATTTCCAAAAATAACTAGTATGATGCGGAAAGAAAAATTACTAGTTATACTTTTTAGAAAGACCTCTTGATCTTCTACCGTATTCCTCTTCTAACCTCGGACGTTGTGTGGGCAACGATCTTCCGAGATGAGAACCACCTTTCCACATTCCTTCTTTCTTCTTGATTTCGGCCACAATAAACTCCTCCAAGGATGAATAATTTCGGCCACCACCAATGCTCCAAGGGATGCCAGAGACGAGGCTTGCTTTCTCTCCTTCTTCTCCTTCCTTGATCCGGCCACAAACAAAAGCTCCACCAAGAGATGAGTTTCGGCCAACAAGAGGAGAGGAGAGAAATAGGGTCGGCCACCAAAACCAAAGAGGAGAGGAAAGAAAAAGAATAGAAGTTCACCTCTTGAAGGCTCCTCTACCTCCTCTTTTATAATCCTTGATTTTGGAAAATAAGGAAATTTTAATAAAAACTTCCTTAATTCTTTTGTCATGAAAAGGAAAAATTTATTTAATTAAAAATAATTTTTCTTCTCACAATTATAATGGCCGGCCACACCTATTCTCCAAGCAAATAAAAATTTTAAACACAAATTAAAACTTCCTTATTTGCTTCCGGAAATTTTAAAAAATTTCTCCAATAATTGTAATCCCTTCATGATTGGTAAAAAGGAAATTTTATAAATTAAATCTTTCTTTAAACATGTGGATAATTTCCGGAAAGTTATCTCTAAAAATTAAAATCTCTTTTCAATCTACAAATAAGGAAAGATATCAAATCTTTTCTTAATCTTTTGTAGAAACTAATAAAAGAGAATTATTAATTTTTAAACTTTCTTTTAAATCATGAACATGGTTAAAAAGGAAAGTTTTTACCAAAATTAAAATCAACCTATTAATCTACAAATAAGGAAAGAGATTTAGCTCTTCTCTTAATCTTTTGTAGAATCTTATAAAAGGAAAGATTTAAATTTTTAAACTCTTTTTTAAATCATGTTATCCACATAAGAAAAATTTTAAAAATAAAAACCTTTTATTTTAATTTGGGCCGGCCACACCAAGCTTGAACCCAAGCTAGGGCCGGCCACCTTGAAGCACCCATGAACCAAACTTTGGCCGGCCCTAGCTTGGTCTCCAAGCTAGCTTGGCCGACCCCTATGGGATGGGTAAGAAGGTGGGTATAGGTGGGTATAGTACTCTATAATTAAGAGGCTACGATAGGGACCGAGAGGAGGAATTAGTTTTGATCTCCCGATGAAATTAAGTATCCCGTGTTCGCCCCGAACACACAACTTAATTTCATCAATAATAATTCATTCCACTAAAGAACTATTATTGAACTACCGCACCAATCCCAAATTACATTTTGGGCTCCTTCTTATTATGAGTGTGTCAGTCTCCCTGTATTTAAGATAATAAATATCCACTAATTAAGTAAGTTACTGACAACTCACTTAATTAATATCTAGCTCCAAGAGTAGTACCACTCAACTTCATCGTCATGTCGGACTAAGTCCACCTGCAGGGTTTAACATGACAATCCTTATGAGCTCCTCTTGGGGACATTCTCAACCTAGATTACTAGGACACAGTTTCCTTCTATAATCAACAACACACACTATAAGTGATATCATTTCCCAACTTATCGGGCTTATTGATTCATCGAACTAAATCTCACTCATTGATAAATTAAAGAAATAAATATCAAATATATCTGTTTGTTATTATATTAGGATTAAGAGCACACACTTCCATAACAACTGAGGTCTTTGTTCCTTTATAAAGTCAGTATAAAAGAAACGACCTCTAATGGTCCTATTCAATACACTCTTAGTGTACTAGTGTAATTATATAGTTAAGATAAACTAACACCTAATTACACTACGACCTTCCAATGGTTTGTTCCTTTCCATCATGGTCGTGAGCTACTGTTTATAATTTATAAGGTACTGATAACATGATCCTCTGTGTGTGACACCACACACCATATTATCTACAATATAAATTAATTGAATAACTACATTTATCATAAATGTAGTCATTTGACCAATGTGATTCTTATTTCTAGATAAATGTTTATACCAAAAGCTAGGCTTTTAGTATACATCCTAACATCAAACTGTAGAATGGTTCTTTTTTAAAATCCCTAATCGATCGGCTATCCATCTCAATCAACTCAGAGACCTAATCGATTACCCAATTGATTCCGCAACTATCTGTTCGGGAAAAGGCCTTTATTGATTGCCTCAAATGATTCTTCCTTCTCGCAAAAAAATACCTCCTAATCAATTGATCCAATCAATTAGCAATGGATGAATCAATTGGGACAATCGATTCAGCCATTATTTTTTTGAATTCTCTTTGTGAAGCTTCTAATCGATTAGGAATCCATCCTAATTGATTGGAGCGACCCTAATCGATTATCCCAATGGATTAGGCTTGGCCCAATTGATTGTCCAATCAATTTGGGCCATTTCTATGTTTTCATAAGAACCTCTTAATTGATTATCTAATCGATTAAATTAGAGCTAATCGATTGTCCCAATCGATTGCTCAACCCCAACTTGCATAATCTAAGTCTATGGTTCCCTTGCCTAACATCCGGTCAACAATGACATGTTGGGACTTTCTCACCAAGTATCTAGTCAACCTTTGACCTACTTAGACTTTGCCAACTTTTCATTGGACTTCCGATTACTAAGTGTGGTTCTCCTTAATCCACTTAGATTTTCCTCTTACCTAACTATAGTTAAGACTTTCCTTTTGCCAACGTACGGTCCTTCCAGACCCACTTAGACTTTCCTTTACCAACGTGTGATCCTCCTTAACTCACTTGGATTTTCCTTTGCCTGGCCGCAGTCAAGACTTGTTTTTACCAACGTGTGGTCCTCCTTAACTCACTTGAACTTTCCTTTGTCTAACATGTAATTAGGATTTTTCTTTGCCAGCATGTGATCTTCCTTGACCCACTTAGACTTTACCCTTTCCTAACCCTCAAGTTAGAACTTTGTCTTATCTAACCTCCAGTTAGGACTTTACCAATCAAGTATCTAGTCCTCCTTAACCTACTTGACTTCTCTCTCATACATTATCAAGTATCCAGTCAATCTTGACCTACTTGACCTCTTCTCATATATTATCCAAATATATTGTCCAAACATCGAAACTCAAACTCAAATCCACTAGAACTTAGTCAAATTGGTCAATGTTGACCCAAGGATGATTACACCAACAATCTCTCCCTTTTTGATGTTTGATAATATGTTTAAGTTAGGCTAACCCATATTATCCCAAATCCGTTCTTTATCTCATGCCAAAGCATTAATGGGTGTTTCTAATTTAAACCCCACATTTTCTCTCCCTTTGACACACATCAAAAACTCTTCACCTTAAGAGTCAATTTTATCAAAGGAACTCAATGAAAGTTTCATACCTTTCATTATATCATATACTCACCCTTGAGAATATATCGTATACTCACCCTAAAGCATTCATTAATTTTAATAAAGATTTCCATTCTTCGATTGTCTCTAATGCTCAACCCTGAGCATTCATTGTAGTAATGAAGGTTCCTAACCTTCTAAAAAAAATCTAAATCATGCTTTTAAGGAAAAATTCCCCCTCAAAACATGCTCCAGACTTCTATCATTGCATTAACAATGATTTGGAGTTCCTAAACCTTTAGGAAAAAATTAAAGTTATGATGTTGAAAATTTAACATTTAATCTAAACCTCCTCCTAAACTTTAAATTAGTCTCCTTTAACCATTACTTTCTTATTTTCATTAAGAAAATTATCCTTAAATAATTATCAAGGCATTTCTTTGAGTTGGGATGGTTAACTCAACTAAACATGGCTCAATAGACTGAAATTAGACCATTTCAGCCAAAATTAGCATTCTTAATTAATGGATTTCAGCTACCCATTGATTACAACCTCTCTAAATCGATTTAAGTTGGGATTCAATTGATTATGCTCTTGTTAATTGATTGCCCCAATCAATTATAGCGTTGCTAATCAATCACCTGATCGATTTCGTGAGCCTTTATGCTCGTGGAAAAGCATTCTAAGCAATTGAACCAATCGATTGCTTGATTAATTACTATTTCTGAATTTTTCTGATTTCAATTTCAGATTAAAATTTAAAAATCCTTAAATAATTCTATGATTTTTCAAAAATCATGAAATTTTACGTAGACATTATTTATACCATATACTATCAGAAAAAAAATAGTTTTCTATAAAAATAACTCTCATTTTCAAAGATTAATACAAAATTAGAAACTACTAAAAAACTTCAATGTTTCACTTTACTTTGTATCCAACTAATCAATGATGATTCTTATCAAAAGATAGACTTCACTAAGGTTTTACAAAATGATTTTGAAATCATTCTCAAAACTAAATTTTCAACCATGTTCTTTGAGTTAGATGCACATGATTTGTACATTATCTTTCCCCATGATTGGACTTCACATGATCTATGTTTTGATGATACTAAAAATCTAAAAAGATGCACTAAATTAACATCTTGAGTTTTGTTTATTTTCCTAACATTTCATTTGTATCTAATGTGTTTCAATATACAAACAAGTCGACCTTATGGTTTTTATAAGATGTAAATTAGACTTTTCATAAACTAAGGGATCATACATATCTAACTATGTAATTTAACTTTGATCATCCAAAGTAGGATGTCAATTGATATCATTGTCCTTAATTTTTAAGAAATTAAAATAATACATGATAAAGATCATGACATACATCAAATGAGTATTTTTCAAAAGAAAAACTAACATATTTAAATGATGCATGTGTGACATGGCATATGATATGTTTCATGAACATATGAATGCAAAAGGGATGATGTCATGGCATATGATAGGGTATTAATTATGGCAATTTTAACATAAAAACCCTAGATTATATATCTAAGTATCAGTAACTAATCGCTAAATTTAAAAATAAAACTAATTTTCCCCTTTTCCCCTTAAGAAATTACCAAAATCTCAATTTGGTATTTCTTTGACTTCTATCATAATTATGTCAATTTGATCAAACTCAATTCTTAATATTTTATTGGTGCATTCTTACTCTTTCAAGGGTAAAAATTAAACATATCACTTTCAAGGTATCGCAATATCTTGAAAATGTCCTAAAGTACTAATTTCATCATGGTTGGGTTAACTATCCTTCTAATTAGAGTTGACACACTCTAAACTCATGTAGGGTATAGAAAACACACTCTTATGAACTTGAAACCTATTGGTGCTCCTTGGGTGTTCTAGGTATTTACTAGGGATAAGTTCCCTTGATACTTTCCTAATAACCTTCCTAGACTTCTTAGAAGCCTTGGTCACACTAGTCTCCTCAAGGTCAACTCTAGGGATAATTTCTCTTGCAACCTTGGCTTGACTTCTAGACCTAGTATTAGTTCCATAACTATATAGAACTCTATGATAAAAGATCACCTTTTCCTTGGACTTGGGCTTGTATCTCAAACCCTTCATACCCTTAGATGGCTTTAGCTTTCCTAAACTTAGGTTTTGTTCTTTTGACCCCTTAAGCAAATTTTCTATTCTTTTAAGGGATTTTTCTAATTTCTCAAGTTTTGACCTTAAAACTTGAATTTTTATCCTTAAATTCTCAAATTTGAATTTTCTATTATTTCTTTGGACACTTTTATTTTTAGGAATATATTTAATTTCCTTATATTTCTTACCTAATCCATTTTCTATCCTCCTATCCTTAGGTATAATAGTCCTAGCATGAAATGAGTTATAATTTTCCCTAGGTCTTTCATGTTTTCTATTTCATAATAAATAGCATTAAAATGATAGAAATTATTTCTAGCATGCTTTTATCATAATTTAAATAAGTATCATTAACTAGTGATTATTAGTACTCTAAAATAATTTTGATGTGATCAACCAAGTCAAGTTAGATTCTGTTATAGTTTAACCCTTGTGTCTAAGTGTGCAGGAACTTAGGAGCACAGAAAGTCAAGCAAAAGACACAACTAATGAAAAGGATGGCACAAGAGAGCGTCGACGGGCTTGATGCGTCTAAGGGACGAGGTGCTATGGAAGAGTACACGGGCGGACGAGAAGGAGGTACAAAGCATTTCTGAGGGATGAGAAGTCGAAGTGGAAGGTTGCTCGAGAAGGCCAGAAAATTGGTTCGGGTGAGCCTTATTCCAGATGGCCGAAATCACTCAAGTGAGCGAAACTAAAGCAGAAGACCTTGACCCAAGTGAACGGAATCGAGGCGGAAAATCTGGACCAAAAAGTCAAC
Source organism: Zingiber officinale (assembly GCF_018446385.1). Classification (NCBI taxonomy): domain Eukaryota; kingdom Viridiplantae; phylum Streptophyta; class Magnoliopsida; order Zingiberales; family Zingiberaceae; genus Zingiber; species Zingiber officinale. The sequence goes on along the minus strand of NC_055991.1, from coordinate 11,886,582 downwards.
TAGAAGTTGACTTTACTGGTCCGAGCGCCCGGAACCCTTCCGAGCACCCGGACCAACAATTTTATCCAAACGCAATGTGGCGCATTCTGTCGTGATAGTGATAAAAGTTTATCACCCTCCTAGTGCTTGGAACCCTTCCAGGCGCCCCAACCAGGACTATAAATACAGCCCTCATCCCCGAAGGTCAAAACAATACTTGTAATTGATTCCTCTTTAGTTTTGTTCTGTAATTGAGTACTTCAACTGTTGTAAGAGGCTTCTCCACCTAAAGGAGATTGTTTAGTGAGCTTCAACTTCCTTGGATTAGCAATCTCCTGATTGCAAATCAAGTAACCCTTTTGTGCCTCTTCTTTTTCAATCTCTTATTTTTTTTGTATACAAGTGTTAGACTAATCAAGATGTAAAGTTCAAGAAGGGGTATTGTTTGTTTTTTACTGTGCAAGCTATTCACCCCCTCTAGCGAGTCGGTAAGGGACCAACAAGTGATATCAGAGCCCAACAACTTCAGGAGGACTAACCGCCGAATGAAGCACAATTGCACAAGAGATGGCCAGACCGAGCATCAACCCACCGAAGTTTGAGGGGGAATTTGCAATCTAGAAGAAAAAGATGGAGGTATTCTTTAAGACAGATTTCAATTTACTTTTAATAATGAAATTTGATTTTGTAACACCTAAGGGTAAAGAAGAATACCAATGGACGAAGAAGGAACAAGCCGACTTCGTGGCAAACGACAAAGCAGAGTTCCATCTGCTTAGCGTCTTACCGACACAAGAAGTCAATCGAATCAGAGCCTACGAGTCTGCCAAGGAGCTCTGGGAGAAATTCCTGGAACTACACAAAGGAACCTCTGAGGCAAAACTTGCGAGATGGGATCTACTCAGGAACCAGATCAGCAACATCAAATTAGAAGAAGGAGAGACTGTTGCACACCTTCACTCAAGAATAAAGGAACTCATCACCGGACTCACGAATCTCAGAGAAAATATAAGTAACCGAGATTTGCTAAGGTACGTGTGGGCATCATTAGTAGATGCTTATTATATATCTAAGGATCTAGAATTAAGTACTTTAGAAGAATTATTTTCAACATTTGAAATCCATGATACAAGATGTGCAGATCTGAAGAAGGAGTCAAAGCACAACATTGCCTTAAAGGCAAAAATGAACGAATAAGATTCTGAATCTTCTCTCGATAACGACGAAACGGCACTCATGGTAAGAAAATTTTAAAAGTTATTTAAAACTAAAAAATTTAATCAAGTACAAGGTACAAGAAGAAAAAGAAAAGTAAGATGATACCACTGTAATGAAGAAGGGCACGTGAAATATAACTGTTCAAAATTGAAGGGCAAAGATAAGGACAAGGAAAAGAACAAGAAGCCAGCTCAAATCGACAAGTATAGAAATCTAAAGGCGACTAGGATGAAACATCGTTCGAAACGGAGATAGAAGCCCTCACCAGACTTGCGCTAGTGGCAAGTCACCAAGAAGATGAAGAAGAAGCAAGTTCATTCGAAATGAGCATCGATGAAGGGGGAGCGACATCGGAAGAAAGTAGCACTTCAGGAGGAGTTTCAGATTACGGGATCGATAAGGTAAGTCAGGTACGGTCTCTTCCTCCTGACAAGTTATTTCAGTTCGTAAAAATATTATCAAAAAATTACTATGAGTTAGAAAAAAGAAAATAAAGAGTTAAAATCAATCTTAGTTATATCTTGTTGATTAGAATATCTTGACAAAATAAAAATAAAAAATAAAAAATAGAAATAGAATATTTGAAAGATCGTGCATGCTCACATATTCAAAATGTTAGAAGATATAATGGTTTAAATTGGCATTTTTAAATACCATAAGGGCTAAATTAGGATAAATATTACAGAAATATATTCCTAAGAAATTTTTGATTAATCCGGTAGGAAGGAATCTGTTTTGGGTTCCAAAGTCATATTTAGATTAATTATTTTTTTAGCTTTCAGAGAGAAAATTAAATATTTATTTTCATTAAAAGGTTTTGTCTAGAAGTGGTTGTTGTTCCAATAACCAAGAAGGCTTAGTGTCTCGCCACAGCCTGAAAGCCAATTAATGAAATAAATGTTTAATTACTAACTATGAGGTATTTAATTGTTAACTAATGTCTTCAAGTGTTTGTCAAAATTTCTGTTAAAAATTAATTAGAAGTTAATTTTTTTTCAAGAAAGATAATTTTATCACTTATTTGTAGGAAGAATTTTAAATTTTTCTGAATGTTAATTATTTTTAAATTATTCAGCAAAATCTATTTTTCTCTGAAAGTATATCATATTCTCTATTAAAGAAATTTTTCAAAAAAAAATTTACACGTTATTACTCTATGTTTTTTTTCATACTTTTGAATTTAGAAATTATCTCAAGAGTCATTTCTCTCTATCCAATTTTTTTTTTTAAGAACATTTTTTCAAAGTTTTTTAAAAAAAACTTTATATATCCTTTTTTTTTTTTGGAGTGTTCCCTTAGACTTTTTAGTTTAGACTTTTCAAGTAGCCTTTTAAAGTACCTTATTTTTAATGTGATCAAAGAGGGAGTAGTGAAGATTAAGTCTAGGGGGAGGATAGTACAAATTTTTTTATAATTTTTGTACTTACAAATATTTATAACTATTATTTATTTGTAATTTATCCTAACTTAACTTGGAGTTGCTCACATCAAAAAGGGGGAGATTGTTAGTACCCCAAGGTAGTTTTGATGTGATCAACCAAGTCAGGTTAGGTCATATTATGGTTTAACCCTTGTGTCTAAGTGTGCAGGAACTTAGGAGTATAGGAATTTGAGCAAAAGACGCAGCTAGCGAGAAGGATGGCATGGGAGAGAGCCGACAAGCTCGGTAAGTCCAAGGGACAAGGTGCTGCGGAAGAATACGTGGGCGGACGAAAAGGAGGCGTACGACGTTTCCTAGGGACAAGAAGCCGAAGTGGAAGGTTGCTCGAGAAGGCTAGAAAATGGGTTCGGGTGAGCCCTATTCCAGATGGGAGAAATCACCCAAGTGAGTAGAACCGGAGTGGAAGATCCAGACCCAAGCGAGCAAAACCGGAGCGGAAGACTCAGACCAAAAAGTCAATTAGAAGTTGACTTTATTAGTCCAAGCGCCCGACCTAGTCCAGCCACCTGGACTCCAGGCGCCTGGACTAGCAATTTTATCCAAACATGACGTGGCATGTTTCGTTGCGACAGGGATAAAAGTTTATCCCCCTCTAGGTACCTGAAAACTCTTTCAGGCGCCTCGACCAGGGCTATAAATACAACCCTAGTCGTAGAAGGTCAGAACAACACTTGTAATTGATTCCTCTTTAGTTTTGTTCTGTAATTGAGTACTTTAACTGTTGTAAGAGGCTTCTCCACCTGAAGGAGATTATTTAGTGAGCTTCAACTTCTTTAGATTAGCAATCTCTTGATTGCAAACCAAGTAACCCTTTTGTGACTCTTCTTTTTGAATCTCTTTTTTTTTTTTTTTGTATGTGAGTGTTAGATTAATCAAGTTGTAAAGTTTGAGAAGGAGCTTTGTTTGTTTTTACTATGCAGGCTATTCACCCCCCTCTAGCCGGACGGCAAGGGACCAACAATGATATCTTAGTCTTGCCCTTGGAAGCTCCCCCTTAACTTGAGCTTCCTTCTTTGACTTTTCTTTGATACTCCCCCCTTGGATATTGATTTTGGTAGTGCCCCTTTTGATTGCACAAGAAACACACGATGTTCTCCTTGCCCTTTTGTATCATGGGTCTAACATCTTTTGATTTTTGTTTGACCTTGGGTGTCACTTAACCCTTCTTCTTGACTAATTTTAGACACTTACTCTTATAGTGTTCATTCTTCCTACACTCAAAATAAATGATATAATTTTTATTTTTACAAATTAAAATTGTTATACATTCTTTGCTTGTAGGGATGATACAAGACTTTTCTTTATTTGACCCAGAAATAGAAGCTTCTTCTTGTTCTGGTGTCAATGATTGACACTCCCCCTCAATCCTTGAGATGGATGTCTCTTTAACTTCATTCTCAGATGTTGAGCATCTCTCAACTTCTGAATCCTCTTGTATTTGAAACAAAGAGTTTCTCTCTTTGCCTTTCTCGTTACATTCCGTTGAGAATGGAACTTCATGGAACTTGGCCAATTTGCTCCATCATTTGTTTGCACTCTTGTAATCTCCTATTTTACACAAAATATTGTTAGGTAATAAATTAATCAAAATTTTGGTTACCTTATCATTTGCCTTGGATTTTTTAATTGCTCCTCAGTGCATTTACTTTTCTTAAGAAGCTTCCTTTTGTTATTCATCGGAACTTGAAATTCCTCCATTAGAGCAAACCATTGCTCTATCTCCATCGTGAAAAAAATTTCAACCCTTGATTTTCAAACGTCAAAGCTTCCAATTCCAAATGGTGGAGGTGCTTGAAAATCATATCTAAATCCATCTTAACACTCCATTTTTGACCTTGAGATCCTTGAATGATAATTTCTTGACTTTGAAATTAGGGCACCAAGCTTCAGTGTCTTCTTCCTCTAGCTCATTGCTCTCTCAGTGATTAGTTCAATGAAGAGCGATTTCATTCTGATACTACTTGTTAAAACACTTTGGGAGCTATAGGGGGTGATTAGCTCCAACCGCTTTGTCGATGATGATTTGTTGTAGTAGAAAACTCAAAGTAATGTTAACACTAGAATTTACTTGATATCCACCTCCTTGAGATGACTAATCTAAGGATCCACACAGTGTACACACTCCACTATGAAGAACATTCTTTCTCGAAAATAATCCGGAGGTGGAGAAACCTCGTATAAGGTCACGATAAGGAAATGAATACACAATTCTAATAAACACCTTGCTTGATCTCTTTTAGCTTATAGATGCCTCTTGATCATTGGAAAGTGCAACAACACTTGTCTTCCAAGGGATCAAGAAATGGCAGAGAGTGTGCGAGAGAGATTGCTTCGAAAAACTCCACAAAACCCCTTTTCTAGGATTCTTTGATGCCTCCCAATCAATTAGGATCACTCCTAATCGATTGACATGTAGGATGTGCCCATTCAACCTATAGAACAGCTCTTTTCTTTTAAGCTCTAATCAATTGGCAAGCCATCTCAATTGATTCAAAGAGACTTAATCGATTACCCAATCAATTCTGTAACTCTCTATTCACTCGTGAAAAGACCTTAATCGATTGCCTCAATCGATTCTTCCTTCTCGCAAAAAAAACACTTCATAATCAATTGACCCAATCGATTAGCAGTGGCTGAATTGATTGGGTCAATCAATTCAACCATTATTTTTGTGATTTCTCTTGGTGAAGCTCCCAATCGATTAGGAATCCATCCTAATCAAATGGAGTGGCCCTAATCAATTAGGATCGACATAATTGAATGGTCAATCGATTCAGAACCTTTCTATATTCTTACAAGAACCTCCTAATCGATTAGCTTAGAGCCAATAGATTCTCAATCAATTGCCCAACTCTAAATCCCTTAATCCAAGTCTAGGGTTCCCTTACCCAACAGTCGGCTAACCGTGACATGTTAGGACTTCCCCACCAAGTGTCCCATTAATCTTTGACCTACTTGAACTTTGCCAACTTTCTGTTGAACTTTCGATCACCAAGTGCAATCCTCCTTGACTCACTTGGATTTTCTTTTGCCTAACCACAATTAGGACTTTCCTCTTTCCTTTTTCAACATGCGGCCCTCCTTGACCCACTTGAATATTCCTTTACTTAACCACAGTTAGGACTTCCTTTTGTCAACGTGCGATCCTCCTTGACTCATTTGGACTTTCCTTTGTCTAACTACAGTTAGGACTTCCCTTTGCCAACGTGCGGTTCTCCTTGATCCTCTTAGACTTTTCTTTATCTAACCGTAGTTAGGACTTTTTTTTACCAACATGCAATCCTCTTTAACTCACTTGGACTTTACCCTTACCTAACCCTCGAATTAGGACTTTGTCTTGCCTAACCTCCAGCTAGGACTTTACCGATCAAGTATCTAGTCCTCCTTGATCTACTTGACTTCTCTCTCACACATTGTCAAGTATCCCGTCAACCTTAACCTACTTGACCTCTTCTCATATATTGTCCAAACATATTGTCTAAACATCGAAACTCAAACTCAAATACACTCAAGTTTTGTCAAACTGTTCAACCTTGACCCAGGGACGATTGCACCAATAATCTTCCAACAAAATACATTACAAGAATGAATCTTGCTTTTTATTGTTATTGGTTGCTTTAGCATGCCTCTTGTTGGTCTAGCACCAACACTTTAACCTCAAACCTCCCAGATTCAACGCTTCAAATCATCTCGAAACCCTCTTTTATAGGTTGCTCCTCAAGCTAATTTCCTTTTATCAATCGATTGATCTTACCATCAATCAATTGATCCACTGTAAATTCAAATGTTGCTCTTACTTATCAATTAGACAACGTCATCCATCTCATAATCAGTCTACTGTCCATTATCATCAGTCAATTGTTACCTAATCAATCGAATTCTACAATTACAATTGTTCCCTAATCAATCGAATTCTACAGTCAAGTTCTAAACTCTATTGTTACCTAATCAATCGAATTCTACAATTGCAATTGTTCCCTAATCAATCGAATTCTACAGTTAAGTTCTAAACTTTCTGTTCACTCGAATAGTGAGATCAATCAATTAATTGCGATCAAGCGAGTTTTCTAGTCAATTTCAGAAGCTTCTATTTCCACAATGAATAAATTGTATAGCTCCTCATTCCACCTCAAATTTTATTATTATAATTCTACAAATACCAATTTTAATTGTCACAATTACAAATGAAAAGCAATAGATTTTTCTATGATATTATCAAATATCAACTCGATCTTGATCAAAGTCGGATAAATAATGCATTTGTAGCGAATCTATTTCATGTAATTTTTTCTATGATTTTTGAACTGTAGCATTATAGTGGTGTTTTTGGAAATTCAACACCACAATAATATTATTCTTTGAATGTAATATCACAATAATTAGTGAGATAGATAAAATGAAAAATAAATACGTCCTTTTTGAAAAATTTGAAAATTAAGTACATCTTTTAAAAATTCTATAACTTTAAGTACGCCTAATTTCATAGTTGTTTTTATTATTATAATTCTATAAATGCCAAATTTAATTCTCACAATTACAAATGAAAAACAATAGATTTTTCTATGATATTACAAAATATCAACTCGATCTTGAAGAATAATGTCCGTTGTACATCCGCATAGACATTCAAGCTGATCATACCACTTATTAACTCTAATCATGAATTTGATGAAATAAATTCTATTGAATAAGGAAGAATAATGTCACTTATTGATTCTAATCATCAACTTGATGAAAGATACAAGTCACTCAAGGAATAAATTATGTAGTGACTTCATTCATCTTAAACTTTTTCAACCTATGTGGTACCTACAAACTTCCAAATCAAAATCCCACCATCGACAAAGAAGCATATCTATTTTATTCTTCTATAAAAAATAAATTGATCATACTAGATAACTGTCTTTGGTCATAAAGTTGATCCCAACTAATCATTCAAAGAAAAGCAAATCATTGGACTTAATTTAGTAATGCTATCATGTGTCTACCACTTCCCTAAACAATTAAATGGCATTCATATGGATTAGCCAAAACCTCAATGCCTCAAATCAAGCTTCAAATCCTCATATAACATTCAAACAAATTTGAAGCTTTAGATCATCCAATGATATTCAAACAAATTCAACCAAAATTTATATTGAATTCCCATTTACAATGCATTGTAACAAGTAAACCCTAGCCTCTATTTGAGTCATCAAGCATGTTGCCTCTATTTTGGCCAAAAGTTTCATTTTGAATTTGAAACCTCTTAGCCTATAACGACGGACTCCAATATATTTTATTGTAAATATGCCAAATGATCAATGATACACTTGATAACTCAATACTATGTGGCAAAAAAAGGTTATTCACTCGCCCATAGCGCTCTGACCAATTAGTCCTTAGGTCAACACGGAAGAGATAAATCATAAGTGACTACTAGCCATTAGTACAAGTCGCCAAGGCATGAGGGAAGGCATTCTCGGACACACTGAGTTTCGACTCCAAAACCTCATGTGGTAACACCCCATGCCTCAACCACCGCACTGTCCTAAAAAGACACTTAATAACTCAATATTAGGTCCTTATGCATGTATTCAAATTATTACCCCATGTTAGTCAATAACTAATATTTAGAACTTTAGATCCTCAACTTACTTGGTCAAAGACTTGACTCTTGCATACCCTAGCATCAACAAGTCAAAAACTATAATGTGCTTAATAACTCACAATCTAAGTTTCTTAGTTTGACTAACTCATGCTTGAGCTCAAATAGAATGTATATTTACGAGGCTTCAAGCGTGTAGTCAAGCATGTGTCGGACATAACAATCTATTGCTTCCATTTTTTTTTTGTTTCTTTTCTTATGTTAAAATTCATTATTCATGTAACAAATTCTTATTCCTATGTATGCTTGACAATTATGCTTTACTCTCTAATTGAAAGTTCTCTAGTGATATATAATGGTACTTCACGAAACTAGCTTGACCTTGTTTCAAAGAGAGGAGAGAACAAAAGTATTGACTCTAGATATATGGTAATATGGAGAAGATAAAATTATTTGAAGCACGTATAGAACTAAAAGCGCCTCTTGTTTCAAAAAGAGGATAATTTATTCATATTTAATTTGATGGTAGAAACGACTTGAAAGTTAAACAGCAGTAATAAAGCTCACACAAAAAGCCCTACCTTGAGGGGTGTATTTGGCATAGGCCAATTACATTTTATTATGAAAGTCCCCCAGATCAATGAGTCAAGCACATTTTCAACCTCACAATGGTGAAAGATCCAATGGAGGAGTAATGATGTTTATGTTTTTATTCCCGAGACAATAGTATCGTAGTAAGACACCTTCTCAATTTCTCAGATATCTAAGGATCGAGTCTCAACTTCAACGAATTAACGGATGAATTTCCCTTAATAAATTGTTGACCTAAGAACTTTGAGTTGGTGGGTCACTCACTACGAGTGCTTCTCAATTTATCCTGGTGACAGATAAAAAAATTTTATAAAGCGAGATCGATCATCCTCAGAATTAAACAACATAAATTAAATATATAGTATCAACTAAAAAAATAGAAGAGATAATCTTGAAAATGTTGAATCATGAATTAGGTCGACCTTTATTAAGTGCAAGCTCCCTTGGAATAATGTGCTTGCAAAGTTATCATGTAAAAGAGCGGCATCTAATTATGTTAGTTTCCTTTATTCCCTTTTTGGTTTTGAAGTTGCACTACTTAGTCACAAACTCTACTGACTATTACTATTGCTAGTGTTTATGGTTTGCTGCAAAATATATAGTGTTGAAGGTGCCTTGAAGTTTAAGTTCATGGTTCTAGAGCCCTTGCTTAATTTATGAGTTTCATCCGGTATTGCATTAAGGCTTGATATTTTAAACATTACCTACCTAAGAGTAGGTCTATCGTAGTTAGAGTAATAGGCACTTTGATTTATAGGTTGGTGCCAAATGAGTATAGGAAGATTTAATCTTTTAGATAATATAATTTTTAATTTGGGACTTGGAATCAGACAGACTCTGTCCATATGTGTAGAATTCAAATTTTTATATTTATTATGGGAACTCTTAACCTCAATTTTCAAATCTAAATTCTACCATTTAGATTTTTTCAAAGCCTTTTTACTATTTTTAGTAATTTTTATTTTTATAGTATTTAGGATAAGTTTTGGTATTTCTAGTATTTAGAGGTTGAGAATTTTTTATATCAGAATTATGTTTTATTAATTTCTATCTATTACAAAATTTCTTTTTATGGTAAGGTTTTTTCTTTTCTTTGTAAGATTGGAATTGGGGTCTAAAATTTAATACTTCTTTCATTTTTAAATTTTAGGATGTAGGGTCTATATAATACCTATCGGCTATATAAAGAAGGATACTCTATTCTTAATAAAAAATTTCTTTTTTATAATTTTTCTTCTTATTTTCTCCTCAATTTCTCTTTTTCTTCTGTTCATGGGATAATTACTATCCTATCCGACATCATAATTAATTTGTCTGGCTAGTACTGGACCAACTTGGAGGGAGAGAAAGAACGTCTAAGGATGATGAATTAAAGCCCCTTAACATCTTCTTCTATACATAGACCACATTGCTAAAATTTGGGGACTTCTACAAGTTTCTCTAAAAAGCATTCATATTTGGATAACTAAATATCACATCTAAAAGTAAAATTTGTATAGTATTTATGTCAATATTATTATATAAAAATTATCTTACACAACTAAATATAGAATATTGGATTTATCTAACTATTTACAATATCTTTGAAGTTGTTTCACTTATATTTTTAGAGATGAAACATAAATTATTTCTTTTAAAATTTGAATTACTACCAACTTTGAGTCCCACCAATGTGTATGTGTTATGTGTGTAAAACAAGTAAATTAAAAAATATTCAATTGTAACTTAATTATGCTAAATAATCACTAGGGTAGAAGCTTTGATTGTTTAATGGTGATAGGATGAAAAATTAGTTGAGTTGTAGTTGTGGAAGCAATTAATAATTATTTATCAGTGAAGAATTCAATGAGGTGTAGTAAATGTGTATGTAACGAGACAAGATCTAGAGTGTGAGGTAGACTTAACTAGCTAGAATGGTCCTTGCTACTCATTAACAAGCTAAGGTTGTGGTCCTTGATTGATTGGTATTTGTCCAAATAGAAAAGAGGTGCAATTTTTCTTTTCTTCTCTTCTCAAAACAAACAAATAATTTGTGCCAAGATTTATCGTACGTGCATGCACCACATGCAACCACAAGCAATAATATCCCACCAAGATTTTCTAAAGTTTCCTATTTTAATTAGTCAAAATAAACTTATATAAAGGACCTTTCATGATAATTGGCCTAAATGAAACTTATATAATGGATTTTTTTATATAGTTTAATATTTTTTTTATAGGCTCGTGGGTTGACTCGTCAAACCCGCAACTCGCCTTGAATTAAATTGAAGATTTTCTAACCCGCTAAGATGGCAGATCAATCCACCCGGTCAACTCGCCTTGCCATGGATCAGCCTGTCCCGCCATAGGTCAACCTATTTTTTTATTGATTTTTTTAATATTCAAACCTAAGTCTCTCAAATGAGCATCGAGTATTCTAACCAATTAGACTACAACTAATAATATTTTTATATATTAGTTAATTATTTAATAATTTAGAAATAGTTTTTTATTATATTATTATTTTTAATAGTTAGGATAAAATTAGAAGAGTAAAAAAGACATTTATTCATTTGTTAGTTAATTTATAATTATTTGTCAGCAAATGATTTCATATTTTAATTAATTATTTAATAATTAATAGATTAATAGTTTTCTTTTATGTATAATTATTCTTAATCATCATGGTTGTAAATGAATTTATAATTTATATTAATATAATAATTTTAAATCGTGATGAACTATGAATTAAACTATGAACCAATAGTTTTAAATAGTGAATCGTAATTATTTTGGATGGTTAAAATTAAGGATTTAAGATTGATCTATCAAGAACCATTTTATCGAACCTGAGTTGGGTCTAGTTCACTAGTTGCACGTCCCATACAATATTTCAACCACAATTACTACCCATCAATACAATGTCAAATTCCTACAACTATGTGTCTCGGTGCTCAATTGGGAGAAGTGGATTGTCCATAGTTTCCTTAATAATGCCTCGTTTCTCTCCAGATGAGATTCAAATGTAGGAGTTTCGTTATTAGATCTTGTGATGAATTTGGCAACCAATATTAAAGTGTCTTATTCAACTCATAATCTCATGATGCTTTTTTCCTCCACAATATGTGTAGTCCTTCAAGGATGCTTACTAACTTTTCTTTCAGGGGTACATTGGGCGTATGGTTGTCATGAAATCACACACATATTTCTCATTATCTTTCAAAAGATAACCCCTATTCTTGTTGCTCCGAACTAAGAGAGAGGGAGGGAGGTTCATGTTAGGATTTAAGTGATTTAGAGGGAGGGAGGGATGAATAGCTTCGATCACGTTGATAGATTTGGTGCAATGGAAACTTCAAATAAAATTGATGTCACGTGTATAACATCAAGATTTACTTGATTCATCGCCTCCCAATGCAACTACTCCAAGGCCTAGTTTTTACGATCTACTATCACTAAATTTTCTCCTTCTCAGATACTTTCTGGAGGCAGAGCAGCCTCTTACAATTTCTATTATTACAAAGTAATACAACACAAATACAAATGAAAGCGAAAATAATTTTATAAGTGGAACTTTACTTTGCTTGCTCTTTTGTTGCTTTGAATTGTATCTTGATGGTAAGAAATGCAGTGGCACTTAGTCTCCAAACCTTCAAGAAACAGATACTCAAATTTTCGTCGAAACTCTCCTTTATAGGGTTGTTGTTCGGGGTGATTTCCGTCTCCCAATCGATCGCTAGCCTTCACCAATTGATTGTTGTAGAGAATTTGATCGTTGATACTTGCAAAATGGCTCTTTTCACATACTTTGACCATCATCAATTAAGTGCTAAGGCATAACAATTGATTGATAGTCACAAGTCGAACTAGCCAATCGATTTGGGAAACTTCTATTTCCCGACACTATCTACCAATTGATTCATATCACTCAATAATCTATTGGTAACTGAGCAGTTGAATAGATCATTCTGTTCGCTACTATAGTTATCACACGTAGACTCCGATCCAATCCTGAGTGGGTTGAGGTTGTGGCTGACTGTTGATGCTCGAGCCCTAGTGGATTGACGTCATGGCCTACCATAGAAGCCCGAGCCAAAGTGGGTTGACGTCATGGTCAACTACCATGTCCCGAGACTGAGTGGGTTGTGGCTGATTACCATTGTTAGGACTCATGTGAGCTAGAGGGAGGTTGAATAGCTTTAATCGTAATGAGTTGATTGCACAACGAAAACTTGAACAAATCGATAACATAATACAAACAAGGTTAGTTTTACTTGGTTCACCGCCTCCCAAGGCAACTACGTCCAAGGTCTAGTCTTAACAGCTACTACCACTATCCCTCTCTTTTACGGATATCTTTTGGAGGCAAAGAAACCTCTTACAACCTTTTCTTACAATAAATACAAGCAATACAAAATTACAAATACAAATAATGCTTTCTCGTTACTTTGGATTGTCTTTTGATGGTGTGAAATGCCATAGCACTTCATCTCCAAACCCTTAAGAATCGACTTCTTCAAAACACCTCAAAACCTTCTTTTATAGGGTTGCTATTTGGATTGATGTTCATCTATTAGTCGAATGATCTTACCCATTAGTCGATTGATTCGAATGTTTTTCTGACCCGTCAACTCAATGACTCAATCCACCTCAAAATTAGTCGACTACCTATTACCATCAGTTAACTGTTGCCTAACCAGTCGATTCTCACAATCGAGTTCTAAACTCTTTGTTTGCTAGAAAAGTGACATTAGTCAACTGATACACTATCAGTCAACTAATTATGATCAACCAATTTTCCAATCATTTTCTAAATCTTCTGTTCGTTATTATAGTGTTATCAGTTGGGTAATCAAATTCATCAGTCAACTTTTGTTGGGAGATTGCTGGTGCAATTATCTTCGTATCAAGGTTGACCAGTTTTACTAAGCTCGAGTGAATTCGAGCTTGAGTTTCAATGTTTAGATAATATGTAGGATAATATGTGAGAAAAAGTCAAGTAAGTCATGGAGGACCAGATACTTAATTGGGAAGTCCTAACTGAAGGTTAGACAAGGCAAGTCCTAACTTGAGGGTTAGGCAAAGGGAAGTCCAAGTGGGTCAAGAAAGACCGTACGTTGGTAGGGGAAAGCCCTAACTGAGGTTAGGTAAAGGAAAGTCCAAATGGGTCAAGAAGGACCACCCGTTAGCAAGGGAAAGTCCTAACTAAGGTTAAGCAAAGAAAAGTCCAAGTGGGTCAAGGAGGACCACACGTTAGCAAAGGAAAGTTCAAGTGGGTCAAGGAGGATCTCACATCAGTAAGGGAAAGTCCTAACTGAGGTTAGGCAAAGGAAAATCTAAATGGGTCAAGGAGGACCACAGTTAGTAAAGAAAAGTCCAAGTGAACCAAAAAGGATCGTACGTTGGCATGGGAAAGTCTTAACTAAGGTTATGTAAAAGAAAGTCCAAGTGAGTCAATGAGGACCGTAGTTAATGATCGGAAGTCCAACGGAAAATTGACACAAGAGAAAGATCAAGTGGGACAAAAAGTTGACCGAAGGTTGGGTAAGGAACCCCTAGACGTGAATTAAGCAAATTAGGGTTTGGTAATTGATTGAAGTAATCGATTGGGAGATTTGTGAACAAAAGTCGCTAAAACAATGGCTAAACTGATTGGCTCAATCCATTCAACCACTGCTAATCAATTGGGTCAATCGATTAGGCAGTGCTTTGCCGTAAGATGAGGGAATCGATTGAGGCAATCGAATAAGTAATCGATTAAGGTTTTTTCGCGAGTAAACAAAGAGTTGAGGAAACAATAAGGTAATCAATTAAGGCTCTCTGAATCGATTGGAATGACTCACCAATCAATTGGGGTCTGAAATAGAGTTGTTCTACATGTGCGTGAACAGTTGGATGATGTGGCAATCAATTAAGGATAAGCTGAATCGATTGGGAGGTGTCGAAGAACCCTAGAAAAAGGTTTTCGTGGACTTTTTTAAAGACATCTCTCTCGTACACTCTCCGTCAGTTCTTGAGCCCTTGGAAGATAAGTGTCGATGCACTTTCCAACGATCAAGAGGGAGATCGAGCAAGGTATTTATTGTATTGTATATTCATTTCCTTATTGTATTTTTTTATAGTCAGCTTGTGCGAGGTTTCTCCACCTCCGGATTGTTTCCGAAAATGAGTGTTTTTCATAGTGGAGTGTGTGCACTGTGTGAATTCTTAGATTAGTTATCTCAAGGAGGTGGATACCAAGTAAATCCTAATATTAGCAATTGCTTTGAGTTTTCTGTTGCAATAATATTATCGATGAAACGATTGGAGCTAATCACTCTCTCCTCTAGATCTTGGAGTGTCCTAACAACTTCTACTATAGCAAATCACTGTTCATAGTTAGTGTAGAAAATTACTTTTCACAATTACTATAATAATTACAGTTAATAATTACTATAGCATAGTGATTTCAAAAAATCTTAAAAATATGTCAAATCCCAATTTCGAGATTTAGAGTCTATAGGTCGATCGATATACCCTATCAATTAACTAATACTCATACTTCAGCCTTATCAAGGCTGAATTGTCATTTTTTTCTAATATTTGGTTGAGCTCAACTTTCTAGAACTTCCTTTGCTTAACATCAGGTCAACCTTGACCTGTTGAGACTGTTGATGCAAATATGCAATTAACCCCTAGTCAATGTTGACCAAGTTTACCAACCTTAAGTTGACTTGAGTTGGGGTTTTGATGTTTGATCAATATATCAGTTGGTCAAGTGAGATATCAAATAGATTAAGGTTGAATGGATACGTGACAGTCGATCAATATGTTAAGTTGGTTTAGCAAAAAGTCAAATACGTTAAAGTTGACTGAATATTTGACAAGATATGAAAAGTTCAAGTGGGTCACGGTCGATTGGACACTTGGCTGTCAAAAGTCTAACATGGAGTTGGTACGAGACGAAAAGTTCAAGTGGATTATGGTTAAACGACACTTGGTAATTGGAAGTCCAACAGGTAGTTGACAATAGAAAAGTCCAAGCGGGTCAAGGTTGACCGAACACTTGGTAATTGAAAGTCCAACAGAGAGTTGACATGAGGTGTAAAGTCTTGGTAAATCAAGGTTGACTGGATTCTAGGTAACGA
The DNA here is from genome assembly GCF_018446385.1 of Zingiber officinale. NCBI lineage: Eukaryota > Viridiplantae > Streptophyta > Magnoliopsida > Zingiberales > Zingiberaceae > Zingiber > Zingiber officinale. The sequence continues at coordinate 11,870,660 of NC_055991.1, read as the reverse complement.
TAAAGTTTTGGCAGGTCAAGGTTGACCAGCTGCTAAGTAACGATGAAGTCCCGGCAGGTCAAAGTTGACCAAATGCTAGGCAAGTGAAATCCCGATAGATCAAGGATTAACCAATATTGGGCAAATGAAGTCCTGATAGATTGAGGATAACAAAATATCTAACAAGACAAGAATTCAGCTTTAATAAGGCTAAAATAGGAGTATTAGTCAATTAATAGGATGTATCGATCGAATAATGGACGCAAAACTCTCAAAACCTCAAAAATACGATTGCTATAATACTAATGCAGTGTTTCTACAATACTGTGAATAATGTTTTCTATAGTGTTCTATAGTTACCGTCGATTGATGATGGGGTACTATAGCAAACAAAGAAAAAGGTTTTGTTCAGGTTTTGGGGTTTGCAAAACTCAATATCAGTCGACTAATTATAAGTGTCAGTTGATTGATGTCAATCATAACTGAATAGAAGCATGTCAATCCGATTTTTTTACTTAACTGATAGTTGACATCAGTCAAGTGATGTCAATCAAGAGGTGAATAGGAGCAGATCAATTTGACTATGAGATTCAACTTATTGCTATCAGTCAATTACTCAGATGAATCAGTTGATTGATGTTCAAATGATTAAAAAATCAGACAGATTTCAAAAAGTTCAGAGGTCGTTCAACAACAAGAATAGTGTTGGAGACCATATCAATTGACTGATGGGTAAGATTAGTCGACTAATAGGCTGAAATCAGCCCCAACCTAAAGGCTTTAAAAGAGCTAGGAGATTTGAAGTGTCGGTTCATGGAGGTTTGAGAGTGAAGTGTTGATGCATTTTCACACCAATAAGGGGCAATTCCAAACAATAAGAAAGCGTTCAAAGCATAATTCATGTAAAGTTGTTTATACTTATTGTATTTGCTTTCGTCCCCTATATTCTTGTTGTATTGTTGTAATCAAATATTGTAAGAGACTTTTCCGCTTCAGAAGGTATCCGAGAAGGAAAAGATTTAGTGATGGTAGATCGCTAGGACTAGGTCTTAGATTAGTCACCTTAAGAGTCGAATGCCAAGTAAAATCTCAGTATTGTACATGTGGCGTCAAGGTTGATTCAAATTTCCATTGTGCATTCAAACTATGAGCACACAATTAAGACAAAGTGATCAGAGATATTCACCGCCCCTCTAGCTCGCCAAGTCCTAACATAGTATCTAGTTAACCTTGACCTACCGAGACTTCATCGTTGTCTAGCATCTGATTAATCTTGACCTGTCTGGACTTCATCATTAATTAGTATTGGTCAACCTTGACCTATCGATACTTCCTTATTGTCTAGCATCCAGTTAATCTTGACTTGTTAGAACTTCACGCCTTATATCAAACCCTTGTTGGACTTATGACTGTCAAGTGTCCGGTCAACCATGAACTATTTGGACTTTTCTCTTGCAAACTAACATACAAACTCGAGTCACACTGAGTATGGTCAACCGAGCTTAGTAAATATTGACCAAAGTTCAATTACACTAACAACTGTTCACAAGCCCGAGTGGGTTGCAGCGCTCGACTACCGTGTCCCAAGTCTGAGTGAGTTGTGGCTGACTCCCGTGCATGCCCAATCACCCAGAATTCGATCAACCCGAGTCTAAGTGGATTGTTGGGTACTCGCTCGAGAACCCTGACTTTGAGATCGCGCATGAGTTCGTGGCCGACTACCTGAGTGTCTCACATGTTTGAGCAGCCCAAGCTCCTCGAGCACCCCGAACCTAATTTTGTTTGCTCAAACCTCCTAACCCCAAATTCAGGATTTAGGGTTTGCTAATCAATTGTTACTACCTAGTAATCAACTGACAACTATATTTCAATCTTTTCAAGACCGAATTCTCATCTTTTCATATCTTGTTAAGTATTCGATCAATTAACTTAACATATTGATTGACTTTCAAATATCTGGTCAATCTTGACTATTTAATATCTCATTCAACCAACTAATATACTGATCAAATATCGAACCCCCAACTCAACTTTCATCAACCTAATTAACTTTGACTATAGGTCAATTGTACTAATAATTTATGTTGAATTCATGTAAGTCTTGCAAACTCCACTCAAAAGTTTCAAAAGTTCCTTACATTTAAAGAGATGAATTTAAGTTAAAAATATATAATAAGATGTTATCCAAAGTGGAATAAAAAATATATTTGATAATAACTCATTTATAAAAATATTTAATAAAAAATATACATTTCGTTTTTTACAATTTATATAAAGGAGCGAATACGTGAGCACTCATTCATAAAAATTTCAGTTGTGGATCTACAAAGAAAACATCACTAAGGCAAATATATATCAGTATATATATTTACTAATAAAAACCATAGTTTATATATCAATCTGAATAAAAAAAAATACTTATTAGTATACCTAATTTACTACAGAACTCAAACTTCACTGCTGCAAATTTTGTATTAATTTTCTTTTTAAAAATTTTCCAAGAAAAAAAAAGGAGAAAGGGAAAAGATCTCTGCCTAGTTGGGAATAGCTTTTCCATATTGCTTGTACTCTTCCTGCTGCTTCCAAGTCTTTAACAAACTATTGAAATCCTGCAACGTCATGCCCGGCCTTCATATAGTTCACTAGCATCGATCAAAAATTAATGAACAAAACACTGCAATCAAGGAATCGTAATGAAAAGGCAGGCAAGCAGGCAGACAGACAGGCAGATCCTGGACGTCAGTGGCTGAGGTGAACGCGTACAAGAGCGACGGAAGGAGGAGAGGGACCGAGTGGGGCGGAGGCGTTGCTGTCATGCCACAGTGGCGAGGCCAACAGGCGCATTCATTCAGCTGACCGCCCTCCGTTACCGGCCAAAACTGCTGCAGCTCTTCCGTCTGCTGCTCGAATTATTGCTGCTCCTATTTTTGTCTTTTTCTTTTTTCTTTTTTTGAAACAGAAGCATCAAATTTAAATTTATCAATTAAAAGTATTCTTCTTTAAATTTGATTCTAATCTTGTAAAATTTCATTATTAGCTATAACTCATCGTCATGCTGGAGTAAATTGAAGAGCTGCAATCTTCAACATTAATTTAAGGTTCTACAAGCTCATTAGAGGTCATCCCTTACCTCTGTCCGCAATTTCAGACCCCTTTTTATAAGAACACCACTAAAACTCTCTCATATCTACATTAATGTTGTATTACTCGTATCCACATTATTTGCGCATTTATCATATCCATATTAATGATGCATTAATTGCAATAGGGACGATGATACTGTGGTGGAGGGTATCCCATTGTATCTACTATCGTAACAACTAGTATCATGTGGATAATTAAGGCATATCCTGTCGGTCTAGGGGGCATGCCTCGGTCGGCTTGACCATAGCCCTCCGATTGGATTGACCATTTGTCCGGTCAGCATGACCATATGTCCGGTTGACCAAACCATCCAGGACTAGAGCCCAACCAGAGGTGAAGTATAAGGGGAATTTGGTCAAGGATAAGTAAATACAACCGAGAAGTATGGATAGTGTCCGATCAAAAGAAACATAGAGCATTTGGTTGGACGAAAGCAAGGTTAATTATATGAGTATACAAAGTGGCCTAAGCATATGGTTCTCTTTCTTTGATTTTTCCTCTCTCTCCCTCTCTTCTTTCTTTTTTTAAATGTGAATAGGGCTGTAAACAAGTCGAGCCGAGCCGAGCTTTAGGGTGTTCAAGCTTGTTTGATAAGATAACCGAGCCGAGCCGAGCCGAGCTTAAAATGAACCAAGCTTTTGAAATGAGTGTTCAAGCTTGGCTTGGTTTAGTTTTTATGAGCTTGAGCTTGTTTGAAGCTTGGCTTGAGCTTGGTTCGTTTAGATGTTATCAAGCTCTCAATTCAAGCTTGGCTTGAGCTTGGTTTAAGCTTGGTTCGAGCTTGGCTTGAGCTTGGTTTGAGCTTGGTTCGTTTAGATGTTATCAAGCTCTCAATTCAAGCTTGTTTAATTGTTTGAAATTTTTAATTGTTTGATTAGTTATTAAGATTGATCATTTAAATTTATTTATTTATTTTATTATTTATTTAGCATATTGAAAAGAGTTTTATTAATAAATATGGTTCGTGAACATTGTTCACGAACGTTGTTCACGAACGTTAACGAGCTGAACACATATGTGTTCAAGCTTATTTGTTTAGCTTAACGAGTTGTTCAAGTTTGTTTGTTTAATCAATCTTATGTATAATGAACGAACATAAACAAGCTCTTACCAAGCCGAACACCAAGCTTGTTCACGAACGCTTGGTTCATTTACAGCCCTAAATGTGATGGGATTCTCTACTCGCGCACCAAATTGTCCTTCGATGCCTATTCCCTAGCAAATCTTATAAACCTTTATTATGTTCCCCCTACTGAATTGACGTAATATCTTAACAGTTAGATTTGCATAAATAGCTTGTCTTAGTCTTAGATGAAGCGAGAGAGCATTATTATGTCATGTGGGAAACTGATTCATAAAATATCTCGTCTTTTAAGAAATGACAGAAAAAAACAAGAAAGAAATTTTGCACTCCTAAGTTTTTAAAATCAAATGATGCTCTGAAATTTGTCCTTCCAAAAGATCAGACTCTTTCCCCTTGCATTCGTCCTCCTCCTCCTCCCTAACTGTGTATGCATGTCATTTACTCCATTTCAGAATGTGTGGAGACTATTTCCCCGACTAAAACTCCACAACCGTGCCTCTGCTCTTGGCAGGGCCGATCCAGTCCCCTGGATCTTTAGCTGGATTTAGAGTGTCGAGATTCCAGGAATTCACATGGCGTGACGTCCCCGGCCGGCCCCAACCACGTACGGAGGCGCCTAATTAGATTTCACCAGCGCCGGACATTAAAGCTGTGACAGGCGGGCAGAAGAAGCAGCAGCAGCTCCACCGATCGATCGCATGCAAATTATATAAATGGATCCGCACATGCGAAAACCGTCGAATCAAATCGTGTCGGAGAAGCAGACAAATGTGATGGTCCATGGCATTAAGCTGATTAATTGCGATTTGCAGTCGCACGCTTAGTCAAGGAAAAGGGCACGAGACAACATTAATGGTCTGGATAAAAAAAAAACATTTCTAAAGCCCATTTCAAGTGAAATAGACGTTTAATATAAATATTTACATTTGTTTGCTATATGTAATAAAGAAGGAATAATATTCACGAGGATAAAAGATCACTATGTGATATACTGTATCTCACGCATGCATCCGACTGATCCATCAAGACCAACTTTGGCTACTGACTTATGTTTGCACACTTTGATTAATTCGATCGACCAACTAGTACATCTCACCTAAATCGAATCTGGCCACACTGATATATTATATCCAACTTTCACCGTCAGACCTGATTTGCTTGTCCAATTTGGACGTCCACCTTGCCTAATGAAACATAAGAATACTAGAAAAAAATAATAATAATAACCACTCTCGTGAACTATTATTGCAAAGGGGTAATTTATGCATCACGTAGGCATCAGAAAACAAAACACGGCAGGCACGCAAAATGACCTTGTAACCTCAAGGAATGGAAGCTTTTCATAAACCAGCGTAGAAGCTCTAAACTATTATATACAATCAAAACCCACTCGCATGGACACTCTGCTGTACAAATATACCATCTTTATTACTAAGAGATACAACGTGCTCGAGTTCTCAGTACTCTCCCTAATACAACTAAACAAATGTGCGATGTTAAGAGATGCTGCATGGGCTACAGAGAGAAATGCATGCACCATCAGCTGTAAGAATATTCTTGTAGTTATTCTCCTTGAACCCTAGATAACAAAATACTTGTGTTAGCGTGTCAATTTGACAGTATTAGGACCAACTGATATTGTGTGGCGAGCGAATCAACTCACACAAGAGGGATAATTGCAGCATCTCTTGAATGAAACAAGTTGCTGATATTATGTGCATTAACTTCTTCCATATCATTGCCATAAGTTGAAAGTAGCATTCTCTGCATGAGGTTATTGTAAGAAAGTTCGTAAGTCTGTAAGTTAGTAACAAGCATAAAAATCTAAAAACATGCGACCTTGACAAGATAAATTTAGGCACAGTAATTTCAAAATAGCAAGTGACATGTGTTCTTGATAAAAGTAGGAATAAATTTGGGTTGCAACCATTTACAAGAAACCAGAGTTAAATAATGCAAACACGAGTCCCAAAAAAACATACGGAGTTTGTAAGCATGCAACATTCAGTACTGTTCTTTAGACGTTAAAATAAATGGATGACCACAACGAATACTCTTGCTTGAGCTAATTTTTTGCAAGCCATACAAGATCACCTTAAAATGTGAACACACCAGTGTCAGACAATGTTGTATCTTCTAAGGAAATGTCATTGCACAAACATCAAGTCAATTGTTCATTATTATTGCCAGACAGACCATTCTGCCAAAGTTGAGCTAACTATAAAGATTGCTACATGAACTGACAGCCACTAAACTTCCAGCTATCTTTCAGTTTTGAAAGTCAAATACTCTATTGTTCATCTGGATTAGAACAATAAATGTTGAGGGAAAATTCTACTGATTATCCATGTGATCATCGCCATCATATCCTTCGCATGCAATTCACATGCTTAACAGATGTTCAACAAGATTTGGTTGAAAGTGTGGTGGTAAATCCTAATTCTGAAGACACGCAAACACATCCAAATCAGTAATAGGCAAAGGCCATCCAACTATTAGATTCCAAGTCAACAAACCCAGGAGTAGCAAGTTCAGATAGTTTCTAACAAGAAACAATCAGGTTTTGCAGATTCCAAGCACAATATCAGAAGTCAATCGGAGCTGAGTTCAGCTAATGATTATTCAGTTTGTGTCTCGTATAACCAAATTTCAAGCCCATTAACTGTGGCTTCACATTGATTGTTGAAAGTTAACAGTTGACTTGAAATGTAGCACCCTGGAAATGAACACAGTAAGCAAAAGAAAAACAAGACTACTAAATCTTCTGTTCTGGAGATAACCGTATGCATCCACAATGAGGAGAAGAAACAATTCCAATGGGAAAATCATAACGGAAGATACATTCCCTACCACAAACCCACTTAAGAAGGCAACTTCGCCAACTCAGCAAATTCATCTGTCCAACCAGGTATAAGGAAACACACACGCAAGATGGATATAACATCAGGAGGAGGTTGGCTTGTGTGATGGCAGAGTGATGTGATCATGAAATCAGTGGAGCTTTGTAAGTTACCTTTATAATGGAGTCATTCATGGGTTCATGCAATATAGATTGATTATAGTTATTGTAATGAAGTCCTGTAGTTTGGTCAGCTAATTCAAGGTTTTCTACAGGAATTATCCAAGTTGTGGTCTACTAGTTAAGCCCTATAGTTTGGCTGTCAAGTTGTAGAAGGCGGGGACAATGGTTCAAACCGTGTTTGTAGACAATATCAATACAAGCAATACAACAAACAAATCATTATCTCTTGGACAACACAGCACAAGTAGGGATCATTACTTACCCAGCAATTCCACACATTTGTGTGACACAACGATTTTGCAAGAGGAGAGTTTTGGAGAACCAAGTACTTTACTGATTAGTGAGCAAATGAGTGAATAATTGAAAAAAAAAAAATCATAGGGAGCTCATTTATAGAACATACAATAGCTCTGTCTCCTTAGATTTGGTGTAAGTTCACTTGTTTGCTAGAGATACTAAAAAAAATACTAGCATGTGCACTGTTTATGTTATTGGACTGATTTATTTTTAAAAAAAATTAAAGGTCAAATTCTACATTACTTGGACTTGTTACAAAAGAATGGGGCTGCAGCAAGCTTCATGCTGAACAACCTAAGTGGGATTTTGAAAGGATCTAAGCATCAAATAATCACCACTTGGCCATTCCAACCAACCCTGACAGACTAAACACCCTTCTTCTCACACAATCTTAAGCACACAAAATATGTATATTGAAAAAAATGCCAATAGCTCCATATCACCCACATCAAGAGCCATTTTAGTAGGATAACAACTTCAGCCCAATCAATGTCTCCACATTTCACATATTCGGATCAGTTGGTGCATGTTCCTAGGATCAGTTGGTGCATGTTCCTACCCAACTTGCTCAAGTCAGACTCATGGATTTTTTTTTTCTAAAAAAAAATGACTTAGTTGGTTCACGAATGTCCAAGATACTCTTTTAGACAACCTGATCAGAGATACTAGTAGAATCCAAGGTGGTGAATTTTAGTTGGTTCAGGAATGTCCAAGATACTCTCTTAGACAACCTAATCAGAGTTACTAGTAGAATCCAAGATGGCTTGTGGTTAACTGATATGGCCCTTCTTTGCTGTCCTCTTCTATGCGTTAAAAGGTCAATGCTCCATTGGTGTCCAGAGGATTCTTTGGTCTCTGTAGTTATCTGAAGAGGATAAGTACAAAAGACGAAGTGAACACATCAGTGGTATGCCTTCCTCCCTTCTAGTACCAACAACACTATCCAACCTTGAAATCCTATTTCTTTTCCTGTTAGTAGGACCAGTCACCAGTTTTCTATGATTCTGGCTTCTGCAAATACTAATGTCAGTGTTAATAATTATATGGGTCTTAACATATAAATTTAGTCACACAAGGGTTATTAAATCATTATCCGCTTAATTAATCCTATTGATAGGTGTAATTGTTCTTTTGACTAGATAATACAATTTTATCCCTCTCAACTCGGTGAGGAATTAGGAGAATCCTAGAATTCTTTACTATGGTTTCCATTTGAGAGGGAGGCTAAGATTTTGCACAAAGCAAACTCCACTATAACCCTACACCACCATCTCTCCAAAATCTCTCCTTGTCACTCGAGCATGCCATAGAATCGATGCACATATGCCACCCCTCCATCCTCTGCCACAGTACATCATCCTTCCTTTTCTCCTTCTATGTGTGTATGCAGACCCACATCTATATGTTAAAATATCACCAACTCATGGACGGGCCTAGAAGTTACCAGAGCTTACTAGAACTTTCCACAAGCTTCTAGAGTGTTGTAAGTTTCTTTTTAAGACCTAGAAGAGTCTAGGTAATCCTAGGAAAGGCATAGAGAAGAAGAAAATATCTAAACATATGGCTAGAAAGATCTCTCTAAAATGTTTTGTGAAAATATCTAACCGCCATCCACTCCAACAAATAGGGTGGTAGATGCCATAACAATGAAGAGAAGAAACAATAAACAAGAGAAGAAGAAATAAAAATGAGTGTGAGGTGTGCGAGTGGAGCTACTGTGTAAACAATCCAATTAGATCAATAAAGTTATTCAAATTCCAAAGCTTCAACTTTCCATTTTGCAACATTTGGTATTAGAGTCATCCTGATTAGGGATGCAACAATTTCTCTACACCAAGGTTTGAAATTTAAGCAATTTCGATCTTTCACTAGAACCATATTGTTTCACTATCGTGCAGGCGTTCGGATATATGGTGCCAGTGGTAAATTAGAGATAAAAGGAAAACAAACATAAAGAAAAAGAAAAATATAGCACAACTATATAGTTTGTTTTCCATTTGAAATGCTAGAATTTTTACATTATCATATACGGAGACAAACTTTAAAAAAAACATTATCACAATTTAGCATGGGTATTGAGTGTTGCCATGAAATCATATTTGTTGACATGAATGATATGAGAGATCATCTCAGTGCCAAGTTGTATCGAATTTCAATAATTTATCAAAATAATAGGTTTTGACCATTTCTCTAGGCACAATATGAGATTTCTAATCATGCTCTACACAATCAAGGGCCATCCTCAATTAATCTCTCCTACTATGGTCACCATTTCAACAATATTACAAGGAGGCAAGGACTCGATCCTGGAGAAGCTATTATCCATGTATATTCTGGAATTGTGAAGTTAGTTGGTCAGGACTAAGCCTAATTAGTATAGGCTAGGATCTTACTACATCATGATGTTTAATCAAGTGGAAATACTGGTCATCAATTAAAATAGCCACATGACAAGAGGGAAGTTGATGATCCTGACCCAATACAAATGTAATAAAGTGATGGTGACTGGATGATATAAGGCTTCTGATCTAGCAAGTCAGATGTGCAAAAATTACAACTCACATGAGTTCTAAACATGGTGAATAATGTCTTCCACATGATGAAGAAAAGTCTACCTTCTGTTGCATAACTCACAATTCTATGGAACTATATGGTTTTTGGTATTGGAGATGTGAAAGTATATTGACAACTAAGATTGAGACACATGAATAACTCGCATGCATGTCTGGAGCACAGCAGCTATCCCAGATTACAAGTGAGTGATGAATCAGTCTTTCGTGAAAGGTCTTCGCCAGTAGGAAGTGCCAAGAGATAGAACAAGGGATTTGGCCTGTGAGATTCTTTTTCCATAACATGGTATCAAAGTCATAACTCTGATCCACATTGGTCATCTACATGTATGTCTCAGATCTATACCTTCTCTCTCATCATTGCTCAGCGTCGTCTCTCACTCAGATGACATCAACAAGAGTCGTCCATAAGGGATAACCACAGGCGCCATCCTAGTAAAGCCCATTAAGTGTTTGTTGGTTGTTGTTGAACCTCTAGTAGCAATGCTCAATGAACACTTTGGCAACTGCATCAGGATCCATTGCCTGTCACTAAGGCATCTCTTTTTGGAGCATCCATGTTGAATATTCCCCATGTGAGCATCCTCACCACTGCCTCTCCGGCCAAGCATCCCTGCGTGAGTGCCCTAATTGCCTCTCAACACACGCATCCACCCCTTCACGCTAGTTGATGAGAAATCACAAAGGTCCTCATCTTCTTGGTCTTCTTCAGGGTCAATACTGACTTCATGGCCTTGGCAACTTTCTCACCGTCCTTTCTCATTAGGTTTCATCTAAGTGACTTTTGGAATCATCTGATCTTTGAAAATGTTACCCAAGCAGTTGAACTAGCACTGAGTCAACTCTCTGCCAGCCAAGTGTTTAAGCTCACCAACGTCTTCCTTAATGACACCTTATGAACACTTATAAATTTCCTCCTTGTTAAATAGCCTCTTCGCCATTGCTATGCTTGGAGAACCCAACAGAAGAAACATGCTACTAAGCTGAAGCTTTCCTTCCTTCTAAGGACTCCTCGTTGGTGTCCTAATTCAGTCGATCCATTACTAAAATATTGGATTCGATCTCCACTAAACCATCACTGTCTAGTTGCACTGTTGTTATAGGAGCACTTAAAACTTGAGTTATTAGTGTTTTATCCCAATGGGTTACCTTATTGGTTCATATAGAAATGTCTACTACTTTCTGCACACAATTAGATCTTCTTTATGAATTTTAGCCTCGAAGCCTCTCCATACATTTCTGGTGACATATCGTCTTTCTCTATGATCACACCACCAGCAGTTTTCCATGATATATCTGAACCTACTAAAAAAGAGTGTTAGAAATGGAAATAATAGAGGGATGAATATATAAATATTCTCCCGGACATATTCGTAATATTGCTTGGTGAATCATACAAGAAGAAAGGGAGAACAGGTACCCCACGGAATTCTTTCCTGTAACAAGATGATTGAGCTTGGTAAGCAATTTATAGAGTCCATAAGCCATATGTGTCTTAATCTAGGTATTATGAACATTGCTTTAGTTCAGTATCTTACAAAAGGAAAAGATATAGATGTTAATAGGTGCCGTCCAAGGTGACAATCATTTCTTTTGGCAGTTCGAATACGTAATTAGAAAATTGGTAACTAAGTTTTTGAGAGGTCCAGAAGTGAGTTCATTTATGACAAAAGCGTAATTTACATTATATGTGCATTGGCTTGGATTCATTTATGACAAAAGTATTTACACTAAATGTGAATTGGTTAAGGGGAAGGATTGAGGGCCTGATGGTAAATAGATCACAGTTTACCAGTAATTTTCGAACTTAGGAAGATAAATGTAAAATAAGATACTATATATACAGATAGATAGATACAGAGAGAGGATTGTGTTAGAAACAATGACCTAAAAATTTTCCCACATTTAGTAACAAAATTTGTATTATCACACATTCCTACACAAAATGATTGAGATACCCATGAGGATATAAACAACCCAAATAACAAAATCAAATAAATCATAAGAAAATCCAGCTGAAAAAGATAAACAGGTTTAATATGGGGACAAAATTAATATTTACAAGATTAGCATACTTACATGATCCTCAGACTCTGGACAAGTCAAATTCAAAGCCAAGTTCCTCATCAGTATTAGTACCTGACATTAGTGACAGGAATCATTAGTTCTAGTTTCTTCAGCTAAAGTTCAACCTATTCCCAATCCATGTGCTTAAATTTAAGTATCATGGAAAAAATTAGTTATACAAAGATTGTATCTTGCTAAAACATATATTTAAGCAGATGGTGTTTATTAATGAAACAAGCAGTTAAGACGCTCATCCTATTTTCATATATACTATTTTGCGTTGGTTGTTAATCCAAATTGGCAAATATTTCAATTGGACTTCAAAAATGAGATTCTATATGGCAATTATTTTGAAGGGTTTGTGAGAGAAAAACTAATAGATGCATTGTTCAAGGAGGAAACTAAAATATGCAAACACAAAAAAAAGTAATGATCATCTCAGATAAAGTTCTCATACGTCACTCACATAATGCCACCAAAATAGTAACGTTGACAGTTCATATTGACAAGATTCCTTTAACTGACATATATGCCTAAGTTATCATATAAGTTAAAAGTATCTAGAAGAAACTAAGATTGCTATTGAAAATTTGAGAAGTCCCATTATTTCCTTGAATGAAAGTTTCTTATATTTCTAAAGGTATATCTTCATGAAAGAAATGTCATTGATCTTTTGCCCAAAAAAAAGAAGAAGATTTGATCGGAAGCAAAGCAGCAGATGCTTGATTATTTAAATTATAAACTTTGCCCAAAAATTTAATATAAAGATTGTCCCCATGATTGAAGATGTGTGGAAAATCTCATTTGTGTTCAAGCTTTTTTTTTTTTTTTATCAAGCTGAGACATAAGAGAGATCAAATCACAAAAAGTTACCACAGTGACTAGAAATCACAAAACAAGTTCTTCTAAAAGAAAAATTGTCAAAATATCCTACCTAACCAGTCACACATTGTTTATGTGGAGTTCTGAACCATATACATGACTACTTTGTAAAAATTTCTTTTGATGTTAAAAAACTTTAAGAAAATTGATACTGCAAGAAACTTACAGTTTCAACATCAATTGGATCCATTGCTTTCAACTTTTGCAAATGTCCACTTGCGCTAGGATCAAACAAACTGCCAAGAAAGCCATACACCTGGGCGAAGTCTGGCATGACTTACGAAAATAAAAATAAAGGTAAGAAAGTAAGGAAGAGAAGAAGGGAAATGAAGAAATATGAAAAAAAATACAAACAGCAGTTTAAAATAGTGTGGTTGATGATGAAATTAGGTTCTTAATTTGGACAGGCGGCTAGAATGTTATATAGGTGGAAGACAGCACTCACTGGGAAGAGATGTGACCAAATTTTCCTGATCAATTGCTTCACAAGCAGACCATGTTCCAGGGCTCTCAGTGCTAGTACAGCTGGAATTGTTTGCTGTCAAAACTCCTGCATTTACTACAGCATCTGCAAATTTAACTGAGCAATCAGAAGACAAATCAAAAAGGTCAAAAGATAGATGAAATCAAAACAGCAGACCTTTCTTAAGATGGCAGGTACTGACAGGCTGCTCTGATCTTTGAATCAAAGAAGAAACTGTCATGGTAGTGTGGTTCCCAGGCATGGATGTACTTTCTCTTGTAGAAGAAACGCCTGCATCAAGTGGACAGGATGCATAGAATACATTTTTGGGTTCAGGTATCTGAGAAACTATTTTTGATCCAAAAATAATAATTTCTTAGCTGCATCTTACAATTGAAAAAAAAACAAGTACTATGAACTGTGCAAACCATTTTTAGCAGCTTTCTGAGGATATGGATGAACCGCCTTTCTCTTAGGTCGAGGTGGTGGCACATGCTCATTTGTACCATTCTTCTGAACTTTTAGAAAGTATTTTTGTGCATGGCTCCTTATCTATAAAGATAAGATTTAATATGTGAACATCAATCACACCAAGTTACTGATGGTATCGGAATGTATATTGGCATGATGGTTATGAGAACATATAAAATAAAATACTGATGAAATATAATGAAATATAATGGAATATAATTCTAAGTTAATGGTTCATTCATGTGTCTGATGCAAATCATCTGCAAACTGCATAAACTTGCAAACTAACCATTACATGCGGCAAATATAACATATTGTGATTTTGCCCTATCCAAAAGACAGAATATTCGAGAAAGAGATTCAGGTTTTTGTTTAGAGAAAGTAGGCATCTAAAATCAGGCCTAAGGTCAAACTCATGAAAAAAAAGCACAATCATACAACCAATTCCCATTTCAATTAGAAAGAAATTATGTAATTAACCAAAAAAATTCAAATAGAAGAACATTGAAAACAATTATATTACCAAACTATAATATATACATAGTTTAATTTTTTTAAAAAAAAAGGTATTTCGGTGCATGAAGCTGCCAATGCACGCTTCCGGGAAAGGGTCGGATCACATTACGTTTATTGTACGCGGCCCTACCCTGCATTGCAAGATGATGTTTCCACGACTCAAACCCGTGACCACAAGGTCGCACGGTAGCAACTTTAGTGTTACGCCAAGACTTCCCTTCACATAGTTTGATTGCCAGCATAAATATAATTAAATCACTCTGCATTTCAGTTGAAAGAATCAAAAGCTTGCTGAAGGATTGCATGGGTGCTCTCCACTACTTATGCCATGAGTAGAGAAGGATTGACAATAGTACAACCCAACATAAACCTGAAATTCTACCTAAATCACTATCAGCCCATATTTAAAAAAAAAAAAAAAAACTTCAACCTATAAATTTGGATCCATAGAGATGAGAGCTAACACACAACCAAACCACCCACAGATGACACAAATGTATTTTACAAAGCACTTATGCTCACATAGACAGGCATCTAGTGCTAACTTGTAATGTATACATCCTACAACATACAATATATAATACTAAGTACAGAGGTGACTCAGAAGCTTACCTGGATCACTGTCTTTGACCCCACAAATGCCTCTATCTTTTTCCAATCTCGGTCAAAACTGCAATCAGCAAAAGATCAGAAATCAATTATACACAAGAAATTTGCAACATTATTTATATGTCAATGAACTATATCTGCAAACTAACTCACGTTCATTCTTTGAGAATCAGAAAGTAGAAATTTCTACGGGCATGAATAAATGACGGAAATCTATTTTTCTCATCTTATAATAGAGCAATAGTGCTTATTTTACTTTAAAAAAATGAGGATCCATTTAAATTGTATTAAGACAATCTTAACGAAGAACCTAGAGAAATGAAGTAGCATGCCACCACACTTATCAGTAAAAAATTAGTGATGTTAAGCCTTGATGGCTTTGAAGTGATCAATATAATCAATTGTGAAGGTACATTTTAATTTAAATTTGACCTTAAAAAATTAACAAAAACAATTGCACGCCCGCAATCAATAGCACGTTTATGCATGGTAAATTGCAGCCAGCAGATCCTGCAGTACCAACAGAAAAGACCAAAGATCCACCATGCGAATCGAAAGAAAGCGTAACTAGGCGATTAAGTTATCGCCATTACAGAACGCAAATACGCGTCCTAAAATAAGCAATATCCAAAACCAATGAAAACTCAAATCCAAACATCACGAAGAAACCATATACTATAACTAAGAACTAGTAAATCTGATAACGCTAGCACCAAAACCCAATCTTGCAATACAAGAATCGGGACACAGGGAAAACTCACAGCTGTAGGGCCTCAAGGAACTTGTCGTGATCCTGCTCGGTCCAACTCTCCCTCGACTTCGTAATCGTGTAGGCCTTTCGGGTCTTCTTCCCAAGGTCATCCGACGAAGGCAGGTCGTTACCGTCAACGGCCATCGATGAGGACCGGTCCGGGCAATAGACGACACAAGGCGGCTCCCTTCCGCCTCCAGCTTCCATCGTGATGGCTTTGGCGAGTATCATGGAGAGAGAGTTCGATCGAGGCGAGAGTGGAAGCTGAGAGTGGATGAGATCGAGGAGACGACAGAAGAGGATGAGGCTTCGACTGCTTTTGCGTCTCTTCCGTCCAAGTTGCCTTCTGTATTAAAATAACGAAAATTTTTTATAAATTTGTGGTGGACTGACATTTGCTGAACCAACGGAGCCAAATATCGGGGCACGCAAACAGATGCGTGTGGAATATTACACGCTTTGCGGATGGGCAACGATGTGATGTGGGGTCAAGCAGCTTGGGGGTCTGAAAGAAGGTAGCGTCTATGAGTAGATTATAAGAGCAATGATATTTGAGGCGGTGAGAGAGAGTCCCATGGAAACTCTATGCGCGGCATCCATCCGCGGTCCATACTGCCGGTTTCATGCGGGTGTGGAATTTTCACCATATTTTTTTACTTATTGCATATTATTCCAAGTGCATATAAATTTGCCAGTTTATTTATTTCTTAATGATATATATATAGTTGATTTATAAATTAAAATTATAAAATTTATTTATTTATTTAAAATGTTTTATCTTATTTATAATAAGAAATTTATTGATAAAAATAATTCAAATGTTTTATTTATAGATATTATTTATGACAGAAATGATATGATGTGGACAAAGCCGAGCGGATCGCTGCGGACTTGCCTTCCTGATCGGTCTACAGACCTCCTGATCGATCTGTAAACCGATCAGAAAGGTAAATCTGCATCGATTCGCACGACTTTGTTCGTAGCATATCATTTATGTTATTTATGAATACTATTTATAATTTATATTAATGGACATTAACAAATTGAATACGAACGTATCTGAATTTATTTATTTAGTTTAATAATAATTTAATTTTTTTTATTTAATTAATATTTTATATATTAAATAGATATAAAAAAAATTTATCACATTAACTTCCTATACAATCCTATAGATAATACCAGTTTAGATTAAATTAATAAATATAAGATAAAATATACATTTAAAATAGGACAGACAAGATAAAAGTCGCACTAAAAAAATACCAATGCTCAGATTTTTTTTTCTTATAAATACATAGATTATTATTTTAAATTATATTTCTATTTTATTTATTGACTATAAAAATCGCAATCGTCACCTTCATACCTCTTCAGATGGAAACGGAAGTAAATCAGGAGGAAATTTCGCCTAACAATAACCTGCATGTAGAGAAGGCTAGCTTGAAATAATTAACGGAGCGTTCCGTACTTATTAGAAATTAACCTCGGATCCATTAACAATAATATTTTTGTATGAGTTAACTACGCCGGACTATTTCTATATTATTTATAGTATGAGAAGAGATAACTAATAATTTTGGATTTGACTCAAAAAAAATTGTTGGTATTTTACTAATTAAGGAATGTTTTTTTAATTGACATCAAATATCTAAACTTTTCACTCGACTAATCCTTGGAATGGTTGGTCTAACCTCATAAAAAAAAATTATCAATCGTTCTAATAAATTAGGGAAGTGCACGGAATTTACTTTTAAATTGATTGATAGTTGTTAAAAAAATTGGAAAAAAAAAATCAATTCAATATTTTTTTACAATTTAATATCTAAATTTGTTTGAAGTAGATAATCTTCCCTAATTTATTTATTGATAAATTCATAACACAACTTATAAACATTCATTTTATTTGAGATTCCAACTTTAATACTTTTAAACTTACTCTTATTTTGTCATTAATCACCCTCTAGAGATATATTAAATGTAATAGCTGATCAATCAGTCAACTTATGATGCGTCAAATTCATACATGCATTATACGGTCACATGCATGGTTACTCAATTCCAAGGATGGACCAGGTGGAAGTAGATCTCCTGGTCCGTAAATTACGGATTAGGAGATGATCCACTATATGTGGACCTTTGATTTGAATAAACCCCACTTATTTAAAGATAGGGTCCATTCAAATCAAAGGTCCAAATCAATGGACCATCCCCTGGTCCACAATTTGCGAACCAAGAGATTCCTGCTGGGACCAAGTTGGTATTTTAATAGATAATTGATTCAATCAATTTTAAGATTAATTTTTAACCAACATAAGATATTTTATTTGATAGCTGAGGTAGAAGACCGCTATAGAATAAATATTTCCTATGATTTATCTCATTCTAGAAAATATGAGATCATCCGTCAAAAATGATTACTCATGTTTAATTTTTTTAAATTATAAAATGTTTTTTAAACATAATTAATATATGAATTTTTCTCTATCAAGATCTTGAAGATCATGAATTGAATATTAAATTAATTAATTAATAGTCATTAAATACTTTTAATTAAAAATATTGGACAATTTTATAGAACATAAAATCAGGAGAAAAGATTTAACGGTAAATCTGGCCAGATTCTGGCCAGGCAAAAAATTAATTAAAATTTTAATTAAGTATTATTATTAAAAATTAATTAAGAATTGTTTTTAAAAGTAAATATGAAAATAGATGAAAAAGTATATAATGGACTTATCAACTATGATATTATTTACACATTTTAATGATCTTAAAAATTTTAAAATAAATATTTTAGTCATAAAATTCCGACGATTTAGTATTATCCTAATTTAAATAGCCGTAAGGAATGACTTTGATACAATAATATCAATTTGATATATATTATAATTTTTTAGCACCATTATGAAATTTATTATTAATTTTTGCTAAAAGAGCTTTTTTTTCTGTCGGATTTATACATGCAGTATTATTAGGCCTAGGAAGATGTATGGTCATGCATGTGCATGCATGGCAAGAAAATGCATATAAATTATATAATTTTAAGAATAAAAAGTGAAAATGGGTGGTCATGATTACTTAAAATATTACATAATTTAAAAAACAAAAATAGATTGTCAACCATCTCACCCGTGATCCCACTTGTCAAACGTATAATAAGCGACAATAATTATATCGAGCCAAGCCCCACCCAATTTGTTTAGGATAGTTGGGATGATGTTGACTTGCCCTATGTGCTCAAGACAATAACGGTTGGCTATAATTTGATATTCTTGTATTTATCCTTTTTTGGGTTGTATTACCAGATAAATCTAAAACTACGATCATTTCTTATCCAACCGTTAATGTCCTAGATTTTTTATCCTAGAGAAAAAAATAGCTCTCCACGCTACAGTGAGAATTCGAATCGTAGCTCTTAAGTTAGAATATTCGAAAGGAAAGTAGTGAGAACTCAGAATTTACCAAATGCTTAGTCTCTTTGTATTTCTTTTATATGCTTACTCCTATTTTTCTATTATAATTGCTCAGGTCGCCATCAACGCCATTTCATTAATTAAACTATGCCCCTACAATTCTTCCTTCTAGTAAGTCAATCGTTACCCATGACATGATTGAGTGGAGTTGCCTTTATCTAAGATAGGATTGTGTTGGTTAGTATAAAATAGAATTGTTATAATAAGGTAAGAGATTAAATTTTAACAAAATTGAGGAAAAAACTTTTTTTTTATTAGTCAATTATAATTTTTCGATTTACCTTCTAATAAATGATCGTAGGACTGATTATGTGAAATCATTAGAGTAACGGATTCTATTGTTTTTCTACGATGATTGAGTGGAGTTGGATATGTATCCAACCACTAAGGAGGATTGAATTTGATGGGCATGTTCTTGAACGAAGATATTTTTTAAATAATGTATGAATCAGCTAGAAGAATATTCCTAAATTAAAAGCACGCAACAAGAATATTCTAAAATGAAAAATTCTCAAAGAACATATGGACGTCCTCTAAAAATATTTATATTTCTGAATGAAAATAATTTCTTAACAAATACAATATTGTTGTCATAATTGAAGTTATTTTATCCCATCTGAAAATATCAATTGATCCTATTCGAAATCTGAATCAGACAGATTACCAAATAAGGTGGATAGAATGTTGAATGAATCGTGACGTCCTAAAGGAGGATATGTTGAGATGACTTCTATGTTGACCAAGTCGTCAGAAGTCCTCTGATCAACGTTACTTATAGCCAACGACCGGGTCGCGCCCGATCCCTGATATCTCGATGCTCAAGGTAGATCCAACGAGTATATAAGTAACAAACTAAGACGTATAATAATGAAATGAATGTAGAGTGAGTACGGAGAACATACCCTGGTCTAGGGGACACCCTCAGATGGATCGGTGAGCTGGCAGGATGCTACTTGAGTTGTCGTGACCCGAAAGAGTAGATAAATGAGATAGCTAAATAGCTGGATTTGACGACGTGGAGCAGGATGCGTCACAGATCCAGAAGGCAACATGCAAGTCGGGAGATAATAGCAGTACGTAGGTCGAGATATAAAATCAACACGCAAGCCAGGATATAATATCGGCACGCAAATTAGGATATAAAAGGGGTACTACAGTGAAATGGCTAAAATACCCCTCTCCTCTCTACATACTACATCATCAACTATAGATGATATGTGAATATATGTCAATATATATTGAGTGAGTTGTCTTGCGCTAAACAATTATGAGAATTTGTGGATAGATCTGCTAAGGTTTGGGAGAGAAAATAAAGAAAAAAATGTTAGAATGATGACTAGGAGTCTTCAGCACGTGGCAAATGGCGAAATTGCTCGCCCCCAGTACTCTCGCCACACCCGACCCAAGGTCATCACTAGGGAGATAAATCACAGCATCCTGAGCGAGTATGTGACAGGTGAAGTGAGTTACTAGGAGTCTTCAGCACGCATCTTGATATGGTGGAGGAAGAAGATAAAGAATAGTAATTAGGGATTGGGTATGTGTGTACGTGTACCCGTACTTGTAGGATTAAGCTATCTTTTACAGAGTAATGGTTATGTTCTTCACGGGTTTTGAAATTCCGTTAACATTATCCACATCTCTTAAAATAAATAAAGATGTTACTCATAACTTTCAGGTTAAACAGTGGTGTTATCCACATCTTCCCTGAGTGATGGCCAATATTCGTCTCTGAACAGATTCCCTTCGGATTGTCAGAGAATTTTTCAAAGAGTCGACCAGCCTTTTCGGAGTCAAGGAATCTTTCAAGAAGTCGGGGAGTCTAGGACTCATTCGGAATAGGAGAATCTCGCAAGGAATCTAAGTTACTGGAAATCGAGGTCCTTCTGGGGTCAGATCACTGCGGAATCAAAAATTCCTTTGACTTTGACTGCCACAATAATATCTCCACTCGACTATTGATTTCCAGTGTCATATGCCCCTCTAATTACCTCCTGCGTCACCATTGTATGACTGCGAATATATATTTTCTTATTAAATAAAATTTAACTTTTTGCCAGTAGATTTCGATTGATTAGTGACTTTTATGATGGTTAAATTATCATAAATAATCTATCTCAATGGCCAAAATTTCTAAGATAATTAACTTTTACATCGAACAATTAAACTTCCTTTCCAAATCTCCTATGTCCACTATAAATCGAATAATATATATATGATTAGATCATAATCACCACAAGCACCAACAAATGATAGGACTCACTTCTTCCTTCTCCTCCTCCTCGCTACTACTTCACCGGCGGCTTCTTCCGCCACCCACCGCGCCTGGCACAGCCACCCCGACGTCGTCCGCCGGACCTGCCACCACAGCGCGGCCACCGATCCCAACGTGAACTACACCCTCTGCGTGGAGTCCCTCGGATCGTCCCCCAAGAGCAAGCGCGCGGACCTCCGCGGACTGGCGCTCCTGTCGCTGCGGCTCGCCAAGGCCGAGGCGAAGCGCGGCGAAGCCCGCGCGAAGGAGGCGCTGCGGGAAGTCCACGATGGCGGAGACCGTTACTTGGAGTCGTGCCTGGCGACGTGCCTGGAGCTGCACGCCGGCGCGGACGCTGGCCTCGGCGAGTCCATCAAGATGGTGAAGCAGGGGAAGTACGGCGACGCCAACGTGCACGTGAGCGGCTCCTGGCGTGTGCGAGGGCAGCTTCAAGGAGGGCGGCCGCGCGTCGCCCCTGAGGAAGGATAACCACCGGTTGTTCCAGTTGACTGTCATCGCCCTCTCCATCACTTCCATGATTGCGTGCTCTTAATTAATAATCAGTTTTTTCGATTGTCGTAGATCCTTGACAATGCTTGTAGTACTCGAGCTGATAAGCAAAGTATATATCGGAATAATTGGTATACACATGGTGATCTGGGTTCAGGCGCTCCCCTTACGTAGGATCAAACTCACTGGAAAATTTAGAATAATATCTAAAAGAATCTTTTATTACATAATTATTTTTGAGTGCGAGGTGACAGTTATCCACATTCCCATATTATATACTTGATATCCATTTATGTCTAGAGCCTACGGACACTGTTTAGTTATTCCTACTCCACTAGCTATGTATGTGAAGGCTGGAACGTTAACAAAATTGTAGGATTTTTTTTTTTTTGTCCCCGGAGCGGTGTTATTAGATAGACCATGTCTAACAAGGAGACATTTGAAGTAGAGTCCACTAAGGCATCTCATCAAATCTATTTGCTTCCCATGTTGTTTGTAACAGAGTTTCAGCCTGTCCTAGGAAATTCTTATAATTCATTTGATCTGAAGGGTGCCTCCTCTAGCCCTATATTTTAGGGGACATGTTTAGGATGCAAATATCCTCTACTCTATTTGGATGCTAAGTGGATTCAAATATTTCAAGGGCCATGCTTACAATTCATTTATTTTTTTATTTTTTATTATTAATGACCGTCTTTCAAAATATATCCGGCCGCTAATTTATTTTGCCCATTTTAATTTTTGTCATTAGCTACTAATTTATAAAATTAATAGTAAAATAACGATCAATTTTATAAATCAGTCATTAATAATAAAAATTAAATTTAAATAGAAAAAATTAACTCAAAATATGGTTGGAAACAAAGTTTAAATCTAAATTTATTTAAGAAAAATGATTTCAAAAAAATCTATGAGCCATAAAAATGAAAATGATTGACCCTAAATTTGTCTAACATCATCGCTCTATTGTTAATTTGCAATTGAAAATTTTAATTAGTCTTTATTTATAGACTAAATTTTATTTCAATTAATTAGATAGAAATTAGATTAAGATAAAAAAATTAACGATTATAATTATAATACACATTTAAAAATTCATTACTAATAATACAAAAATAAAAATGAAATGAAATGAAAAAATTAGCCATGAAATATTTTGCTTATTTTAAATTGTAATATGATCCAATTTTATTTTGATTGTTAATTATATCATAAATTGAAATACGGTAAAAAATTAACAATCAAAATTTCTAATTAATTATTATTTTGAGACCAATTTTAAATCAGTCGTAAAATAACGATTAATATTAAAATTCCATCGTTAATAATAAAAAAAATAGCGACAGAATGTCTTTATTTATTTATTAATTTGCAATCAAAAATTCTATTCGATGATCAATTTTTTTCAATCCTTAATTCTGTTGTAAATTGACGGTTTTAGTAAAGATTTCAATTCCATAATCTATAGAACCTCTCGGTTGGTGGTAGCATTACACAATTTGCCTAACAAAAATTCATTGTATTCTTCTACCAAGTCTTTCTATTTTTTTTTCTTTATCCCAAGTTCAATGTCCTTGTAAAACTTTGCTGGTATTCCACACCTATATATTATAGATTAGGATTGTTGCTTCCTAATGTAAGGTTTCTAACCGTAAATAAGTATAGACTAGATTATATTGAAAGCCTCCTTTTTTAAATTTATCTATATGACTTCAGTTTATTATGATTTCTGAGGCAAAAGTATTATATTTTAGGAGACAATTACTAATAAAGTGTAATCACAAAAAGGTTAGTTAAACCGTATTGATCGATTAAACTGAATTTAAAATTTTATTTTTTAAAAAATATCTTTTAATTTAGTTAATTTGGTTCGGTATCGATTTTAAAAGTCTTAATTCAATTAAACCAATTAAATAAAAAATAGTGGCTAGACTTAAAAAAACTAATGAAAAAACCATCGAAAAAAAATTATTTTAATTTTTATCAAATTAATCATGTTTTAGGGTTAGATTTGTTTGATTTTTATTAAAAAATTTGATCGGTTTAATTATTTAAGAAGAAAATTGATTTATTCTATTTCAATTTAAATATTACCGTTGATTTGATTATTAACCGATCGATCTAAGAGGGGGCAATATCTTGTTTAAGAGATAAGTTAATCCGAAGTGCCAAAATCAGTATAAGTGATTCAATTTCTAATGATAGCAATGATAATATTAAAAGGTTACATTTACCACTTAAAAGAAGTGACTTAACAATTAAAATTTAAGAGGATGAAATCTAAGTTGGACTTATCGGAGAGTTGACTAACTGAATCTCACTTTAACTTAAGTGGTGGGAATAAAAGATAATATTTTACTTGAGAAGGTAAATCTCCCCAAAAATCCAGTAATCACTCTAAGGGTGGATGGACTTTCAATAGCAATATTAGTTGGTCATCGGCATACATTAAATATCTAATGATTTGAGTATCCTCAATCCTCACACATCGAGTGAAAGTGGAAAGCCGATTGCTTTGATGCCTCCTCTTCAATTGCCTAGAAAATACTTCCAAGCATAGTCCGTAAAGCATGGAAAAGGGGATCTCCTTGCCTCGAACCACGCTGTCCATAGAAAAATCCATGTGACCCACCATTGAGGCTAATGGAATATGATAATGCGGAGGCATATTTATGGATCTAATTGTAGAATTGTTGAAAAAATTCATAAGGAACAGAAGATAGGAGTTGTCATAAGAAAAACCCAATTCACAATATTAAATTCCTTCTTTAAGTCAATCTTAATCACACCGAGGGCTTATGAGCATATTTCCGTAATAGCTCCTGTGCTAGACTAATATTTAGACATAGAGCTGGTTTAAAATTATTCTGTTAAAATATAACTTGAGCCATAAAACTACTACAATTTCTCATTTAATTTAATAGAATTGTCTAAGTTATAATATGATTATCTAGGAATGTTAACTTCAATATTATTATAAATTAATAAAATCAACTAGGAAAAACCATCAAATTATCAAAGAAAAAATAAGAATACTATGATATTAGCACCATTCACCAACAAGTTTATCCTGCCAATATCAATATGTGTTAGAATGAAAACTACATGATAAACACTGACGCCAAAAGCGACTGAGAGTTTTTCCTCTAAGAGCTGTTACTCGACTGTTGCATCAGTGACTCTATTCTCGCTCTCTCACTACTTCAGTCATCAGACATGATTTGGCCGGTGAGAGCACGTTATATTTTTGTTCCATCGTTAATTTAAGATACAAATTTTTAATCTGATTTTATTTAATGATCAAATTTTATTTTGATCATAATGATCAAAATTTCTAATCAATCGTTATTTTGTGATCAATTATATAAACTTAGTTATAAAATAACTATCAATTTTAAAAATTAGTGCTAATGATAAACAATAAAATGGAAAAAAAATTAGAGACAGATATGTTGCTCCATTGTTAATTTATAATTGAAAATTTTAATTAGTCTTTATTTAATGACTACATTTTATTTCAAATAAATAGGTGGAGTAAGATAAAAAAAAATATTAACCATCACAATTTCTAATCGGTCGTTATTTTACATTTGATTGTAAAATTGATTACAAAATGGATTTAAAAATAGATCACTAATCATACAAAAATAAAATTGAAATGAAAGAAAAAATAGTAATGAAATATTTTCCTTATTTTAATCTTTCTTTATTCAACGACCAAATTTATTTCAGTCATTAATTATATCATAAATTGAATTAAGGTGAAAAATTAACTTTATTAATTTGCAATCAAAATTTTTAATCAATAGTTAACTATCAATTTTTTTCAGTCTTTAATTCTATTGTAAATTGACAATTTTCTTATAGTTAATTCCAATTATCTTATAATTAATTACAATTCTATAACTTCCTTTTATTACGATTCTGCTGTTCCAATCCCATTAAATAGATATTCTCACTTCTATTTCAATGTCTAACTTTGCTGGTCTTCAACACTTGATAGATGTCGATATTGATGAGCCTCCCCATGTTGCATTTGATGAGCAATGAAGAAGGAAAAGCCTCCTCAAGCAGTGGCGGCAAAAGACATCGATGAAGGAGAGTCGGCTCCTCCTTTAGCATTGACTAATGAGTCTCCGACATTGACTGACGGGTCTACAGCTGAGCTTGCTCCTCTAACATTGACCATGGAATAGATAGTGAAGGAGGAGTCGATTCCTCCTTCTGATCAGTTGTTGGCTCTTCGGGCATTGATTGATGAGTCTTCGGCATTGACTCATGAGTTTGCAGATGAATCATCTCCTCCTTCCAAGTTGAAAGTAACGAAAGGAGATCCTCCGACAGTGACCAATGAGTCAACATGAGGCTCCTCCTTATGCACCAAAAGTAATAGTAATGATGAGTTCTTCTGACAATGAATGATTAAATATAACAATAGGTTAATATTAATGAATAGGTTAAGGTTAAAATAGGTCAATGAATGAGTTCTTATGCGCCAAAATGGAAAATAGGTTAAGGTTTCCTATGTAACAATTTTATATAAATATATAAATTTATTATATATTTTTTAATTTAAAATGAATTTAAGAATATTTTACCGGGATAAATTGAATAGGTTTAAAAAACCTTTTAATTATTCTATTTTATTTACGTTATGAGATTGAGGAGTTATTGAGTTTATAATTATAATATTTGTACTTGATTTATAACCAAATGTAATCTATTTTTACATGTGATTGTAAAAATTGATTACAAAGAGGATTTAAAAATAGATCACTAACAGATACAAAAAATAAAATTGAAATGAAAGAAATTCCCTCGGACAGTGACCGATGAGTCTACAGATGAGACTCCTCCTTCTGCACCAAAAGTAATAATCAGAGCCCCTCCGACAGTGAATGACGAGGATGATGAACCAGCCGTGTCATTGGGATAAGTCCTCCGCTTAGGCTAAAATGAAAAATAGGTTAAGGTTTCATAGTTAACCTATTAATATTATATAATAATTTAAATATGCATTATATTATATATATAATATAAATAGTTAAAATTATTAAATTTGATTTCATTAAGTTTATTTAGGAGAATAATAATAAAATAACTAATAAGAAAAAAATTTAGAAAAAAAATTGCGATGAAATATTTTGCTAATTTTAATTTTTCTTTAGTTAATGATCAAATTTTATTTTAGTCATTAATTATATCATAAATTGAAATAAGGCAAAAAATCAACTATGAAAATTTCTAATTGATCATTGTTTTGGGACCGATTTTAAATGGATCATAAAATAACAATTGATATTAGATTAACATAAAAGATTAAATCATAGATAGCTACTAACCATTAATTCAAACTACACTAACGTGTTCAATTCTCAGGCGCTCTATTGTCTCTTATATAGACGGATCAAACTGAGTGGTTGGTGATTGAGCTCGAGCCGCATAGAGTGTGATGTGCGCCTGCGTCTCGGCTAGCTCACGCTGAGCCGCGTTGATCTCTCGCTGAAGCCTCGATATCACACCGACACTCCCGTACACCGGGTCTTGCACTCTCCAATACGCCTCTAGAGCGATGGCATCGGCCGCTTGCCTTCGCTGCTCGGCCGGAATTTGCTGTCCAATAGGCTCGCGACTAATTAAGTTTGGTATAAAAGCAAAAGCATGCGAGTCCGGTGCATGACTCGAATCAATAAAACTACCTGTAGCATTCGAGCGACGTTGCTAGCCCCAAAGACACGGTGGACGTATGCGAATCGCGTGGGGTTCGTCGAGGGGAAGAAGGGAGCCAACGTGCAATCTCCGCAGCATCGCCTTCGAAGATATCTGCAAGCCGCGCATCGAGTGAAGTTAGACATGCTGATTCTTCTGGATTTGAGTCTTCAGAGATCTAGCAAAGATTTGTGGAATCTTGCTGGTTAGATTTCTGAGAATCATATCTCGTGTGGAAATCTAGCCTAGATTTATTTGGAGGAAGCTCATCCTTATTATGGAAAGTCCAACGGCTAGGAATATTATTTTAAAAAGGTGGGAATGATAAAATGGCATGTGAAACTTATGCATTAGGCTATAAGAAAATCTATCATAAGATTATTTTTTCTATTTCTGGCTAAATTCGTAGATGGCATGAAGTTAATGATCAAATTTTATTTTAATCATTAATTATATCATAAATTGAAATAAGACGAATAATTAACTATGGAAGTTTCTAATCTATCATTATTTTGTGACCGATTTTAAATCGGTCATAAAATAATAATTGATATTAAAAATTTATCTTTACGACAGAATACCTTTATTCATTTATTAATTAGGTTCCTCCTTTTGAGTTGGAAGTAAACCCTCTACAATGACCAATGAGTCTACACTCCTTTTTCTGCATCAAAGCAATGACGGAAGCCAACCGTACCATTGGGATAGGTCCTCGGCTTAAGCCAAAATAGGAAATAGGTTGTTTCATAGGTAACCTATTAATATTATATAATAATTTAAATATGTATTATATTATATATATATATATATATATAATAATTTAAATATGTATTATATTATATATATATATATATTAATATTATATAATAATTTAAATATGTATTATATATTATATATATATATATATAATATAAATAGTTAAAATTATTATATTTGATTTCATTAAATTTATTTAGGAGAATAATGATAAAATAATTAATAAGAAAATAATTTTATATAAATATATATAATTTATTATATAGTTTTTTTTAATTTAAAATGAATTTAGGGATATTTTACCGGGATAGATTGAATAGATTTAAAAAGCCTTTAAATAATTCTACTTTATTTAGGAGACTGAGGAGTTGACTGAGTTTATAATTATAAGATTTGTATTTAATTTATAGTGAACTGTAATCGATTTTTACATGTGATTGTAAAAATTGATTACAAAATAGGATTAAAAAATAGACCACTAACTATAAAAAATAAAATTGAAATGAAAGAAAAAAAATATCGATGAAATATGTTGCTAATTTTATTTTATTTTATTTAATGATCAAATTTTAGTCATTAATTATATCATAAATTAAAATAAAATGAAAAATTAACTATGGAAATTTCTATTCCGTCATTATTTTGGAACCAATTTTAAATCAGTCATAAAATAATAATTGATATTAAAAATCTATCGTCAATGACAAAAAAAATTAAAATAGAAAAAAATAGCGATAGACGTCTTTATTCATTTATTAATTTACTTGCTCCTCCTTTCAAGTTGAAAGTAACGAAAGGAGCCCTTCCAACAGTGACCTCCTTCTACGCCAAAAGTAACGACTGGAGCCCTCCGATAATGAATGACGAGGATGATGAGGTCCTCTACTTAGGCCAAAATAGGAAATAGGTTAAGATTTCATAGGTAACATATTAATATTATATAATAATTTAAATATGTATTATATTATATGTATAATATAAATAGTTAAAATTATTAAATTTGATTTAATTAAATTTATTTAGAATAATAATAATAAAATAATTAAAAAGAAAATAATTTTATATAAACATATATAATTTATTATATAATTTTTTTAATTTAAAATGAATTTAGGGATATTTTACCGGGATAAATTGAATAGATTTAAAAAGCCTTTTAATTATTCTAATTTATTTATTTAGGAGGAGAGACTGAGGAGCTGATTGAGTTTACAATTATAAGATTTGGAATTAATTTATAGTTAAATGTCATCGATTTTACATGAGATGGTAAAAACTGATTACAAAATAGGATTTAAAAATAGATCACTGACAATACAAATGTAAAATCAAAATAAAAGAAAAAAATAACTGATAAAATATTTTACTAATTTTATTTTTCCTTTATTTAATGATTAAATTTTATTTTAGTCATTAATTATATCATAAATTGAAATAAGGTGAAAAATCAAACATCGAAATTTCTAATCAATCATTATTTTGGGACTGATTTTAAATCAGCTATAAAATAACAATTGATATTAAAAATCTATCGTCAATGTTAAAGAAAATTAAAATAGAAAAAAATAGCTACAGAATGCTTTGTTCATTTATTAATTTGTAACAAAATTTTTTAATGATAGTAATCCATTTTTCTCAGTCCTTAAAATTCTATTGTAAATTGACAATTTTCTTATAGTGAAAGATTCCAATTCCATAATCTTTAAGAACCTTTTAATTTGGGGAAATTGGCCCAATAAACATTTATTGTATTTTTCTATCTTTCTCATCCAAGTTTTCCCATTTTTTTTCTTCATCCCAAATTCTCTTTTATTTTATTTTATTACCGTCTCCAATTGATCACGTATAACTTCCTTTTATTGCTATTCCAATCCCATTAAATAGATATTCTTACTTCTATTTCAATGCCTTGCATAACTTTGCTGTTATTCCACACCTAGACCTTATAGCTAGGTTGGGATTTTTACTTATCAATGCCAGTCTCCTAACAATAAATAAAGATAAATGCCAATGTTGAAAGTCTCCCTTATAAGTTTATGTATATGGATTTAGTTTATTGTGATTTCTACTTTTTTTTCATTTTTAAAAATTTCAAGATTCATGGAGACTTAAAATTTAGAGGGGTATTATTTTGAGGCAACAGTTATTAGATTTTACAACTACATCAATTGTAATCAGTAAGAGGTGATGAGTAAAAGGTTGGTTAAATTTAATTAATAAATGGTGAGTAAAAGGTTGATTAAATTGAATTAATTGACCCATGGTAATTTAAAAGTTTCATTCCATTAATTCAAAAATTATTTTAAATATATTTTTCCTGATTCTGATAATTTAATTCGGTCTCAATTTTAAAAGTCCAAATTCGTTTAAACTAATTAAATCGAAAATAACAGTTGATCTCTAAACTAAAAAAACCTAACATTGATGAAAAAATATAAGTGGATTGATAATGAAAAGAATAGATTATTTCGATTTTCTGATCAAATTAATTAATGTTTTATTGTTCAATTTGTTTGATTTTTATTAAAATGTTCGGTCGGTTATTAATTGAAAATTGATTTATTCAATTTCAATTTAAATAGTTCAATAAATTTGATTATTAACCGATTGTTTACCCCTACATAAGAGAGGGCAATATCTTGTTTAACTTTGTCTCAACCTTAAATATTTTATCTATAAGTTGACCCGAATTATATCAACATCTATAAGTGATTCAATTACTAATTATGGCAATGATAATATTAAAAGGTACATGAACTAAAAGCGTGGTTAAGAATTTAAGCTCCTTATGTAGATAATTGACTTTAAGTGCTGGGAATAAAAGATAGTATTTTATTTAAGAATGTAAATCTCACCCGACAAACTCGCTCATAATTGAAGCGTGAGATGTCATAGTAATTGAAGTGTGAAATCTCATCATACTCATCATGGTGGTGCTCAAATTTAATTTGGTTAACACCTTAGATGACTAGCTAGTGGATCAACATGAGAGTAACAAGATGCACATGCACCAATCTCTAAATTACAAGAGCTCTATTTGGGCAATTTATTAAGATCCAAGATCATACTACTAAGAAGGACTATAAAGCTAATGCTCATTGATTTATGGCATGTTCTTGATATTCGTGGTTGATAAGGTTATACATACCAAAAATAAAGACAACGTAGGAGGGAATACTTGAAAAGAGGGTTATTCAAATTGAATACTTCTCTTGTAAAATATAACTTAGAGTAATAAAACTACTACAATTTTGTCTAAGTTACAATATGATTAACTAGGACACGTCAACTTCAATATTATTATAAATTAACAAAATCAACTAAGTAAAATCATCAAAATCATCAAGCAAGAAAATAAAGATAAAATTATTAGCACCATAACAATATTATCCTACTCATCTCAATGTGTTGTAATAAAAACTATATGAGAGCAATTTTTCCTCTAAGAGTCGTTGCTTAGTTACATCAATGTCCCTTCGGATGGATCTAGTGGTTAGTACATGAGATATTGTCATAATAAAATATGAGATTTAAATTTCGTCAAAATTGAAATAAATATTTTTTTTATATATGCTAATCATTATTCAAAGGCTATAGTAACCGTCCGTGAGTGTATTTGCTCATCAGTCGCTCCGCTCTTCAGCCACCGGCCCACCGGCCATAGTTTGGCCGGAGAGCACCTGCCAGTTTTGGCCATGCAGATGCCCCTGAATGATGGCTTTACAAACCCTCTCCCTTGGGATTGCTTCACTTTTGGTCTTCTTTGTGCTCCGGTGAACAGGTCGCTGATCTCTTCCGCCGTGCCCTCTCGTTCCACAAATCTAATAAAAATGCTATCTTTCGGTCAAAAAAGGAAAAATGGCTGTTAAACCCAAAACTGCGGCCCGACCATCGTCTCGCTATCTCGACCACCTCCTCCTCTCCCTCCGCAACCGAAGCCGTCTCCCCGCCCGCATATGGCCCGATGACGACCGCCATCATCTCCCCCAACCTCCCTCCTCCTCCGTCGCCGCGGCTGCCGCCGCCCCCGACATCCCCGTAGGCGATGACTCTCATCCGCCGCCTCCTCTCAAGCTCAGCCACCCTCTCCTCCGCGCGCTAGAAGCATCTGGCCCCGCCTCCACGCCTCGATTCTCTCAGACCCTGGCGCGGATCGTCATATCAGGTCTCTCTCGCCACCGCCTCGCTGCTGGCCGCGTCGTCAAGCCCCTTTGCGCCTCCCCGTCCTCCATCCCCCTCGCCGTGGCTCTCTTCTCCGGCGTGGACGACCCTGACGCCTTCCTCTCCAACATCATCCTCCGCGCCTATATCAACTTCGACCAGCCCCATCAAGCTCTCGATTTCTTCCGCCGCTACGCGCTTCCTTCCTCAGTTCCTCCCAACCACTTCACTTTTCCACTCCTCGCAAAACTACTCGCGGAGCTTGGACTTGCTCGAGAAGGGTCGTGCATCCATGCCCTGGCTTCCAGACTGGGTTTTGAGTTCGATTTGTACGTTCGAAACTCTTTCATCCACATGTACTCCTCTCTGGGCGATGTCGACTCCGCCAGAAAGCTCTTCGATTTAGGCTTCGATTCAGATATTGTCACCTGGAATTCCATGATCGATGGGTACATCAAGAATGGGATGGTTGACTCTGCTCGTAGCCTGTTCGATCATATGCCTGAGACGGATTTGGTCACCTGGAATGTGATGATTGCAGGTCATACCGGGGTTGGAGAAATGGATGCGGCAGATCATCTCTTTGTAAAAATGCCTGAGAGGGATTCTGTTACATGGAACACTTTGCTTGATGGATATGCCAGGAAGGGGGAAATTGCAGCTGCAAGGCAGCTTTTTGATAAGATGCCTATCAAGAATTTGGTGTCTTGGAATATCATGTTGGCTCTTTGTTCTCGTATCAAAGATTATCGAGAATGTTTGAAGTTGTTTGATAGTATGATTGCTATTGAAGATGCGAAGCCCGACAATGCCACTTTGGTCAGTGTCCTCACAGCTTGTGCACATTTAGGCGATCTTGTTCGGGGAAAGTGGATTCATTCGTTGATCACGGACAGATCAGAAACAATCAGGCCTGATGTTTTACTCTCAACTGCACTCGTAAATATGTATTCCAAGTGTGGAGACATGAGTTCGGCTACTGAAGTCTTTGATTCGATGGAAGAGCGTAGCGTAGCCACATGGAACTCTATGATTATTGGTTACGGTTTGCATGGCAATGGTGAGAAGGCTCTCGAGTTGTTCATCGAAATGGAGAAGGCGGGGCAAGATCTCAATGAGACTACCTTTGTGTGCATTCTGAGTGCATGTGCCCATGGGGGAATGATAATGGAAGGATGGTGGTGCTTCGATCGTATGGTTCGCATTTATAAGATTCAACCTAGACCAGATCATTTTGGTTGCATGCTGGATCTTCTCGGTCGAGCGGGCTTCTTGAGCGTCTCAAAGAAACTAGTTGATGGACTACCGATTGAGCCAGTGCCGGCCTTGTTGGGGGCTCTGATGTCAGCTTGCCGCACTCACTGCAACTGGCAGCTCGGGGAGATTATTGGCAAGAAGTTGATCGAAATGAAGTCTCAAGAGATTGGACCATATGTACTGTTATCTAATATATATGCGGCACAAGGCAAATGGGATGATGTAGCGAAGCTAAGGGAGATGATGAATAAGAATAGTTTTCAAAATGGTGTGGGTTTTAGCTTAGTGAGCAGTGTCTTGGAGAACAATGGCTCAGTTGGTAAGAGAAACATGATCCTCTCTATGTTGTGTGAGATGGGTAGCAGCATCAAGATGTCATTGTACAACCATTAGAAATTAGGGAAATCAGTACAATCTGACTTGATCAGTCTGAGATTTATTCACTATTCTTATCAAACTATTCTTGCATTGGCATGAGATTTCTCAATCCTGATTTTGAGATGTTAGAAGTTTTTTTTTTCATGTTCGATCGATATTTTGTTATTAAGGTCGAGGTAAGAATTGAACTTATTCTGTTGAAGACTATTTTTTTACAGTCTTTCATTCCCAACCAACATCTCATTTCTCAGTTGATTGTACATCTCAAATTTTGATCATTGACAAAGCTTTAGAATTCACAAGTGCTTACAATTCAAAATGATTCTCACTTCACACTTATACAAGTGATTATAAGGATAACCTAGTTTTCTTGAGTCATGATCTTGAGATCACTAGTCACTAAGCTAAGTTACCACTACGTGATTCATGCATTGGGTTTTCGACTCATCTCCTTAGACAAGCAATATAGTTGGTCTTTAGGCAAGACTTTTATTAAGCAAATCCTTACAATTCTTCTTCAATTCATATAGTCGAAAGAAGTTGCACCTCAATTGCTTAATGGTATTTGATCCTGTCCGAAAGCTGAGTCGGATGAAAGCGGGCCTTGATGTACTGGAAGTTGACGGAAAGTCGCCGTGGCGTATAATCTACCTGGCACTCCTCGGAAAGGTTCGCATGGGCGGCTGACGAAGGAAGATGATCAGGATGATGACACTGCGGCTCTGCGCACACTAAGACGAGCCCCCGAGTCGTTAGAGACCAGTAACCAGGGAAAAAGTCCCCGGGTCAGGTCCTCTGACGCTCAAGTCAAGTACTTTTTCCCCAGAAAACACAGAGAAAGGACGAAAGTAAAGACGAGTAAGAAATGACGAGTGAGCGTACCTGCATAAGGAACAAAGCATCCCTTTTTATATTGCAACGGAAGTTTCTGGGTCTGATGGGTGTCAGGGAATGTCGGCTGTCAGACTTTGTCTGACGGTGAATGACACGCGGCGTCTCCTCATAAGCTGGCGGCAGAATGAGAGGGGTAGTGAGCCCCGACTGTTAGCATATTCCTTGGCACACTGATTATTCTCTGATATTCTCTGACAGGCAGTTGCGATTCCCTGGCTTGTTTGTCCTGTAGTGCCTGGACACTAGGTATATACTCCGCAGTCTGTACTCTGACCTGTTTCTGTATGTTGTTATCCATGGTTCATATGTCTCGACCTGTACGCCAGGTCTGTATCCCGACCTGCTTCTATCCGCTGTTATCCATGGCCTGTACGTTCTGACCTGTACGCAGGTCTATATCCTGACCTGCTTCTATCCGCTGTTATCCATGGCGTTTACGTTCCGACCTGTACGCCATATCTATATCCCGACCTGCTTCTGTTCGCTGTTATCCATGGCGTGTACGTTCCGACCTGTACGCCAGGTTTGTATCCCGACCTGCATCTGTCTACTGTTATCCATGACGTGTACGTTCCGACTTGTACGCCAGGTCTGTATCCCGACCTGCATTTGTCTACTGTTATCCATGGCGTGTACGCTCCGACTTGTACGCTAGGTCTGTATCCCGATCTGCTTCTGTCCACTGTTATCCATGGCCTGTATGTTCCGACCTATACGCCAGGTCTGTATCCCGACCTACATCTGTCTACTGTTATCCATGGCGTGTACGTTCCGACCTATACGCCAGGTCTGTATCCCGACCCACATTTGTCTACTATTATCCATGGCGTGTACGTTCAGACCTGTACGCCATGTCTGTATCTCGACTTGTATCTGTCTACTGTTATCCATGGCTAGCGCGTTCCGACCTGTACGCCAAGTTTGTATCCTGGCCTGCTGTATTTCGCCCGAGGCCTTTCCTTCTGCACTCTTACCTAGCCTGTGGGCCATCTCAGCTGTATTTGGCCTGTGGATCCAATTCTCAGCTGTACTCGGTCTGCGAACCCTGTTCTTGATTGCTATCGAGGTTGGATTCGGTCCAACTTGGCCTCCTATCCTTTGACTGCCCTGTCAGCTAGGACTCTAACCGCAGTCACGTAAACTTGACTTCTGACCTCCACTTAAGCTAGACTTCTGACCTCCACATAAGCTTGACTTCTGACCTCCACGTAAGCTTGACTTCTGACCATTCTGTGGGCTTGACTCCTAACCACATCATCTTACTGACCCCACAATCATGCATCGTATCATAAGCCTCCCCCTCAAGTCTAGTCGAAGGAGGCTCTAGTCCGACTGACTAGACCCAAGTCCCTTTGTTACCTGACCTGGTTCTTGCGTCCTTTGCCGACCTATTTTCCATCTATCTTCTTCAGAATTTCTCGCCGTCCTAGGAGCTAAACTGAATGATTCTATGTGCTCATTGGTTCTTCAACTTCTGAGCCTACTCGTCTCCTATAAATGTTACACTGTTTTCCAAGCGTCCACTCAAGTTCCGAGGAAGTCCCTTCACCTTCTTCTTCCTTATAAAAGGTCCGAGCACACTCTTCAACTCTTGGCCTCAAGCTATCCTCTTGTTAATAAAGTATCTCGTCTCCATGGAACCTGCAACAGAACCTAGCGAACCTGCTTCTTTGCTTCAGCAAATTGCCCATCTGATGGAGTTATTGGCTCAGAAAGAGGAAGCTTCGCTTCAACAAATTGCCCATCTAACAGAGTTGCTGGCTCAAAAAGAAGAAGCCCTGCTGGAGATGACTGCGAGTAGAGATCTTCAAGCGTCCCTTATTCATGAAATGGAAGGCCTCTGGCTGGCCGCCAAATCCCGAACCCAGGCCGAAGTTGCCCTCAAGCTGAAAGCTCAATCGGACTTTCAGAGACAAGTTCACTATATTATCTATTTGAAGATGAAACATGAGGACGAGGTGACTCTCCTGAAAGAGGAAGGACAAATCAAAGATGAGACTATTGGGCAACTGAAACACGCCATCGATCTTATTAAGGAAGATCTAACTAGAGTTCAAGCTCATCTGGCTAGGAAGGATCAAGCCTCTGGATCTGGTAGCAATGTAAACCTTTAAAAAATGTACCCGCTGTTAATGGAATAAAATCTGCTTCTTGAACTTCACTCATGATGTAGCCCCACACCTTCTGGCTCGGGTATCATTGTGCTTCTATAAAACACCTGTGTTTCTCTAATATTTCTAGCAAGCATAACAGAAATAATTAGGACAATGGCTTACCCCACCTTCCTCTTACCTCATAACTTATGATCCTTCGACCAGCACAACTGCGAAACTTGAGAAGGTGCCTGCGAAATTTTGTATTTAGCAGAAACCCTGGAAATATGGCTTACTGACCAGTCAGGCACTAGAACTTGGCTTGTCGTATCTTGCTTCGGCGAATGTAAGGAGCGTTGACCTAGAAAATCATTTCACCGACCAGGAAGGTCGTTAGGTGTGAGAGCCATGCTCACTTATAACTTGCACTGGGGAGAGAATCTGGAACAGCCGACTGAGAAGGTCGTTGGGCGTGAGAGCCTTGCTCACTTATAACTCGCGCTGGGACGAGAGTCTGGGACAACCGACCGGGAAGGTCGTTAAGCGTGAGAGCCTTGCTCACTTATAATTCGCACTGGGGCGAGAGTCTGGGACAACCGACCGGGAAGGTCGTTGGGCGTGAGAGTCATGCTCACTTAGAACTCGCACTGAGGAGAGAGTCTTAGACAGCCGACCGGGAAGGTCGTTGGGCGTGAGAGTCATGCTCACTTATAACTCGCACTGGGGCAAGAGTCTGGGACAACCGACCGGGAATGTCGTTGGGCGTGAGAGCCTTGCTTACTTATAACTCGCACTAGGGCGAGAGTCTGGGATAACCGACCGGGAAGGTCGTTGGGCGTGAGAGCCTTGCTCACTTATAACTCGCACTGGGGCGAGAGTCTGAGACAGCCGACCGGGAAGGTCGTTGGGCGTGAGAGCCTTGCTCACTTATAACTCGTGCTGGGACGAGAGTCTGGGACAGCCGACCGAGAAGGTCGTTGGGCGTGAGAGCCTTGCTCACTTATAACTCGTGACTGGGCGGAGTCCCGACCGGAAGGTCGTTGGGTGTGAGAGTCATGCTCACTTATAACTCGCACTGAGGCGAGAGTCTGGGATAGCCGACCGGGAAGGTCGTTGGGCGTGAGAGCCTTGCTCACTTATAACTCGCATCGGGGCGAGAGTCTAGGACAACTGACTGGGAAGGTCGTTAGCGTGAGAGCCTTGCTTACTTATAACTCACACTGGGGCGAAAGTCTGGGACAGCCGACCGGGAAGGTCGTTGGGCGTGAGACCCTTGCTCACTTATAACTCGCATTGGGGCGAGAGTCTGGGACAGTCGACCGAGAAGGTCGTTGGGCGTAAGAGTCATGCTCACTTATAACTCGGACTGAGGCGAGAGTCTGGGACAGCCGACCGGGAAGGTCGTTGGGCGTGAAAGCCTTGCTCACTTACAACTCGCACTGGAGCGAGAGTCTGGGACAACCGACCAGGAAGGTCGTTGGGCGTGAGAGCCTTGCTCACTTATAACTCGCACTGGGGCGAGAGTCTGAGACAACCTACCGGGAAAGGTCGTTAGGCGTGAGAGCCATGCTCACTTATAACTCACCCTGGGGCGAGAGTATGGAACAACCGACCGGGAAGGTCATTGGGCGCGAGAGCCTTGCTCACTTATAACTCGCACTGGGGCGAGAGTCTGGAACAGCCGACCGGGAAAGGTCGTTGGGCGTGAGAGCCATGCTCACTTATAACTCGCACTGGGGCGAGAGTCTGGAATAGCCGACCGAGAAGGTCGTTGGGCTTGAGAGCCACGATCACTTATAACTCGCGCTGGGGCGAGAGTCTGGAATAGCCGACCGGGCAGGCTTATGAAAACCCATTCGGGAACATATGTTGTAGACCTGGGGGTGATTTCCCGACTAGGGATTGCTTGAAGGTTGCCGACCTGGGGGTGATTTCCCGACCAGGGATTGCTTGAAGGTTGCCGACCTGGGGGTGATTTCCCGACCAGGGATTGCTTGAAGGTTGCCGACCTGGGGCGATTTCCCGACCAAGGATTGCTTGAAGAGACTGCTTCGACCTTGTCTGCAGTCAAGAGATATACCGTATCAGATGTATTGTGAAGACAAAAATATTAAAATCTTACTCAGTCCTCGAGAAACAGATGTCTTGTGGCCTTGCAACATTCAAATTTATTTCCCGCCACTTTTCTTCGCCGCTTCCCGAGAAGATCGCGTGGCAGACGTTTCCGTACGCCCGCTTCATCTCATGATTTTTTTATCACGTCCATCATTAATACGCTTCCTAGGGGAGTGGCACCTGTCCCACTCCTTTATTGCTTACGCCGTATGACGCCGCCGACTCCACTCCTTATTATACACGACTTCCCATAAGAGCATGTCGTTCTGTGATCGGACGACATTGGGCACTTTACCCAAAAATATACTCGACTCATCTTTCGATATTCTCTAGGAAAACCTCCTTTATAAGCCCTAAAGGCAGTCCGCCATCGTTGCCTTGAGCGCTTCGTTTACCTTTGCCCCCTCGTTGCTTTGCTGTCTCTGGTGTCTCAGCCCTTCCCCTTCTCGACTTCTTACGCCTGGTGCTCTTCTCCTTTTCGACTGACCTCTTCTTCAACTTTCCTCACCTTGATAATGGCGGATGGTAAGGCCTCCTTTTGGAATTCACATTACATTTCTGACATAGATGACCATGACCTGTCCGTAATCCGGTCCAACCTGGGACTTAGCGAGGATTACGAACTTCGTGTCCCCACACTCGGCGAGCATCCTGCATTCCCACCTGAAGGCTTCATGACTGTTTTTAAGGATCATCTTCTAGGAGGCCTGCGTTTTCCCATACATCCCTTTATCTCCTCCCTGAGCCAATACTTTGGCATATGCCCTTCTCAGTTTGCTCCCAACTTCTTCAGAGTTGTATGTGGCACCGTCATTCTGTGCTGCATATATCAAATCCCCTAAACCACCCAGCTATTTCATCATTTTTACTCTTTCAAACGATCTGAGCCAGGGGTATTCATGGTGCAAGCTAGACCTGGCAATAAGTTCTTTTCCGACATGCCCTCTTCCGATAAAGGTTGGAAATCTCGCTTTTTCTTCATTAGATCACCTGACCCCTTGGTCGAGCTGACCCAATAACGCTCTGACATTCCTTCTAATCTCCCTGTGCACCAACATCAGTCTTCCTGCGACGCTGATAACCATGATTTCATTGCATTATTTTGATTCATATATGCATGGTTTGATGTTGATTTTATAGGTTTAAATCATGGTTACATCATATTTTGTGCATTGTATCTATTTTGGACCTAATTGCAAATTATTGTATTTTTGTATTATTTGATGCTAATATTTGATTCTTATTTTGTAGGCATCAAATGATCTTAGATTTGGATATATTTGGACTGAAATTGGGCTTGAATTGGAGTTCAAACGAGAAGATCAAGCTTTGAAGCATTATGGATCGTTTATCAAGAATAGGAGAGATCTGAACCATCTGTTGAAGATCTGGCCGATCCAACCTAAGGGAGAGTAGATATGAGCCATTGATGAAGATCCAAAAGTTTTGATCCAGATCTGAGTTCATCTAGCCATTGATCCAGCCTGAATTAATATGGACCGTTCATTGAAGACAGGGCAGATCTGGGCCATCCAGTGATGATCTGGTCGATCCGACCTAAGGGAGAGTAGATCCAGACCCTAGATCAAGATCAGTACCTTCAGATCAGATTTTGGGCAAACTTTCACCGTTGATTTAGCTCCAAATCAATCCCAGCCGTCCGATCAGATCCAGATCTGATTCAAAGAGAAGCTACAGTGCTACAGTGCCTTCGTCGATCTCCTCACACAGCTGCGCGTCCCGCGGCGTTCATCTCCAGCGAGATTCCGACCCCATCTCGACCTCTAGATCAATTTTCCGGCCAACTTCGTCGGCGATGATACTCTCAGATGCTTGCGACCAACTTCCGGTGAACTGACCTCGCTCAAAGGTGGTCCTACGGCGAGAATTGTGCTCTGCGACACTCTGCTTCTGCCGCACCCGATTTGGAGGTGTTCTTCCGATTCGAGGTTCCGCTTCCATCAGTGAGCTTTGGCGGTGTTCCTCCACTGCTACTCAACCATTCCGACAACATTTCATCCACCATCGACTCTACATCAGAACGGAGTTCGCAGATTTGCAGATTTCTGGAGTTGGCAGCTTCGATCTTCATTAGTTCCGTTTGGAGTGGTCTCCGATGGTGCTGGTGAAGGCTGAGCTGAGTTCGGTTGCTGAGGTTGTCTTCCCCGATTACAGTTGGAGTGTTCTCTGCTGTTTCCTTGTGTGACGACAAGGAGAAGTTGCCGTGAAAAGTGGTTTGGAGTTGAGATGGTTATTTAGGGTTTACTTTTTGCATTCTTTTTATTGTTGATAGAGTTAGATTTCAGTTTTCGTTGTTGAATTCAGTAATCATAGTTCATTTTATGCTTAATTGTTTTCATTAAAGTGTTTTGAGTAATTTAGTTTCAATCGATTTTGAAGTTGTTAATTTTGCTTTAGCTTAAATTTCAGTACTGTTGAGTAGTTTCATTACTGTAGTTAAGGTTTAAATGTTGCTTTAGATTGTATTCATTATTGCCTTGTTGTTCAATCTTAGTTTAAGTGTGTGTTGATGGTTTAATCACACGTAGAGTGGCAATGCGTTGTGATTTGATTATTGGCACATAGTTAGAGTTTCATTAATGCATTAGATTAGTTCTTAATTTATGTGCTTTTCATTTGTTAGATTTTGATTCAAAGTTCAAACCCCCATTTTCAAATTAAAAACCCCAAAAATAGGAATAAAATACAATCTTAAATTACATCCTACCGTTTGTTCCTCGAGAGATCGATTCTGGGCTTGTTACTACAACATTATTGTGAAATTAAGGGGTTCAGTGAAAAATACATTTGTTAATTTGATTTACGGATGTGATAGATTCGCTTATCAAATTTTGGTGTCGTTGTCGGGGAATAACGTTAATATGCAATGTTTGGTAATTTTAGGATTGTTGTTTGATTGCTTTCATGATTATATATCCATGTGTTTGATTTTATTTGTTCCTGAGTCTTCTAATTTTATTTGCTAGTTGTTGTGTAAGAACATGAAATTCTTTCTACCATGGATCCATATTATCAGCATTTTGGAGATTGAAGTCAGAGTTATTATTATCAACCTCAGACTGGAATTTATGCGCCTGAATATCAGTATGAGGATGTACAAGAACAATTTGTAGATTTAATGAAATTATGCAACAAATGAGTGAACATCAAGAGCAACAATTTTCAAGGATACAGAATATACAGAATCAGTTAGATCAGATTGCATCATCCATTCATCAGTTATAAACACAAAACGCCAGTGAGGAGTTGGATTATGGAGCTCTTGTCAGGCCTGACACTGCATCTACTTCTTCACTAGATTCTTTAAGTACTTTTTATTGTGATGATGATGTAGTTGTTAAAATTTTTGATTCTACTAATAATGATGTTGCTCTAGATGTTGTGAATGATACAGGTATTGTTGCAAAAGATGATTTAAGTGTAGGGGAATGCTTACTAGAAGCATTACCTCAAGAATCACCAAGAATTAAAGATGTAAGTGTAGGGGCTTGTGCTATGAAGCCAAGCACCCAAGGATCACCACATGAGGTTGAACATTCACCAGAAACAGAGTCTGAGCATTTACTAGGTGGAAAGGAGGTAACAATCACTACTTTAGGTACTTTTCAACACGATCAGGTGAGAATTTCTTGTGAATTATCCAAAAATTTCATAGAGGTACCATTAATTGAATTTGTAGAATGTGATACCCATTTATCTTTTCATTATAGTGTTCGGAATGTGTTGCTTATCTTTGCTTTTGCAGGACACAATAGATGTTTGAAATGGGTACTAAATCTGAACCGTCTACGACCTCCAGAAAAAATTTTCAAGGGAAAAAGGATGAATAAAAAGAATCTAAGTGGAACAATGATTACTCCACTTCCGAGGTGGATACTTCTTTTGAATCTTTTTCAATCACCGGGATATGAAAGGGGAGTTGGTTCTAATTTAACTTTCTTTTACATTTTAATTCACGTTTTGTTAATAAATTCTTT
This sequence comes from Zingiber officinale, assembly GCF_018446385.1. Taxonomy (NCBI): domain Eukaryota; kingdom Viridiplantae; phylum Streptophyta; class Magnoliopsida; order Zingiberales; family Zingiberaceae; genus Zingiber; species Zingiber officinale. The sequence goes on along the minus strand of NC_055991.1, from coordinate 11,827,204 downwards.
TTGATATGTTTTCTTAGTTTCATACTTACAATTACATTTTACATTCATACTTTGCATTTTGTTTAGTTCATAGCATTTTCATTCTGAATAAAAGTTTCCATGGGAATTTTCTAAATAATACTTTTAAGATGGTAAAAGTTCCTTAAATTTGATCATCAATTTTAGGTCATTTAACATGATTGGATGCCTTTCTTACATGATATTGGTTAAAATGGTGGTGGATTCCATTATGATTAATTAAGCTTGATTGCATAAAAATACCTAGAGAGGACCACTTTAAGCCTAAACACTATTTTTTCTTTGTGTGGCATGTACTTACAATAATTGAAACTCTAGAACTTGCTTAGCTTCTTTTTAAAATCACAATAACATTGGTATGCATGGAAATGAAGAATATTTGTCATTTGTTCCCTCATAATTTCCAATTTCTTTCCTCACGATTTTCTTGAAACATTTTCATTTCATCTAGTATTCTAACCTTTGATCATCTTTGCTTGTCACTCTTTTATTTGAGAATTTGGATGGATAACTTGATGAGTTAGATTGCTCGAGATGGATAAAAGTTCAAGTGTGGGGGAGGGTTTGCAATTGTGTTAAGATTTAAGGAGGATATCTATTACAAATTGGGTGGAAATTTTGAATGGTGAAATTTTGGTGATCAGCAGCATACAGTTCGAATCAGAATCCTTACATTTGAAGAATACTGCAGTTTCAAGCAAATTAAAAAAATGATGCAGTGAGTGAAGAATTTCATATTATTAATGAGCAAGAAATAAGTACTAGTGTAGCTCAAGTGCGGGAATTGAGAAGTGTTATTAATCACTTTGGTACATGGAGATGATAGAATTCTTGTTGCTATTATACAAAAGTTGCTGAATCATAAAACATGATGCATCAATTGCGTGCCAGGTTTCCTTTGCAACTTTCTTATCATTGGGAACTTTAAATGAAGATCTTGTTGCTCTATTGACATTATTTCTTTTTATAGCCAAAGATGGAAAATTTGCAACTTACTGAACTCAGAGTCCTAAGAGTAACTTCAGAACAGAAAAAAAAAATCAAGAAGAGTAAGTTGTTTTTGTTGAAAAGTGTTAACTGAGACAAATTTAAATCATTTTGTGCTAAGGTTCATTGCAATTTTACTCTAGTGACAACTTCAAAAGAAGAACTTGCCCTTCCATTGTCATTTGATGTTGTTTTCTATATGAATCCTACATGAATTGGAACACTGAATTCTAGGTTCTGAATTTCTGAAACTCTTTTGGGCAACTTCAATGTTTTTGAGTTCTCCTTTGGTTGACTTTGGCTTTGGAATTACACGTCTGAATGGGTGATATGTAGTTGTTGTTGGGAGGTATTATGCTTCCATTTTCTAACATTTGTTGCATCTATGGAGTGGAATGAAATTCAACACAGAATCTGGACACAGAAAGGCAGAAATAGGGAGTTTTTGTAGCTACTGAAATTTGATTTAAATGGACTAGAATTCGGAATTTAATTGGTAGGTGTAATTCAGCTAATGAAGCACTTGAGTATAGCGTCAATTATTCTGAAAAGTTGAAGGAAAGGGCAGCAATTGGAACTTAAGACAGTGAGACAAGGAAGCTGGAAACAGATTCAGTATCACATGTGGTATCAAGTGTGTGCAAATTTTTCATCACTAGCTCTTAAAGTCCTTGGGAATTAATTGCAACTCTTGTATTTCCAAAAGCAATTGTTGTTGTTGTTTATTTCTTTTCTATTTCTTCACAAACTTGCTGGACAGATTTTGATAGTATCAAGTTGTTAGAATTCTGAAATTGCAGTAAGTTTCCTAATTAATATTATGAAGCTGAAACAAGATGCAATTGTTAAAATTCAGCAAAAGTGTACTGAGATAGAGATTATATTTGATGCATAGTGAAGTCATATGGCATGCTAAACAAAGGGAATGTTGAAAGAAACTGCAGACTTAATTATGTGAACTTGGCAGAATTAATTCGGTAAACTTGGTAGAAATCTAAAACCCTGGAATTTTGGAAACTGCAGTGCAGAATTCAAGAAGTTGAATTATTTTACAGGATTGCTGAAACCAACCTGAGCAAGGATTGATGTAGGAACAAGATGTTGAATTGCTGAAATTGTGTACCATTTGTAGAATAAAAAAAAAATCTAGAACTGAGTATAAGCAAATTTAATGGAAGAAGGAAGTGTTGCTGATTTCAGAGATACTGCTGGAATTTGTCACAGCAGTTCACATCTTAAAGGCTGATGAAGAAAAAAATTGGTCTCATCAGCATTGCTTTGAATTGAAGCTGATTTCTGAATATAATGCTGAATTGGGAAGTTTTGTTAGATTTGCAAGAACAAAAATGGAGAAAGAATGTTCCTGTTTTGTGTCAATTCAAAGAATGTTCTATGGGAGGATAAACAATGTTGCAATTCAGGATATCAAATATCTGCAGTAGGAAAACAAGGGAAATGTTTGCTGCAAGTTGGAAATTGCAGAGAAGATTTTGAAACTAAAGTATCAATTTTGACTATTGTGTGCCAATTTTATTGGACTTGATTTCTACTATGAAGCTTGGCTCATGTTTTTAAAAGAATTTGAGAAATAAACATTCTGAATCAAGATTCTGTTGATGGGAATTCAGAGAAGATCAGGAAAGACATAAATGCAGAAACAGAACAGAATTTCTGAGTCTTGAATTGTTACAACAAGTGTGAATGCGAAGTCTTAAATCTTGTTTGAATGGTGCTCTGCTAACAATGTTTGAGGCTTAATTTTTCATGGTTAAAGTTTAAACCAGGATTTAGTAATAAGTCTGAATTCTAGAGTTCTGCAAAATATGTTTTGCATTAAACTCTTACTCTGAAATGTAGAATCTGCAGTAGTGGTGTTGAGTTCTTATGAAATCTTTTGATAGTGGAAGTTTAAGTTAAGTCCTCCGTTACTTAGACACAAGAAGAGCAGAAGAAAAGAATTAGAGTTACTGGAGTGGAATCTGGAAAGTGATGAGATCTTAAATGCAGAAATAGAGAAGAGCAGAATTTGTTTAGAAACATGATTGAATTCTGTGTTCGAGCTGCTGTAAGTATACAAAATTGAGGAGCTGAGCCTTTAAACAAAATGCAGAATTGAAGATCTTTAAGTTCCAAAATTACTATTATGGTTTGCGATTTATGGAGTTTGTGCAATATCTATACAATGGTAGATTTCTGAAACTGTAATGCAGTGATTTCAGAGGTGGATTGTTCATCTGATCATTGCTATTAAAATCTTAACTTGAAGTCTTGAATTGTTGACTGCTGCTGAATGTATCTGAATGCTGAGGATACTGAACTGTTGGTGCAACATCCCTCAGGTCAAGGTTGACCTGCTTGACCAAGCTGAGTCTTGGTTTGAGTTTAGATGTTTGACAATAAGAAATTGATTGAAGAAGAGTCAAGTAGGTCTATGTTGACCGGATACTTGACTGGGAAGTCCTAATTGGGATGTTAGGTAGAATGGAAGTCCTGGTGAGTGAAGCCAGGCAGAAGGAAAGTCCTAGTGAGTGAAGCTAGGCAGATTGAAAACCCTAGTGAGTGAAGCTAGGTGAAAGTCCTGGTGAGTGAAGCCAGGCAAGGGAAAATCCAGATGGATCAAGGATGATCGGACATCTGGTGTTGGGAAGTCCAAGTAGGTCAAAGGATTGACTGGATACTTGGCACGAGTAATACAGATAGGTCAAAGGGATTGACCAGACATCTGGTGGAAGTCCAAGTAGGTCAAGGGAGTGACCAGATACTTGGCATGAATAGAAAAGTCCAAGTGGGTCAAAGGGATTGACCAGACACTTGGTGGGAAGTCCTAGCAGGTCAAAGGAGTGACCGGATGCTAGGCATGATGTACCAACAGGTCAAGGTTGACCGGATGTTGGTTTGAGAGGCTTGGGACTTGGTTTTGGGCAAAAACCAAGTGCTGGATCGATCAGTGGATCGATCCAGGCCTTTCCTAGCGAACAGAGAGCCTCTGGATCGATCCGTGGATCGATCCAGAGATCCCAATCGATCACTGGATCGATTGGGACGCTGCTGCTTCGCGCGATAAGCGCTGGATCGATCCGTGGATCGATCCAGGCGTTTTTCCAGAGCACAGAGGCGCTCTGGATCGATTCGTCGATCAATCCAAAGCCTCCCCGATCGATTGGGAATAATCGAATCGATCGGGATCCGACCGTTGGCGTCGATAAAGGCCGCAGGCGCACGATTCCTTCGGTATCTCTTCGCAGATTCATCTCAGATCCTTCACCAGCTCCTCCACAGCTTTTCTCAAGCTCGAGATCGCCAGTTCTTGAAGGTTCTTGGAGGCTCTTCCAAGTCAAGAGGCGGATCAAAGCAAGAAGAAGAAACTAGGGTTAGGGTTTTTGTACTCATTGTAAGCTTGTAAGCTTGTATTTCTTGTATCCCTTCCCTCTCTTCTTGTATTGAGTCTTGTAGGGCTTCTCCGCCCTTGGTAGTTACCATAAAAGAGAGTTTTCGTTAGTGGAGGGTGTGTGTGTTGGTGTGGATCCTTGGACTAGTCACCTCTTGTGAGGTGGATACCAAGTAAACCAACCGTGTTAGCGTTGTGTGATTTGTTTATGTATTTTCCGCTGCACATCTTCGAAGAAACAAGCAACGCCGAACACCGCGAAGCGTGACGAGCTATTCACCCCCCCTCTAGCTACTTTTGGTCCTAATATGAACTTTGTGCCAAAAGTGTATCAAAAATCAGACTTAGAAAGATGAATTCAGAAAAAAAAAATTAGGCAGCAGGAATTAAGAGTTTAAAGAGCTGCATAAATGAATACAAGAAGAATAGATAGCTTACATGGTGGTCATAATCCATTCAAACAACAATATTGATTATTATCTAGGTGTTGGAATGGAGAATGCAGTAAGGGCAGCAATAAACAAAACAGAATGCAGTTTTAATTGTGTATCAAGTGTGTACCAATCTTTCATCACTAGCCCTTAAGATCATTGGAAAATTAAGTGAAACTCTTGTATCATCAGTAGAAAATGTTGTTCGCTTCCTTTCCATCTCTTTATAAACCTGTTGGACAGAATTTTGATAGTATCAGATTGCTGGAAATGCTCAAAATAGTGAAGGAAATCTGAGAATATGGAATCTGATTACTATGAGTTAGGATTTGAACTTCATTTGTAAAGTACCATTTTATTCATGAAAAATTTGCTGGAATACTTTTGAAATTTGGGAATGGAAATATTTTATGAATTGCTGAATCTATTTTGAAGTTGCAGAATGCTTGAAAGATTTAGTGTGGAAACTTGGCTAATGTGGAATTGTCTCATGATTAAGAACATGCAACTTCACTAAATTTGATTTCTGCAAGTGCCAACTTAACTGTCCTTTCCAACTTAACAACCTCTTATGATTCAAGAACATGCAAGATGGGTAAAGGTTTAAGTGTGGGGGATGATTGGTATACATTTGAAGATGTTGAAGGTTTTGGATGGCTTCATGAGAATAGACCTTTGATTTTTGAGTAAGTGAAAAGAGTTTTCTTTGTATGATTTATTGGAATTGTTGGATGATTTATCATGTCAAGAAACAGCTAAACTTAAGTCCTTTAATTTACTATATTTTCAGAGGTTGCTGCCAATCGAGTTTTGAGCAGCTGATTGTAATCAAGAATTCACCCAAGCTATTTAAGCAGAACCTGCAATTCCTGGAAGCAAGTTTTGAAACTCAGTCTAGAAATTGAAATTTGCTGCTGTAATTATGCATTGATTGACAGCTTCATCATTCTCAGTTGGTTATGTTCCAATATTTTGAACCTGAAAATTCCAGATTCTAAATTGATTCTGAGAAGCTGAGTTTTAGACACCAAATTTTGATACTGGGGTTGAGAAAAGTCTGAATTCTGAAAAAAAATTCATTTGTAGTTTGAATGGAAAAGTGCAAAAGTGATGATTTCATTGAATTAGATCAAGGATCTGAATTCGTGGTTATGCATGAATGGAATTACATGACGGCATCAACTTTGTGAAATTTGTAGTTTTGTGGAAACTTCAACCATTTTGAAAATTTATGAATTATTTGCTGGAATTTTTGGTAGCTGGAATTTGTGTACAACAGAATGATGTTTAATCTGTAGAAACATGCTGAAATCAGAACATTCATGTTGTTCATGAATGAAAAGCTAAAGAAAGTGTAGAAGCTGGAATTTGAAACTCAATTACATAACCAGAAATTGAATTGGAATCAATGTGCCAATGAAATGATTTATAATCTCTGAAATACAAAATTTGCAAGTGTTGCGTTAAGTTCTTGCAAATGGGTTGTTGACAGTAGTAACTAGGGAGCTATGTCAGAATTAGATTCATTTCATAAGTTTCAGAACTAGAATTTAAATTCAATGGAGCTTTAAAAGCCAGATTTCTGAAGCTGGAAACTGAACTTCAATTCCAAATTGCTACTGGAGTTTAATTTTTGTTCTATAAATGCAATAGAAATGCAATTCTCAATTGATTTGAAATAGAGTGTCAACTGTTTAAGACATAAGTTCAGCAAAATACAAAGTTTCAGAAACAGATGCTGAAATCTGTTGGAAACTGATACAATTCTGCAGTTTGGGTTTTGAACTGATTCTGTTTTTGCAATAAGTTGTAAATTACTGAAATGGCTGCAGTTTTGTGAAATCTGCAGATATGGGTTTCCTGCAACTTGCTGATTTGTGTGTGCCAAGCTTATTTGCTGATTTTGAAGAGCAGGAATTAAAACTCAACTTTGTATGGATTCTATGCTAAATACAATTCTTTGTGAAGCTGAAAACTCCATGTTACACAGTGAAATTACATTAACTTACAGATCTTGAAACTTTATCTAGAAAGAGCTAGAGGAATTGAAGAGGAATGATCAAGATGCTCATCAGAGAAGAAGATCTCAAGAGAGGTAAACTGAAACTGGATTCCTTAAAAATCCAGAGTTAGTGACTCTGTAATTTGGTAACTAACTTCTGTTGAGAGCTTGGCTGTCTCCGTCTAAAACCAGAGTTAGCCCTGAAGTAGACTTTTTGAATCTGTTGAGAGGCAGATGATACATAAGAATCACTGGAATTCTGATACAAGAAGTGAAGATTGAAATCTAGAATCCAGAATTCAGATTTGTCGAAACTGATGATGGATACTTTAGATCCTTGTGCAGCTACAAATTGGATTGGAACCTCATTGATTGATTTGGAAAAGTATTGAGAGCATAAACTGGAAATTAGAATTCTGAAACTGAACTCAGCCGCTTGTGAAGAGTCTGCAATTTCTTTAAATCTATTACCTGATCCAGAATGTACAAGCTGCTGATTTCTGGGATTTGCCAGCTGCATCTACCTGAATTTACAGATTATGAAATTTTATCCAGCGAATTCAAATCCTTAATTCCTTCATATCTATAAAATTGAAAATTCAATTCTGAATTATAGAACTTGGTTTTACAATTCTATTGTTGGATTTTATGTTCAAGGGGTTGTATTTAGAGTCAAGTTTTTGGGAATGAAGTTATCTGGATGAAGAGTTATGCAGCTAATCAATGAGACATTTAAAACTCTGGAATTGGAATAACCTACAGAAATTTTAAAGTCTAAATCTGTGAGTTGCAGAAATAGCTTTGAATTGCTGGTTTTGGAGCTGTGATTAATTTTACAAGCGTCTGGTGGAACAACTTCTACAAATTCAGGAATCGTATTTCTGAACCTGAAGTTACAGCAGTAATAGCACTGAAACAGAATTTTGTGAAGCTGATTTCTTTGTCCAAATGTCTGAAACCTTATCAGAGTTATTGGAGATCTGATAGGAGCTGTAATGTTCAGAAATGGAGAGTTTTCTGCTGCATTATGAGAAATTTGTAACTAAAGAACACCACGGAAATAGAATAGAAGATCATAAGAAATAGTTAATGCAGAAATGCTGGAACTAGGAATTATCTGATTTGATTCTTTTGCCTAAACAGAACTGATATTCTATATTTGTTTGCCTTTACTGCTATTAAGGAGTTTGATAACCAAATGCTAAATGTTTGGTTATAGTATGCTTTGGAGTTTCATCATTACAATACATGCTATAGCAGTATTAAAAGCTTTTCATTGACTTACAACTTCTGTAACCGAAATCTGTAGCAGCAGATAACAAAAATCAGTAAAGTGAATTCCAGATAACAAAAATACTGAGTCGGAAGTGTGAATCTTTGATAAGCCCTGGAATTCTGATTTGCAGAAGTTTGAGAAGGGAGGAAAAGAAATTCTGCAGAAAGGAAGAATAGTGTCTAAAAGAATATCAAAGTTGTTGGATACATGATATGTTTTAATTGTCCGAGACGACCAATATCTTAAGTGGGGGGGGGGGGAGTTCTTCATAAATTGATGTGAGATTGTTTTATCTTTCAAATGCTGGAATTGTTGCTGGAATTGAAGTGAAAAAAAAAACAGTGAAGAAAAAAATGGCACATCAAGGGAGTATCAATTGTGAAGATAGAGTATCAAAATTTTTGAATAGCATCAAATTGAAGGAGATGTTAGCTTAGTCTTTTGAATTGATAAAAACAAATGATATTCATCCCTTTTCACATCAAAATGGTCAACTCATCAAGTATATTCCTCCAATACTCTTATCTTCTCAATTTTCTTCATTAATGCATTTTCTTTTGCTACTACATTCATTTCACTTGTTCTTTTTGATTCCACTTCAATTCTTGTTGATTAAATCCTTTTGATTCATGTATGCTATGTTCTATGGTGGTGGAGAAGTAGAAAATAAGCAAGCTTATGGTAGTGAAATGTTGTGAGTTGCATTGAGTGAGCTCCACATATATGCAATTTTGAGTGTGAGAGTTAGAATAGGTGAACACCTTGTGAGATTGCAACTTGCTTAATTTTTCATTTGGATTGAAACTACCATACCTACTGATTATTGTTTGGATTGTATTCATGATTGTTGTGATCTTTAGATGATTTTAGTTAAATTCTTTTTATTATCTTCTAGGTATTGCTAGGGAATTTTTTATGGAGATGATTTTGAGTTTTCTTTACTTTCACGGGACGTTCAAGACTAAGTGTGGGGGATTTGATAACCATGATTTCATTGTATTATTTTGATTCATATATGCATGGTTTGATGTTGATTTTATAGGTTTATATCATGGTTACATCATATTTTGTGCATTGTATCTATTTTGGACCTAATTGTAAATTATTATATTTTTGTGTTATTTGATGCTAATATTTGATTCTTATTTTGTAGGCATCAAAGGATCTTGGATTTGGATCTATTTAGACCGAAATTGGGCTCGAATTGGAGTTCAAACGAGAAGATCAAGCTTTGAAGTATTATGGGTCGTTTATCAAGAATAGGAGAGATCTGAACCATCTGTTGAAGATCTGGCCGATCCAACCTAATGGGGAGCAGATCTGAGCCATTGATGAAGATCCAAAAGTTTTGATCCAGATCTGAGTTCAACTAGCCATTGATCCAGCCCGAATTAATATGGACCGTTCATTGAAGACAGGGCAGATCTGGGACATCCAGTGATGATCTGGTCGATCCGACCTAAGGGAGAGTAGATCCAGACCCTAGATCAAGATCAGTACCTTCAGATCAGATTTTGGGCAAACTTTCACCGTTGATTTAGCTCCAAATCAATCCCAGCCGTCCAATCAGATCCAAATCTGATTCAAAGAGAAGCTACAGTGCTACAGTGCCTTCATCGATCTCCTCACACAGCTGCGCGTCCCGCGGCGTTCATCTCCAGCGAGATTCCGACCCCATCTCGACCTCTAGATCAATTTTCCGGCCAACTTCATCGGCGATGATACTCTCAGATGCTTGCGACCAACTTCCGGTGAACTGACCTCGCTCAAAGGTGGTCCTACAGTGAGAATTGTGCTCTGCGACACTCTGCTTCTGCCGCGCCCGATTTGGAGGTGTTCTTCCGATTCGAGGTTCCGCTTCCATCAGTGAACTTTGGCGGTGTTCCTCCACTGCTACTCAACCATTCCGACAACATTTCATCCACCATCGACTCTACATCAGAACGGAGTTCGCAGATTTGTAGATTTCTGGAGTTGGCAGCTTCGATCTTCATTAGTTCCGTTTGGAGTGGTCTCCGATGGTGCTGGTGAAGGCTGAGCTGAGTTCGGTTGCTGAGGTTGTCTTCCCCGATTACAGTTGGAGTGTTCTCTGCTGTTTCCTTGTGTGACGGCAAGGAGAAGTTGCCGTGAGAAGTGGTTTGGAGTTGAGATGGTTATTTAGAGTTTACTTTTTGCATTCTTTTTATTGTTGATAGAGTTAGATTTCAGTTTCCGTTGTTGAATTCAGTAATCATAGTTCATTTTATGCTTAATTGTTTTCATTAAAGTGTTTTGAGTAATTTAATTTCAATCGATTTTGAAGTTGTTAATTTTGCTTTAGCTTAAATTTCAGTACTGTTGAGTAGTTTCATTACTGTAGTTAAGGTTTAAATGTTGCTTTAGATCGTATTCATTATTGCCTTGTTGTTCACTCTTAATTTTAGTGTGTGTTGATGGTTTAATCACACGTAGAGTGGCAATGCGTTGTGATTTGATTATTGGCACATAGTTAGGGTTTCATTAATGCATTAGATTAATTCTTAATTTCTGTGCTTTTCATTTGTTAGATTTTGATTCAAAGTTCAAACCCCCATTTTCATATTAAAAACCCCAAAAATAGGAATAAAATACAATCATAAATTACATCCTACCGTTTGTTCCTCGAGAGATCGATTCTGGGCTCGTTACTACAACATTATTGTGAAATTAAGGGGTTCAGTGAAAAATACATTTGTTAATTTGATTTACGGATGTGTCAGATGCTCTCTTCCGATAAAGGTTGGAAACCTCGCTTTTTCTTTATTAGATCACCTGACCCCTTGGTCGAGCAGATCCAATGACGCTCTGACATTCCTTCTAATCTCCCTGTGCACCAACATCAGTCTTCCTGTGACGCCGCCTCAAAAAAACTACAAGGCGTGAGCGTTAATCTGTCTATTATACTACTGGAAGGTTTTTTGTATTCTTTCGGGCTCAGCTTAGTTCCTACGGAGATAGGAGCTCCCTTAGGTAAGACCCCATTTTCCTTCTTGCTATTCTTCACTAACTGAGGTATCTCTCTTTCACTTTGTAGAGGCTGCTATGCTCCGAGCTTATTCCTCAAATATAAAACACCAATCTTTAGATGTTTTGAAAGCTATAAGCTTGGAGCTCAAACAGGGCTTAACAGCTTCTTCGCAGTCTGCCCCTTCTGCCTCATAGTCTGCCCCACCTGCGCCAGCCCGGGCGGAAGCTTCCCCGACTCTTCCCCTGGATGTTGCTTCTGCCGAAGGCCTTGCCACCTTGGAACAGGCCGAGGAAGAGCGAGTCGCTTCTCCCCCGCTCGCCAAACGATTACGCCTCCAGCGCAAAATGAAGAAGGTTACTCCTGCGATTCAGGAGTCTCCTCTGCCTCTTCCTTCAGGCCAGCGTTCATCCGCGACCTCTCAATCTTCAGCGGCCAAGGCTGTTACTCCCGACCGGGAGATTGTTCTGGGACCAGAGGTCCCCGTCTTGTCGCCCAGAATATCAGCCCTGACACCTGGTCGGGATCTATCTCCCGATCTGACCTTTCTTCCTGGTCAGGTCTTCTCTCCAGGGCAGACTCCTTTTCCTGTAATTGACTAGCCTGGGAGTTCTGCAACTTTATCCGCCTCGCTTCCGGTAGCTGCTCCGGCTTCCACTTCTCGAACCAGGGGGAAGATCTCCAAAAAGTATGCCTTCACCGCCTCCTGGCGCTTGCCCTCCTCCATCGAGCCTGATGATGCTGAAGAAGCTGCGGAAGATGCTCCTTCTACTGTCGGCCTCGTTCAGTTACAGGGTGAGTTAGCCACGTCCTAGAGGGCAGACAATCAGAAATTTTGGAACAATCCGTCGATGGAAGAGATGCACCAAGCTTCTCGCCAGATAGTTTCTGTGAGTTTTCTCTTATCAGAGCTCCTTTTCTGGAATTTCTTATAATCCTTCCTTCTATGCTGTATGCAGGCCTGTTCCACCAGCTTAAGTGTGATTCAATACGCCGCCAACTTGCAGAGGGAGAATGAAGTGTTGAAGGTTCGTCTTCAGGAGTTGGAGCTGCCGCTTACTCCCCGCGATCCACTCAACCCCACGCCCGGTGATCTGGCAGGGTATCTTCGGTTAAGTGGGGAGTCTGCAGAGTCTGTTTGGAACATCTCCCATGCAACTTTTGACAAAATAAAGACCCTGGTGGCGGCTCTGAAGATGAGCAAGTCCAAACTGGCCTCTAAGGGGGAGCGGCGTCGCTCGCTGGTAGTTGAATTGGATGAGAAGGACGTCCAGTTGACCACCCTATCCTCCGATCTAAAGAGTCTGCAAGAAACCCAAGAGACTCTTCAGAAAAGTTTAACCGATGTTCAGGGTCAACTAGCTTCCAGTGCCGACCGGGAGAAGACCCTCCAAAGTCGCTGGGAGGCCAGCCAAGCAACTTTCAAATCAATGCAGGCTGATCTTTTGCAGGCTCAAGAGAATGCTTCCCAAAGTCAAAAAGATTCGACTTTGGCCCGAGCCGATGCTGAGAAGGCCCTGGCAGAGCTGACAGATTATCAGGCGGGAGAATCTGGTCGTCTAAGAGCATACAGGCTATCTTACGTCACATCTCCTTTCTTCCTGAAGAAGATTGGAGATTTGATGAATCTTATGCTTTGTAGCGGAGCGGCCGGTGGAGCTCGTCAAATGTTTGAGCAAGGTCTACTTCACTCCGCCCCTTTGGAAAACTTCTTGGACATTGCTCGCTTGATGAACGATCTCCCCGCCAAGTCGTATCCTACCTTCAAGGACGATGACGACCTCTTTCTTCTTCCAGAGCCTCTTACTGATGCTGAACTGTAATAAAAATGAAACTGCCAAACTGTCGCTCAAATTATTTGCTTGTAATTTCGGATTTGTCTTTGTCTTGGACTATTTAACCTTCTTATGCTATGATATGACTGCTTTACTGCTTGTTTTTGATCTTTCTGTAGCTCATTAGTTTCTTATCCATTGCCTTGTATGTTTCCCGACCGGTATAAATCGTGGCGGTATGGGGGTGTACTTCGACCTTCTGATTCTGGCCAGGGCCTCTGCTTCTACCCACTTAGAGAAATAATCCACAGCCACCAATAAGAAACGTCTCTGACCCGGGGCCATTGGAAATGGTCCCACAATATCTATGCCCCATTGATCAAAAGGACATGAAACTATAGATGTTCTTAGCAGAGCCGTCGGTCGATGTGTTAAATTTTGATGTTTTTGGCAGGACAGGCAAGTATTTACCGGCTTGTGAGCATCCCTCTGTAAAGTAGGCCAGAAATACCCGGCCAGGAGTACCTTGCGAGATAACGTCCGACCGCCTACTGTTGGTTGCTACTCGGAAAACTTATAGGTTCCACTGTACAAAAATTTTGTACAAAGGTCTGAACCTTTTCCTAGCTACCATGTGTTCTTTTAAATTAAATTTTGGATCGCCTGCGGAACTTAACACGTTTGATCCAAAACTTAATCTATTTGTTCTTTTAGGTTTTGACTTGGATCTCCTGCGGAACTTAACACGTTCGACCCAAATCACCTTAAGTTATTAATTCCATTAAATATTAATTTCCATAATCGGTTCCCAGTACTGACGTGGCGAGGCACACGACCTTCTTGGATATGGGAGCAACCACCACCGACTAGACAAAACCTTTTATAGAAATCTAATATTTAATTTCCTAAAATAACTTTAGGTTAACCAAAAAGCACAATCAAATCACAAGGAAAAGAAAAAACAAAAGAACACAACATCGAAAAACATATTCGAAATTCTAGAACGTAAGCCTCTTGTATTTGGTATTATTTCCATAAATAACTAGCATGATGCAGAAAGAAAAATTACTAGTTATACCTTGTAGAAAAACCTCTTGATCTTCTACCGTATTCCTCTTCTAACCTCGGACGTTGTGTGGGCAACGATCTTCCGAGATGAGAAACCACCAACCACCTTCTTCTCCTCCTAGCTAGGTTCGGCCACAAAAAAAGAAGCTTCACCAAGGAAGAAAATCAAAATACCAACCAAGCTCCAAGAGATGCTAGCTTCCTCTCCTTCTTCTTCTTCTTCTCCAAGTAGTATCCGGCCACCACAAGAGCTCCAAGGGAAGAGAGGGGTTCGGCCACCACAAGAGGAAGAGAGGGAAAGGATGGCCAGCCACACCAAGGAACAAAAGAGGGAGAGAAAATAATAGAGGTTGTGTCTCATGAAGGCACCCTCACCCCTTCTTTTATATTCCTTGGCCTAGGCAAATTAGGAAATTTAATTACAATAAAATTTCCTCAATTTCCTTGACATGATTTAATTGAGAAAAATAAAATAAAATTTCCCTAATTGAAATCTTATGGCCGGCCACATCAATGAAGGAAAAAATTAGACAAGTTTTAATCAACAATTAAAACTTCCTAATTTGTTTCCGAAAATTTTAAAAAATAAAATTTCTCTTTAAAAATCTCTTCATGGTTGATAAAAGGAAATTTCTATAATTTTAATTTTATCAACATGTGGATAATTTTAAAGAGAAAATAAAATATCTCACCAATCTACAAATAAGGAAAGAGATCTAATCTCTTTCTTTAATCTTTTGTAGATCTTTTACAAGAGAGATATTTTAATTTTAATTCTCTTTAATAAATTATTTTTTCCACATAATAAAAATTAAAATTAAAATCCCTTTTTAATTTAATTTGGCCGGCCCCCACTAGCTTGGGTTCAAGCTAGGGTTGGCCATCCAATTTTATACCTAGGCCGGCCCTAGCTTGGTTCCCAAGCTAGCTTGGCCGACCCCCTTTGGGTGGGTATAGAAGGTGGGTATAGGTGGGTATAGTACTCTATAAATAAGAGGCTACGATAGGGACCGAGAGGAGGAATTGTTTTTGGTCTCCCGATAAAATTAAGCATCCCGTGTTCGCCCCGAACACACAACTTAATTTTATCAATAATAATTCATTCCACTAGAGAACTATTATTGAACTACCGCACCAATCCCAAATTACATTTTTGGGCTCTTTCTTATTATGAGCATGTTAGTCTCCCTGTGTTTAAGATATCGAATGTTCACTAATTAAATGAGTTACTGACAACTCATTTAATTAATATCTAAGTCCAAGAGTAGTACCACTCAACCTTATCGTCATGTCGGACTAAGTCCACCTGCAGGGTTTAACATGATAATCCTTATGAGCTTCTCTTGGGACATTATCAACCTAGTATCTCTAGGACACAGTTTCCTTCTATAATCAACAACACACACTATAAGTGATATCATTTCCCAACTTATCGGGCTTATTGATTCATCGAACTAAATCTCACCCATTGATAAATTAAAGAAATAAATATCAAATATATGTGTTTGTTATTATATTAGAATTAAGAGCACACACTTCCATAATAACCGAGGTCTTTGTTCCTTTATAAAGTTAGTATAAAAGAAACGACCTCAAATGGTCATACTCAATACACTCTGAGTGTACTAGTGTAATTATATAGTCAAGATAAACTAATACCTAATTACACTACAACCTTCTAATGGTTTGTTCCTTTCCATTCTGGTCGTGAGCTACTGTTTATAATTTATAAGGTACTGATAACATCATCTTCTGTATGTGACATCACATACTATGTTATCTACAATATAAATTAAATGAACAACTACAAACAAATGTAGACAATTTGACCAAATGTGATTCTTTATTCATAATGAATGTTTACAAAGCTTAGGCTTTCAGTATACACTCCAACACTTACATGACTACCGCAGCATCCCAGATGTATTTCTCGTAAGGCTTGATCCGCCTCCTCCACACCCAGGCATTTGAGTAAGGGCCTAGAGAAGGACCTCTTGTATAGCTAGTCCCCGATCATGACATAGGCATGGGCTTGTTTCCTAACCAACCACGATTCCTCTGGGTCAGCCGGCAAGGTACCCTGCTTAAGATAGCTAATCATGGGTGCCCGCCAATCAATAGTTGCTTCCCTATTGTTTTGCAAATCTATCTGAGCTATAAGGAAGGTTTGCGCCGTTGACCGGTCTAACACCCAAGTGGTTAAGGAACTGACCATCTTTGCTAGCCCATCTGCATTCTCATTTTCTGCTCTGGGGATCTTGGTTAATATGATTTCTGCAAATTCTTCTTTCATCTTCTCATAAGCTTCCCGGTATACTTGTAACTTATCACAATTTACCATAAAGTTGTCAATCACTTGCTGAGTTACCAACTGGGAATCTGAGTAGATGATTACCTAGGCTACACCTACGTGCCAAGCTGCTTGTAGTCTTGCCAACAAAGCCTCGTATTCTGCCTCATTGAGTGACTCGAAAATTCAATCGGACAGCCAATTGGAGTATATCCCCTTGGGGAGATATCAATAAGACCCCGACCCTGCTTCCTTGATGAGTTGCCGATCCATCCACATAGACCTTCCAGGTTTCTTCAGAGTTGGTTTGATGAATTTCTGTTAAGAAATCTGTCAAGGCTTGTGCTTTGATGGCTGTGCGCGGCTGTTATTGTATATCATATTCCCCTAACTCCGTTGCCCACTTGATAAGCCGACCTGTAACTTCTACATTAGTCAGGGCTCTTCCCATGGTGCTATTGGTCAGAACTGTGATAGGATGTGCTAAGAAGTAAGGTCTTAACCGTTGAGCCATAAGGACCAATCCATAAACCAACTTCTCGAGGGTCGTGTATCGAGACTTGACCTCTTTTAATAAATGACTGAAGAAAACACTGGCCATTGTACATTATCATGTTCTTTAACAAGCACAGCCCCTACGGCCTCGGGGGTGGTAGATAAGTAAACCCATAATGGTTCTCCAACAACTGGCTTGAATAAAGATGGCAGAGCCTCTAAATACTTCTTCAGCTCCTCAAAAGCTTGGGTACATTCTTCATCCCATTGGAACTTGGAGGCCTTCCTGAGCACTCTGAAGAAAGGAGCAACCCGGTCTGCGGATCTGGAAATGAATCTCGACAGGGCTGTTATTCTGCCAACCAGCTTCTGGGTTTCCTTCAAATTATGGGGAACCCGCATATCACGTAGTGCCCGAACCTTTTCTGGATTAGCTTCTATTCCCCGCTCAGTCACTAAGTAGCCCAGGAACTTTTCTCCCTTAGCTCCAAACAAGCACTTCAATAGATTCAGCTTCAACCCATATTGCCGGAGAGTCTGACAGGTTTCCTCCACATCCTTGATCAGATTCACGGCCATAGGAGACTTAATGAGTATATCATCTACATAAACCTCCACGTTGCGCCCGATCTGCTCCCGGAAGATCTTGTCCATCATTCTTTGGTATGTGGCTCCTGCGTTCCTAAGATCGAAGGGCATGATAGTATAACAGAAGGTACCATCAGCTGTAATGAAGCTAACCTTTTCTTGGTCCTCCACCGATAAAGGTATCTGATGATACCCCTGGTATGCATCCAGCATGCAGATCCTCTTACAACCAGCAGTTGAGTCCACCATTTGATCGATCCGGGGCAGAGGATAGTAATCCTTGGGACTGGCTTGATTGAGATCTCGAAAGTCTATGCATACTCTCCACTTATTGTTGGGTTTCTTCACTAAGACCACATTAGAGAGCCAGGATGGGAACTGCACTTCTCGAACGTGGTCTGCCTTCCTGAGCTGATCCACCTCGGCTCTAATTATTTTGTTCTGGTCGGCTGAGAAGTTCTTTTTCTTTTGCTTGACAGGTCGGGAGTCGGGTAACAGATGTAACTTGTGCTCTGCTACTTCCGGCTTAACCCCGGGTAACTCCTCTGTGGACTAGGTGAAGACATCCCGATTGTGAATCAAGCATTGAACTAATTCCTCCCTGAGAGGAGGAGGCAGGTCACTTGCCAAGTGAGTTAGACTTTCAGGGCATTCAGAATATAATTGCACCTCCTCCCAGGGGATGGGTTCTTCAGTCATAGGCAAAGGCTCTTCTTGAACAGCATGGGCGCACCCCATCTTGCATCCTTTGGTTCTTCCGAGCCTCCACCTGAACCATATAAATATAGCATCTACAAGAAACCTTCTGTTCTCTCTTAACTTCCCCGACCTGCTCGCCCACGGGGAACTTGATTTTTTGATGGAAGGTAGAAACATCAACCCTAAATTCATGCAGGGCAGGCCTTCCTAAGATGACGTTATAAGAGGAGGGGGAATCAACCACTATAAAAGTGCTCCTCCTTATGCGCACCAGCGACTCGGTGCCTAGAGATATGGCCAGCTTAATCTAACTCATTGGCTTCACCTCGTTGCCTGTAAATCCATATAAAGAGGTGGCCACAGGTTGGAGTTCAGTGGCATCAATCTGCATCTCCTCGAATGCAGTTCTGAACAGAATATTGACCGAGCTCCCGGTGTCAACGAAAACCCGAGCCACTGGCTATTGGCGATGACGACCTTGATGATAAGGACATCATCATAAGGCAGCTTCAGATCTTCCAGGTCTGCTGGCCCGAAGCTGATGACAGAGCCAGAAGCTTGCTCCTGGCTACATCCAACAGTATAGACCTCCAAGCGATGCACATGGGACTTGCGCGCTCTTCCCGAATCTCCATCAGTTGGTCCTCCAAAGATCATGCCAATCTCTCGGACGGCGGCATTGCCTCTATTCTCAGCTTCCCGCGCTTCTTCTGGCTCTTTCCCCCGACCTGCTTAATGAGCACTGGGCCCGGCTAGGTCGGGGCGGGGTTGCCCGGCCTGTCCAGCGGCAGCTCGCTGTTCCTCCATCATCTTGAGTACTTGAGGGGCTAGCTCGGGCGGTGGTAAGCCTAACTCGGCAACCCGTTTAGAATCCCGAGCAAACTGGAAACAATGATTAGTATCATGTGTACGAGACCGATGATAAGTACAATACCGAGTGTTCCACGGTCCAGGTCGAGGAGCGTGCATAGCTGCAACACGGGGAGCTGGTCTAA
Source organism: Zingiber officinale (assembly GCF_018446385.1). NCBI lineage: Eukaryota > Viridiplantae > Streptophyta > Magnoliopsida > Zingiberales > Zingiberaceae > Zingiber > Zingiber officinale. The sequence goes on along the minus strand of NC_055991.1, from coordinate 11,808,209 downwards.
CCTCCGGCCCGGGATGGAAGGTAGGTCTGGCTTCCTGAGCGTGCGACAGAGGTTGAGGAGGTGGTTGAGGCACCCTTCTTTCAGGCTTATTGGTAGATGGAGGCGGTCTCTCGGTTTTCCTCCGGGCTGCCTGTGCTTCTTCTACTTTAATGTAGCAGGCGACTTTTTCCACCATCTCAACAAAATTCCGAGCGAGATTTTTGATGAGATCTCTAAAGAATTCTCCCTCTCCTAATCCGTGAGAGAAAGCACTCATCAGAATCTCTGAACTGACGGTGGGGACGTCCGGGGCCACTTGGTTGAAGCGGTTGATATAACTTCTTAAAGGCTCGGTCGACCCCTCCTTAAGGGCGAAAAGGCAGTGATCCGTCTTATGATATTTTTTGCTGCTGGCAAAACAACGCAGGAAGACCATCTTGAAATCTAGGAAATAGGTGATGGATCCTTGTGGTAACCCATCAAACCACTTTAGTGCCGAGCCAGCTAAAGTATTCAAGAAAACTCGACACTTGACGACATCACTATATTGATGCAACAGGGCTGCATTCTTGAACTTGCGTAGATGATCCTCCGAGTCTTTGCTCCCGTTATATTCCTAGATCGACAGAGCCCTATAGCCCTTAGGCAATTTTTCATTCAAAATCCTGGCCGAGAATGGTACTCTCTCATCCGGATCTTCTGGGAACGCTTCCGGTATGATGAGAGCCTTCTCTTTCCTCGAGTCTCTGGGCAAGGAACTCTCAGCCATGGGGACTTGAGGCTGTTCTTTCTTAACGCTGAGGCCGTGGGACTCTGGCTGATAATACCCCACGGCAGGGTCACGATAAGGAACCTGAAAAAACCCCTCGGGCTGTTTTCTCTTAGAGCCCCGATCTGAGACAGGGACGAGCTCCTTGGAAGCTTCAGCAAGAGCTTGGCGCGGTCTCGAGATAGTCGCTTGCTTCTCGGAGGCTGCTCGCCTCTTGGCCTTCTTGAAGAGTTCGTATTCTCCTGCAGTCATGGTGACATTGATGCGGCCAGACTCCTCCATCTTCACGTTCAGGAGCAGGTAGTTGTGTTCCCACAGACGGCGCCAAATTTGATCCCGTCCGGAAGCTGAGTCGGATGAAGGCGGGTCTTGATGTACTAGAAGTTGACGGAAAGTCGTTGCGGCGTATATGTTAGGATCAAAAGTAGCTAGAGGGGGGGGTGAATAGCTCGTCGCGTGCTCGTTGCTCGGTGTTGCTTGTTTCTTCAAGAATGCGCAGCGGAAAATACATAAACAAACACAAACACGCTAACACTAGGAGTTTACTTGGTATCCACCTCCAACGGAGATGACTAATCCAAGGATCCACACCACGCACGCACCCTCCACTATGAAAACACTCCTTTTCGGTAACTACCGAGGGCGGAGAAGCCCTACAAGACTCTCAGTACAAGAAGAAGAAAGGGTAGTAAAGAATAAGCAAACGCTTACAAGAAATGCAGTGAAAACCCTAGCTTCTTCTTCTTCTCGTTGCAACTCGCCTCTTGACTTGGATGAACCTCCAAGAACCTTCAAGAACTGGCGGTGAGGAGCTTAGAGAGTGCTGGGGAGGAGCTGTGTTGAATCTGGAGTGAATCGTTTAAGTTCTACTCAAGAAATCGCACGCCAACAGCTATAAACGACGCTAACGGTCGAATCCCAATCGATTGGATTGCTCCCAATCGATTGGGAGGCTGGATCGATCCACGGATCGATCCGAGCCTGCTGTTGGAAAATCGGATCGATCCACGGATCGATCCAAGAGCTTAAAGCAGCGGCGTCCCAATCGATCCACCGATCGATTGGGACCTCTGATCGATCCACGGATCGATCCAGAGGTTCTCTGTGGACTCCCGATCGATCCACGGATCGATCCAGATCTTCCGGATCGATCCACCGATCGATCCAAACCTCGGATCAATCCACGGATCAATCCAAACCTTGGATCAATCCACGGATCAATCCAAACCTTGGTTTTGCCCAAAACCAAGCCCAAAGCCCCTAAACCAACATCTAGTCAACCATGACTTGTTGGTACATAAGACCTAGCATCCGGTCACCCTTGGCCAGCTAGGACTCTCTCACCAAGTGTCTGGTCAATCCCTTTGACCCACTTGGACTTTTCTCTTCTTGCCAAGTATCCGGTCACTCCCTAAGACCTACTTGGACTTTTCTTCCTCGTGCCAAGTATGCGGTCAATCCCTTTGACCTACTTGGACTCTCACCAGATGTCTGGTCAACCTTGACCCATCTGGATTTCTCTTGCCTGGCTTCACTCACCAGGACTTTCCCAATTGCCTAGATTCACTCACTAGGTCTTTCACCTGGCTTCACTCACCAGGATTTTTCTCCTGCCTAGCTTCACTCACTAGGACTTCCCAATTGCCTAGCTTCACTCACTAGGTCTTTCACCTGGCTTCACTCACCAGGATTTTCCTCCTGCCTAACATCCCAGTTAGGACTTCCCAGTCAAGTATCCGGTCATCCTTGACCTACTTGACTCTTCTTCAATCAATATCTTATTGTCAAACATCTAAACTCAAACCAAGACTCAGCTTGGTCAACCAGGTCAACCTTGACCTGAGGGATGTTGCACCAACAATCTCCCCCTTTTTGATGTTTGACAATACCACAATAACACTTACAATGCCACATGTAAGTTAGGCTAATCCCATAGCCTCATTCTTCATGCCACTAGGTAATGAAAGCATAAGTTAAGCTTTTCATTCTCCCCCAAGAGGGAAAACTCCCTCTTAGATAATGAAAGCCTAACTTACTCCCTTTCACACGTCCTTTCATTCTCCCCTATTGGCACACATCAACCTATGCCCCTCTTTGGGCACACTTCAACAAATCCATTTGTTGAAAACTCTCTGCCTGAAGAGTTGCTCATCATTGGTTACAACTTCACTCGTTGAACCAACATGATAATGAAGGTCCCATACCCTTCATTTATCCTTAACTTCTTCCTCAATGTAGACAAATACCCAACCTTGAGCATTTTCTAACATCTTGAGTTCCCACTTGAAATAATGAGGATATCCACTCCCCATTTCAAGTTCAAAAGCTCGTCCATGAGCATTTTCTTTAAAGAAGGTTAACCACCTTCCAAGGTTCATGAAAAATAATTTTCATGCCTTTGAAGAGTCCCTCCCCCTAAAGACATGGTGGTAACTTCTGTCATTGCACCAACAATGACTTGGAATCCCTAAACCTTTAGGAAACCCAGATTTAGAAGTTTTGAGAATGTTCAAAATTTGAAACAAACCTCAACCTAAACTTCAATGAAGTCTTCCTTAACCATTCCATCCTTGTTTTCAACACGAAAACACCCTTTTTATGTATACAAATGTATTTTAAGGGTTTGGAATGGTTACATAGACTAACCATGGTTCAAAGATGCTGAAGTCAGGCCTTCCCAGCCAAAATCAGCAACTTGGATCGATTGGAGTTGGGATCCAATCGATTGAACCAACCGAATCGATCCACTGATCGATTCAGTATGTGTGGATCGATCCACTGATCGATCCAGCGAGCTTCTGCTCGCGAGATTTACCTTCTGAATCGATCCACGGATCGATTCAGGAACTCCAATCGATCCATGGATCGATCGGAGTTCTGATAGTTGCTGAAATTCCATTTCAGTCAACTTCAGAAACCCCTAGAAAATTCTACAAAAATCCAAAAATCATGAAATTTCGTGTAGACATTATTTAGGGCATACTTAATCATGGAAAAATAGCTTTCTATGAAAATACTTTATATTTTCAAAGATTGACACAAACTTGAAAACTTGCAAAAACTTTAGCGTTTTCTTCAAGTTTGTGTCTAACTATTCAATGGTGATTACTATCAAAAGATAGCCTTCACCAAAGTTTTCCAAAAACATTTTAAAACATTTTCAAAACCAATATCCCATCATGTTCCTTGGGCATAATGCACATGACTTGTACATTAGCTTTCCCAATGATGGGAAAACACATAACTATGTGTTTTGATGAACTTAAAACTCAAAAGAATGCACTAAATCAACATCTTGAGTTTTGTTCATCATCCTAACATCTCACTTGTATCTAATGTGCACTGAAACACATACAAGTCATCTTATAGGTCTTTGTGAGATGTAAGATTTTGGTTTTGCCCTATTCTAGGGATCATGCATATCTATCTAGGCATTTTGAGAGATAGACATCCACAAAGGATGTTACTTGTTGATTTACTTGTTAAACAAATGTCACTTGTTTATTCCACTTGTTGTAAACAAATGCCACTTGTTTAACTAATGCCATATGTCCTTAATTTTTAAGGAAATAAACATATTGCATGATAATGTTATGGCATACATCAAAATAAAATAGCTTTCAAAAGAAAGATTCCTATAACTACATGATGTATGTATGGCATGACATGGTATTTTTGTATTTTTCATGATAAGTCATGAATGCAAAAATAGACATGATGTCATGACATATGATGGGCAAACAATCATGGCAAGATTTAGCATAAATAAAATATACCTAGATTAACTATCTAAGTATCCTTAAAACCTTAGCTAAACGTACAACTTAAACCTAGATTTGCCCTAAAGTGCTTTAAGAAAATGCCAAAGCTTAAATTGGCATTTCTAATTCCCTTGATTAATTTATGCCAGTCGAAAGTAAGCATATCCTCAAATGTTGGCATATTTCATTTTTCCACAAGAGTAGCACTTTTAAATTAAGGCCCGGATTGCCTTAAATTTACTAAGAACATACCAAAATCCCAACTTGGTAGTTCTTATGAATTTCCCAATATGTGCCATTTAAGATTAAAATCAATTTTTCCACCATTAGGCACATTTTACTCTTTCAAGGAGTAAATAATAATTCCATTTCATTTTCAAAGGTTAACAAAAACCTTGAAAATGCTCCTTGAGTGTCAATTTCCTCAAAGTTGGGTTAACTACCCTTCTAATCGGAGTTGACACTCTCTAACCCATCTATGGGGTAGAGAAGATGCTCCTAGGAACCCAACACCTATTGATGCTCCTTGGATGCTCTAGGTATTCACTAGGGATAACTTCCCTAGATACTTTCCTAGTGACCTTGTTTGGCTTCTTGGAGGCCTTGGTCACACTTTCTAGGTCAACTCTAGGGATAGCCTCCCTTGTGACCTTGTTAGTGACTTTCTTAGACTTCTTAGAAGCCTTAGTCACATTTGTTGCAAAAACACTCTTAGGGATGACTTCCCTAGTATTTTTGGCTTGACCACTAGACCTAGGGTTTGTTCCATAACTATATGGAACTCTATGGTAAGAGGGCACATCCTTCTTAGCCTTTGGTTTGTATCCCAAACCTCTATGGCCATTGGATGGCTTTTGTACCCCTAAACCTAGGTTATGCTCTTTTTGCCCTAATAGGATATTTTCCATCCTTTTTAGGGTCTTTTCCATTTTATCAAGTCTTGACCTCAAGACTTGATTTTCCATCACTAAGTCCTTAGTTTTTGTTTTTCCATTAAGTTCATGAGCATTTTTGTTTCTAGGCTTGTAGCTACAATCCTTAGAGTTCTTGCCTAGACTTTTACCTACATTCCTAGCCTTAGGTGTAGTAGTTTTGGCATGTAGGGCCACATGCTTTTCCTTAAAGCCCTCATGCTTCCTATTCTTATGGTAAATCGCATTAAAATGATAAAAGTTAGAACTATCATTCTTTTTACCATAATGTAAAGGGGTAGGCTCAATAAATGTTACCTTCTTCTTTATCTTGGAGGCTCCCCCTTGACTAATGCCTCCTTGAGCCTTGACCATCTTCTTCCCCTTGGGGCATTGACTTCGGTAATGCCCTTTTTGGTTGCAAGAAAAGCACACAATGTGCTCCTTGCTCCTTTTTGTTCCGGGGATGGTCTCCTTGGGCTTCACCTTACCTTTTTGTGCCACTTGGCCCTTCTTCTTGGCCAATTTAGGGCACTTGCTCTTGTAGTGCCCATGTTCCCTACACTCAAAGCATATAATATGATTTTTATTATTAATTGAAATATTTATACCTTTGCTTGTAGGGGTGGCATCTTTTCCTTTGGATCCGGAGGTAGAGGCTTCCTCTTGATCGGACCTTGATTCTCCTCCATTTGTTTTTTCTTGACTTGTGGAGGTAGAATCTTCTTCCTCCTCTTCGTCTCTTGACCCGGATGTAGAAGCTTCTCCTTCTTCTTGATCCGGCGTCACCAAGGATTGCTCCCCCTCAATCCTAGAGGTGGAGGCTTCATCATCTTGAACATGAAACAAGGAGTATGCTCCCTCCTTGTTCCCTTCGTTGCATTCCCTTGAGGATGAAGCTTCTTGGATTTCCTCTTCTTCGGAGGTTGAGCATCTCTCAACCTCGGAGTCCTCCTCTTGGTCTTGCTCCAAAGAGTCACCCTCTCTGGATTCTTCATGATCTTGTACAGTGGAGGGGATCTCTTCATGAAGCTTGGCCAATTTGCTCCATAGCTCCTTTGCATCTTCAAACTCTCCAATTTTGCAAAGGATGGTGCTTGGCAATAAATTGACCAAAAGCTTGGTCACTTTGTCATTGGCCTCGCACCTTTGAACTTGCTCCGGGCTCCATTTGCTTTTCTTTAGAACTTTGCCCTTTGAATTTCTTGGAGCCTTGAAGCCTTCCATTAAAGCAAACCATTGCTCTATCTCCATCATAAGAAAATTTTCGATTCTTGATTTCCAAGAATCGAAACTCGTAGAAGTGTATGGTGGAGCCACCCTTGTGTCAAATCCAAGCCCATCTTGGAATTGCATCTTGAAGTTGAGCTTGATAAAGTCTTGAACTTGAAGAATTTGCTCCAACTTCTTCACCCTCTAGCTTTTCTTGATATGCTTGACCCTTCCGGCGATGATTCCGGTGAACTCTGATACCACTTGTTAGGATCAAAAGTAGCTAGAGGGGGGGGTGAATAGCTCGTCGCGTGCTCGTTGCTCGGTGTTGCTTGTTTCTTCAAGAATGCGCAGCGGAAAATACATAAACAAACACAAACACGCTAACACTAGGAGTTTACTTGGTATCCACCTCCAACGGAGATGACTAATCCAAGGATCCACACCACGCACGCACCCTCCACTATGAAAACACTCCTTTTCGGTAACTACCGAGGGCGGAGAAGCCCTACAAGACTCTCAGTACAAGAAGAAGAAAGGGTAGTAAAGAATAAGCAAACGCTTACAAGAAATGCAGTGAAAACCCTAGCTTCTTCTTCTTCTCGTTGCAACTCGCCTCTTGACTTGGATGAACCTCCAAGAACCTTCAAGAACTGGCGGTGAGGAGCTTAGAGAGTGCTGGGGAGGAGCTGTGTTGAATCTGGAGTGAATCGTTTAAGTTCTACTGAAGAAATCGCACGCCAACAGCTATAAACGACGCCAACGGTCGAATCCCAATCGATTGGATTGCTCCCAATCGATTGGGGAGGCTTTGGATCGATCCACGGATCGATCCAGAGCGCCTGCTGAAAAACTTCGGATCGATCCACGGATCGATCCAAGACTTATCGCGGCGATCTCCCCAATCGATCCACGATCGATTGGGACCTCTGATCGATCCACGGATCAATCCAGAGGTTCTCTGTGGGGTCACGGATCGATCCACGGATCGATCCAGATCTTCCGGATCGATCCACCGATCGATCCAAACTCGGATCAATCCACGGATCAATCCAAACTGCCGGATCAATCCACGGATCAATCCAAACCTGCCGGATCAATCCACGGATCAATCCAAACCTTGGTTTTGCCCAAAACCAAGCCCAAAGCCCCTAAACCAACATCTAGTCAACCATGACTTGTTGGTACATAAGACCTAGCATCCGGTCACCCTTGGCCTAGGACTCTCTCACCAAGTGTCCGTCAATCCTTTGACCCACTTGGACTTTTCTCTTCTTGCCAAGTATCCGGTCCACCCCCTAAGACCTACTTGGAGTTTCGTTCCTCGCGCCAAGCATCCGGTCAATCCCTTTCACCTACCTGGACTCTCACTCGATGTCTGGTCAACCTTGACCCATCTGGATTTCTCTTGCCTGGCTTCACTCACCAGGACTTTCCCAATTGCCTAGATTCACTCACTAGGTCTTTCACCTGGCTTCACTCACCAGGATTTTTCTCCTGCCTAGCTTCACTCACTAGGACTTCCCAATTGCCTAGCTTCACTCACTAGGTCTTTCACCTGGCTTCACTCACCAGGATTTTCCTCCTGCCTAACATCCCAGTTAGGACTTCCCAGTCAAGTATCCGGTCATCCTTGACCTACTTGACTCTTCTTCAATCAATATCTTATTGTCAAACATCTAAACTCAAACCAAGACTCAGCTTGGTCAACCAGGTCAACCTTGACCTGAGGGATGTTGCACCAACAGTATAATCTACCTGGCACCCCTCAGAAAGGTTCGCACGGGCGGCTGACGAAGGAAGATGACCAGGATGATGACACTGCAGCTCTGCGCACACTCAGACGAGCCCTCGAGTCGTTAGAGACCAGAAACCAGGGAAAAAGTCCCCGGGTCAGGCCCTCCGACGCTCAAGTCAGGTACTTTTTCTCCAGAAAATACAGAGAAAGGACGAAAAGTAAAGACGAGTAAGAAATGATGAGTGAGTGTACCTGCATAAGGGACAAAACATCCCTTTTTATACTTCAACAGAAGTTTCTAGGTCTGATGGGTGTCAGGGAATGTCGACTGTCAGGCTTTGTCTAGCAGTGAATGACACGCGACGTCTCCTCATAAGCTAGCGGCAGAATGAGAGGGGTAGTGAGCCCCGACTGTTAGCATGTTCCCTGACACACTGATTATTCTCTGACATTTTCTGACAGGCAGTTGTGATTCCCTGGCTTGTTTGTCCTGTAGTGCCTGGATGCTAGGTATATACTCTGCAGTCTGTACTCTGACCTGTTTCTGTATGTTGTTATCTATGGTTCGTATGTCCTGACCTGTACGCCAGGTTTGTATCCCGACCTGCTTCTGTCCGCTGTTATCCATGACATGTACGTTCTGACCTGTACGCCAGGTCTGTATCCTAACCTGCTTCTATCCGCTGTTATCCATGGCGTGTATGTTCTGACCTGTACGCCAGGTTTGTATCCCGACCTGCTTCTGTTCGCTGTTATCCATGGCGTGTACATTCTGACCAGTACGCCAGGTCTGTATCCTGACCTGCATCTGTCTACTATTATCCATGGCGTGTACGTTCCGACCTGTACGCTAGGTCTGTATCTAGATTTGCATTTGTCTACTGTTATCCATGGCGTGTACATTCCAACCTGTACGTCAGGTCTGTATCCAGACCTGCTCCTGTCCGCTGTTATCCATGACCTGTACGTTCCGACCTGTATGTCAGGTCTATATCCCTACCTGTATTTGTCTACTGTTATCCATGGTGTGTACGTTCCGACCTGTACGTCAGGTCTGTATCCCGACCTGCATTTGTCTACTGCTATCCATGGCGTGTACGTTCCGACCTGTACTCCAGGTCTGTATCCCGACTTGTATCTGTCTACTGTTATCCATGGCTAGCGCGTTCCGACCTGTACGCCAAGTCTGTATCCTGGCCTGCTGTATTTCGCCCGAGGCCTTTCCTTCTGCACCCTTACCTGGCCTGTGGGCCTTCTCAGCTGTATTTGGCTTGTGGATCCAATTCTCAGCTGTACCCGGTCTACGAACCCTCTTCTTGATTGCTATTGAGGTTGGATCCGGTCCAACTTGGCCTCCTATCCTTTGACTGCTCTGTCAGTTGGGACTCTGACCGCAGCCACGTAAACTTGATTTCTGACCTCCACGGGGGCAAGACTTCTGACCTCCACGTAAGCTAGACTTCTGACCTCCACGTAAGGTTGACTTCTAACCTCCACGTAAGGTTGACTTCTGACCATCCTGTGGTCTTGACTCCTAACCACATCATCTTACTGACCCCACAATCATGCACCGTATCAATATTATATATGTATCTAGTGAATATGTCGAGACATATCAATATATATATATATATATATATAATTTTATATTGTCCAACTTGAAACATCCTCTATAAGAAGTTGCAAATCTATTCCGCTTATTCCACACACTATATATTTGAGATATTTCACAATACCCTCATCAATATTCCATAAAATATTCCCATTAATTACTAGGATAAATCAAGAAATACGCGTGATTGGCAGTCTAAGAGTCTAACATTCTTTGGTTGCGGGATTCATTTGGAGAAAAAATTTCTATAAATACGTCATAGTTGGGATCGAACCGCGGATGTCTGGATGACAATCTGGATATTTTACTGTGGCACCATAATACCTGGAAACAAATAATTGTACCTACATGCACTATTTATGATGTATTACTAATATTAAATTGTGCAAAAGCACTATTTGAAAGAATTGAAAATGATACTAAATCCTATATCAATAAATATGCAATTAAATGTTCCAAGGCCAAATTTTAATTTGTTTGATTTAGGCACTTTTAACTTAATCAATCATCAAAAAGTGTGGGGATGTAGGGTCTATTCACCCATACTTAAATAGTTTATTAAAGATAAAAGAGAGAAATGATTGTTGCAATCATATTCCTGATTAATTGGGAGAGTGGATGCAAATCTATGGGTTACCTATAGATTCTTGGTCAACTTCAGGTTTAAGCAAGGTCACTTCCCAAATAGCTACTATCTACGGATATATTCACTAAGTCTAGAGAGAGGGTCAACTTTGCACGGGTGTTGGTGGAAATAGATGTCACAAAATAATTGCCTGCAAGTATCCCAGCTACACTCCCTGATGGGAAAGAGGTGGAACTCCAATTGAAGTTTGAATCTATCCTGAGATTGTGTTTATGTTGCTGGCAGTTGGGGCACTACCTTATTCACTGCCCTTTGGTTTCCACCACTGCACAAGGATTCGCTCAAACCAAAGTAACTAACTTGGAGAGTCACACGAAGGCACAAGACAATGGGAAAGGAACTGAATTTCAGGTATCTGATCAAACAGGCACAGCACAGTGGAAGCCTGATACAACCCTGGGATTCCAAATGCAGGGTTGAGCAGGGCCTATCGTTTAGCTATAAGAGCTCTTCAAAGGAAGGTGAGGCACATACCTATGAGCAAAACCAATCCACAACTAAGATGATCAGTCAGGCAACCAATTCGACAGGGGGTACAAAGCTCAATACAACTGTCAGAAATTCTGACACTGCAGTATCAAACCTGATACCAATCTAGAATCAAAGGTGCAACCAGTGGAAGAGAGAAAAACCAGGCTACAAGGGCATGGAAAAATGAAACCAATTGATGAGCAGTGCCTCATGGTTTCAAATCCAGTTTTAAACACAATCAAATCAATATCAATTATGGGTTCAACCCTGGTGATGGTTCAGATGGAATCCAACAACATGAACAAATTCAGTTATCTCCTCCAGGGCAGACAGGCAAACAGTTAATGAAACAGCAGCAAGTGCAGGGTTACCAATTTCGGTTTCAGATCCGTCCGGGTTAGGTTGAGTTTCATTTTCAGAAATTGAGCAAGCACGCATGAATTTAGGAGTGACAGAACATGCAGGGAAACAACCAAGAGCTACAGATCAATGGGCAAATGTTGAATTTCAAATTGCAGGTAAAATGGGCACTGTTGCACCAGCCTGACACAAAGCCAACAAGGCATTTTCAAGCATGGGCAGTGTCCAAAACATATTCCAGATCCCTACAAAGAGGGTAGGGATGCCTAAACACTATCACAAACAACAATCACCCAAATCCAATGGCCAGTCAAACCAAAAGACATGGTGTGTTACAAAGCTCAATACAACTGTCAGAAATTCTGACACTGCAGTATCAAACCTGATACCAATCTAGAATCAGAGGTGCAACCAACGGAAGGGAGAAAAACCAGGCTACAAGGGCATGATAAAATGAAACCAATTGATGAGCAGTGCCTCATGGTTTCAATTCCAGTTTTAAACACAGTCAAATCAATATCAATTATGGGTTCAACCCCTGGTGATGGTTCAGATGGAATCCGACAACATAAACAAATTCAGTTATCTCCTCCAGGGCAGATAGGTAAACAGTTAAGGAAACAACAGCAAGTGCAGGGTTACTAATTTCGATTTCAGATCCGTCCGGGTTAGTTGAGTTTCATTTTCAGAAATTGAGCAAGCATGCATGAATTTAGGAGTGGCAGAACATGCAGGGAAACAACCAAGAGCTACAGGTCAATGGCAAATGCTGAATTTCAAATTACAGGTAAAATGGGCACTGCTGCACCAGCCTAACACAAAGCCAACAAGGCATTTTCAAATATGGGCAGTGTCCAAAACATATTCCGGATCCCTACAAAGAGGGTAGGGATGCCTAGACACTATCACAAACAACAATCACCCAAATTCAATGGCCAGTCAAACCAAAAGACATGGTGTATTACAAAGCTCAATACAACTGTCAGAAATTCTGACACTGCAGTATCAAACCTGATACTAATCTAGAATCAGAGGTGCAACCAACGAAAGGGAGAAAAACTAGGCTACAAGGGCATGGAAATATGAAACCAATTGATGAGCAGTGCCTCATGGTTTCAATTCTAGTTTCAAACACAGTCAAATCAATATCAATTATAGGTTCAACCCCTGGTGATGGTTCATATGGAATCCAACAACATGAACAAATTCAGTTATCTCCTCCAGGGCAGACAGGCAAACAGTTAAGGAAACAACAGCAAGTGCAGGGTTACCAATTTCGATTTCAGATCCATCCGGGTTAGGTTGAGTTTCATTTTCAGATATTGAGCAAGAACGCATGAATTTAGGAGTGACAGAACATGCAGGGAAACAACCAAGAGCTACAGGTCAATGGGCAAATGATGAATTTCAAATTGCAGGTAATATGGGCACTGCTGCACCAGCCTGACACAAAGCCAACAAGATATTTTCAAGCATGGGCAGTGTCCAAAACATATTCCGGATCCCTACAAAGAGGGTAGGGATGCCTAAACACTATCACAAACAACAATCACCCAAATCCAATGGCCAGTCAAACCAAAAGACATGGTGTGTTAAGGGCACTGATATAAACACGACATTGCAGACAGAAATAGTTTCGGACACTGTTCCCTTGCTTTCAGTAAATATTTCAGACCCAAAAGGACTGAGCTAGGGCTGGACAATTGCAAACTGAAGGCCACATGCAGCAAAGGGAAAGGCAATCATCAAAACCGACACAGTTTCGAGCCAACAAATTCCAGAAACAGTTTCAGACTTTACATTTTCAGACCCAAAGGTGCTGACCTATAGAGAATCACAACAAATAACGGAGCTAGGGGCTGGACAATCGCAACCTAGAGTTCATGGGCAGCAAAGGGAAAGGCAGCCATCAAATCAAGTTCACACAGTTACAGGCTAGTAAATTCTAGAAGCCAAAAATCCAACCCCAGTTTCAGTTTTGGCTGCTATTCTAGCAACCTCTGGGTTTGCATTAGGTTCAGCGGGCATACAAGGAAAGGCCTCAATAAGGCAGCTGGAAACCCCTGGTAGGTTAGCTACATGTGCACCAACTCAAGACAACTCAAAAGGCCTAAGGAATCAAGCACAACCCAACATTATTTTACCAAACACAACTTGACATAGCTTATGTTGATACCCTAAGATAGTTTTGATGTGATCAAATAAATTAAGTTAGGTTATGTTGTGTTAACCCTGTGTCTAAGTATGCAGGAACTTAGGTGCACATGATATCGAGCAAAAAACGCAGCTAGTGAGAAGGACGGCACGGGAGAGAGCCGATGAATTTAGTGTATCTGAGAGACGAGATGTTGTGGAAGAGTACACCGACGGACGAGAAGGGAGCGTGCGGTGTTTCTGAGGGACGAGAAATCGGAATGAAAGATTGCTCGAGGAGCAAAGGACGTAGTTGCCCGAGGGACGAAAAGTTGTGGAGAGTATGTTGCGGACGAGAAGGAAGCAAGCAGCGATTTCAAGGAACGAGAAGTCAGAGCGGAAGTTTGCTCTAGAAAACCGGAAATTGGATTCGGGTGAGCTCTATTCCGGATGGCCAAAATCACGCAAGCGAACGGAGCCGAAGCGGAAAACCCAGACCGATGTGAGCGGAACTAGAGTAGGAGACCGGGACCAAAAATCAGCAAAAGATTATTTCTGGTGCTCGACGTGCCCAAACCGATCCGGGGCACCCGGACCAGTCCAGGGCGTCCGGGGCGTCCGGAACCCAATTCTATCCAAATTCGATGTGACATGTATCGTTGTGTTGGGGATAAAATATTATTCCATTACAGGCGCCTAGAATCCTTTCGGGCACCTCGAACATGGCTATATAAACAACTCCGCTCCCAGAAGCTAAGAAGAACAAGAAATATCCAAGCAACACTTGTATACACTTCCTTTTCTGTTTAGCTTCATCTTTCTGTGCCTTCATTGTTGTAAAGAGGCTTCTTCGTCTGAAGGACGAAATAGTGCGACTTCATCTGTCTGAATTAACAACCTCCCCGGTTGTAACCAAGTAAACCTGTGTACCTCTGTCTTTTAATTTTTTTAGTATTTCTTATATGCTAGTGTTATTTTAATTAAGTTATTTGTTCTAGAAAGGTTTTTGTTTGCATAATTTGTGTAGGAGCTATTCATCCCCCCTACTGACTGAGGTGTCCAATATCCATCCTACCTTAAGGCCAGGGATCAAAGCAACTAGCAAAACTAGCTTAGATGAACTCTCAGCAACAACAGCTGCTCCAGACCCACTTTCTGATGTGGTTATTGTTACCTTGAAACCTATTTCAGCAACTGCTGGATTTGTACCTGCAAGCCTGATTTCAGTCTCCCCTACTTGTATCAGATAATCCTCTTAGCCCAGAATCAGGTAACAAAATGCAAAGGACAACTAACCTCACCAAAAGGAGGATACATTCAAGCCCAACCTCAGATTGTGGCTTTGAATCTGTCCTGGATTCAAAAACAGCAATAGCAGATGTTTCAGTCTCAGGTTTTGAACCTAGCTCAGTAATGGTTCCAGAAACTGTGAGGGCAGTCTCAGGCAGGCTTATGGGACAACTATCCACTAGTAAAACCACCTTAGACAGCAGATGAGTCCTTGGAACATATATTGATCCTCAAACTGATACAACCCATGAAATTTTTGACCTCATGGTAGCTGCTATTAGAGATTCTGGGCAGCTCCAAAATGATATAATCAGCAGTAAAATACCACAGATCAGTGAGGGGGCTGCATCAGTAGGGGTCTCTATGAGGACCAAACAACAGGTGGCGCAGCTAGGATACGGAATACACAGCTCCAACACGTTTGATTTCAGGCACTAACCCAACCCCAGTTTTTGACCTGCACACAACTCCTGACCCAAACACTGTTCAAGAGGACATTGCTGAACCAATACAAATCAGAGCAAGGAGTAAAAGAGGGCACAATCAAAACCCAGCTATAGTTATAGGAATAATTTCAGAAATGGACTCAGACCCAGAGTTGGACACAAATTTGGAATCTGAACATGCAAAGTATGACTTAGACTCAGATTTGGAGCAGCCTTCAGCAGGATCAGACACAGACACAGAAGCATAATCAAAGGATATTAATGGGGAAATACAATCTGAGATCGCAGTGAGCAGAACTGAACAGCAACTGGCACCAACTGGCAATCTGATTTCAAAGGCTGAAGCTGAGCAACAACCCCCCGAGGACTCTAAAACATAGGGAAAACATAAGGGAAGGGATCACTATAGGCCTTCATTTGGATGAGGGTAGCCCAGGTAAAATCCAAACAAGAGCAAGAGTTTAAAGGAGGAAATTAGCAATGGCAGCACAAACACAGGCCAACTCCATGCAGAAAATGCAGATTCCTCAGACCTTAGGAACTTACAACTCCTTTGCAACAATTGCTGAACTTGAAGAGGGAGAAATAGCTACTAATTTGGAACAAAGGGATCATCTAGAAGTTGGAATGGACCTAAGGACGGATGCTAAAGGAATAGGAAAGCAAAGATCAGTAAGCAAATTGCAAGAGGAGACTCATAGAGGGATAGCTCAGCTATGTGAAATTGATGCAGCAACTGTATTCCTAGGCACTCCAGATCTGAGGGTTTCATCAAGTACCTCTTGGGACCATGAGAAGACAGATGAAGGGAACACAATAGGAGTAGATGGAGAAGAGGAAGGGGCAACCAGTAGGATGCAAACCAGATCTAAAGCAAACAAGGGGAGGCCACAACAAGGAAGAACAGAGATATGCATAAGCAGATTGCAATTCAAGAGTATTAGTATCTACAACAAGAAAGTATGTGCAAACTGATAGTTGTTGTAAAACCTAAGCCGCGTGAATTCTAAAACATAAAGAACTCACATATAGGAAATACAAGAACAAGAAGATCTAGTTTCATCAAGAACATGACATAAGAAAATAAATACATAAATATAATAGACAAGGAACCTGATTGAAGAGTCATATCCTTGTCTTTAGCGTCGTCGGTTTGATAAGATGCACGAAAAGGAAGGTATTCCAAGGGACTTAGAGGATGACGGCGTCGTAAAGCTTCTTGTCAATGGAGAACAAGAAACTATGTCAAGATTATTCCCTAAGCCCTTGAAGACTAACCCTATATATAGTGAACATCTATTATCGACCCATCGATAATAATAGATATGGGACTATAATTCTATATATATACTGAACATCTATTATCAACAAATAGATGATAATAGATGTGAGACTATAGGTTTTACACATATGAGATCCACATCCAATTATCCGAAATCCACTAGACATAAGTTATATCACTTTAAAGGGTTTGAATCATATTCACGTGTGCAACTTACAAATAAGTCCACCTAATAGGGATAATTATAGCCAACAATCTTCCACTTGGACTATATGTGAGTTGTATATGAAATATAAGTAAAACTTTAGTTGATATCAAATTTTATTGGTACAAAATACTCCTGTAAACAATCTGATTCATTAACTTCATTGGTATAGGACTAAAGAGGTCATAACTACTGTATATGATCATAACAAGCCCCAATAGTAATCACAATACCAATATCATTAATGACATAGATCAAGATGTGGATGTGTAAGGTGGAAATTACATGAAATGTGATCAATACATGTCAATTTCCAATTGGTCCTAAGATGATCTCAAAAGAGGTCAGATCATATTTAAAAAATACTTTATGCTAAACTGAAATAGTAAATCATGATCAACTTTATGATTCCAAAAGGAATCTTTATTATATTTAGAAACACAAAATGCTAAATAGCAGTAGTAAATTATGATATCTGTTGGAGTGTATACTTAAAAGTTTAGCTTTTGTACACATTTATTTTGAAATAAAGAATCACATTGGTCAAATGTTTATATTTATTTGTTAAATGTAATTGTTCAATTAATTTATATAATAGATAACATGGAGTGTGGAGTCACACTTAGAAGATCATGTTGTCGGTTCTCTATAAATTATAAACAGTTGCTCACGACTAAGATGGAAAGGAACAAACCATCAGAATAGACGTAGTGTAATTAAGTATTGGTTTATCTTGACTAATAAATTACACTGATACACTTTAAGTGTATTGAATAGGATCATTTAGGTAAGTTCTTTTTGTACTGACTTAGTAAAAGAACTAGACCTTAGTTATTATGGAAGTGTGTGCTCTTAATCCTAATATAATAACGAGCATGTATATTTAATATTTATTTATTTGACTTATCAAAGGGTGAGGTTTAGCTCGATAAATCAATATGCCCGATAAGTTGGGAAATGATATTACTTATAGTATGTGTTGTTGATTATAGAAGGAATCTGTGTCCTAGTTATCTAGGTTGAGAATGTTCCCTAGAGGAGCTCATAAGGATTGCCATGTTAAACCCTGCAGGTGGACCTAGTCCAACATGACAATAAAGTTGAGTGGCACTACTCTTGGAGCTAGATATTAATTAAATGAGTTGTCAGTAACTCACTTAATTAGTAGACATTCGTAATCTTAAACACAGGGAGACTAACACACTCATGATAAGAAGGAGCCCATAATGTAATTTGGGATTGGTGCGGTAGTACAGTAATAACTCTATAGTGGAATGAGTTATTATCGATGAACTTGAGTTGTGTGTTCGGGGCGAGCACAGGATACTCAAGCTCATCGAAAGGCCAAAACAAATTTCTCCTCTAGGTCCCTGTTGTAGCCTCAATAAAGCCTCAAGTCCATCCAAAGAAAAGTCTATCTTGGTGTCCAAGAAGGGGTCCGTTCATTGCTTGGTGACCAAGCAATGGCCGACCACATATTCTCTAGAAATGGCCGGCCCTTGCCTTGGGCAAGGGGGCCGGCCGCAATATTTAAATTAGGAAGGTTGTTTTTGAATTTTTAAATTTCCTCAAATATTTACAATTTGTAAAAAGAGAGATTTTAAAAATTTATAAAAAATTTCTAATTTAAATTAGGCCACAAGGTTTTAAAAGAGAGTTGTAAAATTTATAAAACTTTCTTTTAAAAAGAAATATTATTAGAGATGTTTTAAATTTTAAAACTTGGTTTTAAATTTTAAAACTTCCTTTTAATATCTACATTAGAAAAAAAAAGAGTTTGTAAAATTTTATTAGAAGTTTTCTTCTTTTAAAATTTTATAAAAAAATTTTTTCTTTCTTTTCCTCTTAATAAGTGGCCGGCCACCTTGCTTGGTGCCCAAGCAAGGGGCCAGTCAAATAATTAAACATCAACAAATAGTTGCTTAATTAATAAATCAATCTATGATTGATTAATTAAAAGGAAAGAAAAAAAAAATAGGAATGAGTCTAATTTTTTATAAAACTCTTTCCATAATTTTCCGTTGGGAAACTAATATAAAAAGGGGGGAAGGGGAGACCTTGAAGAACATAACAATTGATATTGTGTTGTTGAAGATCATCAAGTGGCCGGCCCCTCTCCCTCTCTTCCCTTTGCTCTCTTTTGCTCCTTTGTGGTGGTGGTGGCCGAATTCTAGAGAAAGAGGAGAAGCTTTCCGGGTGGTGTTCGTCTTGGAGGATCGTCGCCCACACGACGTCCAAGAGGAGGCGAGGGATACGACAGAAGATCTCGAGGTTTTAGCATACAAGGAAGAGGTACAACTAGTATTTAATTTCCGCATCATACTAGTTAATTTTTCTTTGTATAAATACCAAATACAAGAGGCATTTGATTCTTGTTTTTCGAATTTAATTTCGATGTTGTGTTCTTTTTCTTTTTTCCTTGTGATTTGATTGTTCCTTTTGGTTAACCTAGAGTTATATAAGGAAATTAAATATTAACTTTCCTTAAAAGGCTTGTCTAGTCGGTGGTGGTTGCTCCCATATCCAAGAAGACCAAGTGTCTCGCCATGCAATACTCAAAGCCAATTTTGGAAACTAATATTTAATTGAATTTATAACCTAGGTGATTTGGATCAAACGTGTTAAGTTCCGCAGGAGATCCAAATCTAAACCTAAAAGAACATATAAGTTAAACTTGGAATCAAACGTGTTAAGTTCCGCAGGAGATACAAGTTTAACTTAAAAGGACACATGGTAGCTAGGAAAGGTTCAGATCACGTACAAAATTTTTGTACAGTGGAGCCATTGGGTTTTCCGAGTAGCAACCAACAAGTGGTATCAGAGCGACGTTTTGCCTCTGTGTATTTGGTATTAGTTTAATTATGCACATGTCATACATAATTTAGGTAGGTTAATAGTAGGATGTGCTAACTTTGTGGATGCAGGATCCAACTATTATGGCTTATAGTTATTATGTGTGTGATTGGACCCTTGGACATGTCAAGGGCATTTATTATGTGTGCATGATTGTATTATAAAATACAACAGGAGCTATATTTAGTTTTATTAGGATTTTATTTTTTGATCTAGTTACATGTACATTCCGTTTATGGAATATAGGATCGATGGATGTAAATTTTTATTTTATGTTCGATCTAGTTCACATGTACATTCCTTCGAGGAATATAGGATCGAAAAATGTAAAATTCTATTTATGTCACGGATCGAATCTTGCAAGGCGTGGAACCTTTTTGAGTACTAGAGACACAGCGGAACAAGGGGCAAGATGGATGCGACAACTAGACCCGGTGGCAGTGGCCAAAGATGACAGCAGCTAGGGTTAGCGACACACAGAGGACAGTAATAGATAAAAGCCATAATAGTTGAAAATTAGTTTTTCTATTTATTGCTTTTTATGCTGTGACTGTATGTGCTTGTTAGTATGCATGTTTAGTAGGCTAGCATAGTCAAAATTCCTCACTTTAAATAACTAAGTGGGAGAGGGATTTATTTTTAAATAAATTCCACGATCTCCATTACTGGTTTATAAGTGATGCAACAAGCTTACGCGTTGGCTCTGAGTGCCTTCCTCCATATCGGATGAGCTTGTTTGCGGATCACTAGATTAAACTTCCATTCTTAGGATGACTATAGAAAGTTAATTAAGAGCGTGTGATCTTCCCCATCGGAAGGGGCACAATCTTATTAATGGACTTAGTGTCAAGTAATGGTACACACTTAGGCACGTCTAATAGTATCCTCCCCATCGGAGTCACTGCTATTATTTGTGTGACCAAAGTAAACCGACTATTAATTTTATTTGTCAAAATGTTAGGTTGACACGATAATAAAATTAATGGGTAAAATCCTCCTTTTACAAATGTTGAATTTGTATATGTCTACACTATCGTGGCATACAAAATTCACGGTGTTTTGAGGTGTTGGTTAATTTAAAATAGTATTGTTTGAGGAATCAATATTATTCTAAATTTAGAGTTCTGACCAAAAGTTATTTGTGATTCTTAGAATGACTTTCAACCCACTGGCCATCATACTAAAAGAGAACAGACTTACTGGTCCTAACTACATAGATTGGAAAAGGAACCTGGATATTGTTCTTACTGCTGAGGGCTATAAGTTTGTACTGTCAGAGGAATGCCAAGAAACACCTAGCAATGATTCTACCCCAGAGGAGATTCAGTATCATAGTAAATGGGTAAAAGGTGATGAGATGACGCGGTGTTACATCTTGGCTTCGATGTCAAATGTATTGCAACATCAGCATCAGGACTTACCAACAGCCTATGATATAATGAACAATCTCAAGGAACTCTTCGGACATCAGAATCGGGCTGTTAGCCAAGAGGCAATGAGAAAACTGATGACAGCCACCATGACTGAGGGGACTCCCGTGAGGGATCATATTCTCAAGATGATGGCTTACTTAAACGAAATACAAGTTCTTGGAGGGGAAATTGATGGGGAAACCCAGGTCGATATCATCCTCCAAGCGCTGCCCAGAAGTTTTGAGCATTTTCGCCTGAACTATAATATTCATTGGCGGAACTTCTGAAAGAACTTCAGGCAGCCGAAGTGTTGTTTCGTCAACATTCTCAAATTCACTATGCTGAAAATGGTTCTACTTCTAACCCGAAAGGCAAGAAGAAGAAGAAACAAAATGGCTCACAAAGTAGGTGAATAAACCTTAAGGTGCAGGACAAAAAGCTGGAATAAAGAAGCCGAAGGGTAAGTGCTTTATTTGCAAGCAGACTGGACATTGGAAGGCGGACTGTCCTCGTAGGAAACAGAACAATAAAGGTATATCTCATACTCTAGTTGTTGAAACATGTTTAGCGGTGTTATCTACCAGCACCTGGTGTGTAGATACGGGAGCCACTGATCATGTCTGTAATTCCTTGCAGGGGTTCCAAGAAACCCGACGACTATCTGAAGGAGAGATTACCGTCTACATGGGCAATGCTACTAAGGTGGCGGCTGTTGCAGTGGGAGATGTCTACTTATCTTTTAATAGGAATAAAAATTTGGTTTTAAGAAATTGTCTTTATGTACCCAGTTTTAGAAAGGATTTAATTTCAGTTTCTAAACTGTTTTTGGATGGATATTCAGTTTCCTTTAGTAACGATGTAGTTATTAAGAGAAATAAAGTGATTATCTGTTCTGGTGTATTAGTTGGCAATTTGTATACTTTAAATCCAATTTCTCCCACAAAGCATAATATGGAAATTAATAACACATCTTCTAACTCAAATAAGAGAAAAGAACCTTTGGAAATGAACCAAGCATATCTTTGGCATCTAAGGCTTGGTCATATTAACTTAAGTAGGATTCAGAGGCTTATAGCCGATGGACTCTTGGGTTCATTAGAGTTGAAATTTTTTTCAACTTGTGAATCTTGCTTGGAAGGTAAAATGACCAAGATGCCTTTTAAGGCCTAGGGGTATAGAGCCAAAGAAGTGTTAGAATTGGTTCATTCTGATTTGTGTGGTCCTATGTCTGTCCAGGCAAGAGGTGGTTTTGAATATTTTGTCTCTTTTATAGACGATTATTCAAGATATGAATATATTTACCTAATGCGCCGCAAGTCTGAGTGCTTTGATAAGTTCAAAGAGTACAAGGCTGATGTGGAGAAACGTCTAGGTAAAAGTATCAAGACACTACGGTCTGATCGTGGTGGCGAATACCTCTTAGGAGAGTTTAGGAATTACTTATCAAAGGCCGGGATTCAATCCCAATTATCCTGGTACACCCCAATGGAATGGTGTGGCGAGCGAAGGAATAGGACTCTTATGGAGATTGTTAGATCGATGATGAGTTATTGAATTACCAAATTCATTTTGGGGATACGCTCTGAAAATGAGTGTACATTCCGAACTTAGTACCTTCTAAATCAGTTTCTTCTACTCCCATGTGGAATGGGCGAAAGCCCAATCTAAGACATTTTCGGATTTGGGGTAGTCCAGCACATGTGCTGAAACCAGATGTTGATAAGTTAGAATCTCGTACAGAAGTTCATGTGTTTGTGGGGTATCCCGGAGGAACGAAAGGTGGTTTATTTTATAGTCCTAAGACCGGTCATTGTTAGCACCAATGCCCGTTTTAGAAGAAGACTATATAATGGATCACAAGCCGAGTAAAATTATTCTAGAAGAACTTAGAGAGGACACGTCTACTTGAGTACCACAGTACAAGATGAAGTACCACAAGAGGCAACACGTGTCACACATGATACACAACCACGAATGCCTCGTCATAGTGGGAGGGTTGTAAGGCGACTGATAGATTCATGTTTGTGGGAGAGTCTTCGTACTTGATCCCGGGTAAACATGAACCTGATCCCCGAACATATGACGAAGCACTCCAAGATATAGATGTAGCATCTTGGCAAAAGGCAATGAATTCTGAAATAGAGTCTATGTACTCCAATAAGGTCTGGGAGCTTGTAGAACCACCCGATGGTGTAAAAGCCATTGGATGCAAGTGGATCTACAAAAGGAAAAGAGGGACAGACGGGAAGGTAGAAACCTTCAAAGCTAGGCTTGTTGCGAAAGGGTACACTCAGAAAGAGGGAATCGATTATGAGAAGACCTTTTCACTGGTAGCCATGCTTAAGTCTATCGGGATACTCTTATCCATTGCTGCTCATATGGATTATGAGATTTGGCAAATGGATGTCAAGACAACTTTTCTTAATGGAAGTCTTGAAGAGAACATCCATATGAAGCAACCAGAAGGGTTCATTGAAAAAGGCAAACATCTAGTGTGCAAGCTCAATCAGTCCATTTATGGACTGAAGCAAGCTTCAAGGTCTTGGAATATCCGGTTTAATGAAGTAATCCAGTCATATGGATTTATTCAGTGTCCGGATAAGTCTTGTGTATACAAGAAGTGTAACGGAAACGTGGTGGTATTTCTTGTACTATACATCGATGATATTTTGTTAATTGGCAACAATGTCAAGGTATTATCGAATGTAAGGATATGGTTGTCCAAGCAATTTGATATGAAGGACTTAGGAGATTGTGCACACATTCTTGGGATCAAAGTTATAAGGGATCGCAAGAAAAGAATGTTGTGTCTGTCTCAAGCTTTATATATAGATACAATCCTTGCTCGTTTTAGCATGCAGGATTCCAAGAAAGGTTTCTTACCTTTTAGGCATGGAGTAGCTCTATCTAAAGAGATGTCTCTGAAGACATCAAAGGAGATAAAGGACATGAAAGCAGTTCCTTATGCTTCGGTTGTAGGAAGCCTAATGTATGCAATGCTATGTACGAGACCTGATATCTGTTTTGCTGTGGGCATGGTTAGCAGATATCAGAGTAACCCTGGACAAGGATATTGGACTGCGGTAAAGTATATATTAAAGTACTTGAGAAGGACTAGAGATTATATGCTAGTTTACCAAGCAGACGATTTGCTCCCTGTGGGTTACACGGATTCAGATTTCCAATCAGATAGGGACAACAGTAAGTCTACATCAGGCTATGTGTTTACTTTAGGAGGTGGAGTCATTACATGGAGGAGTGTTAAATAGAAATGTGTTTCGAACTCAACCATGGAAGCTGAGTATGTAGCAGCCTTTGAGGCGGCTAAAGAAGCAGTATGGCTCAGGAACTGTCTAATGGACTTAGATGTGATTCTTGGTTTGCCCAAAATCATCACAATTTATTGTGATAATAGCGGTGCAGTTGCAAACTCGAAGGAACCACAATCCCATAAGACAAGTAAACATATAGAGCGCAAGTACCACCTGATACGAGACATCGTCAAGCGAGGAGAAGTTGTCGTCGCCAAGATAGCATCAACAGATAACCTGGCAGATCCTTTCACTAAGGCCCTTCCGGCGAAAGCTTTTGATTGACATGTGGAGGGGATGAGAATCAGATGTATGACAACAGATATGACAGCTTAGACTTTTAGTATAAGTGGGAGATTGTTGGAGTGTATACTTAAAAGTTTAGCTTTTGTATACATTTATTTTGAAATAAATAATCACATTGGTCAAATATTTACATTTATTTGTTAAATGTAATTGTTCAATTAATTTATATAGTAGATAACATGGAGTGTGGAGTCACACTTAGAAGATCATGTTGTCGGTTCTCTATAAATTATAAACAGTTGCTCACGACTAAGATAGAAAGGAACAAACCATCAGAATAGACGTAGTGTAATTAAGTATTAGTTTATCTTGACTAATAAATTACCCTGATACACTTTAAGTGTATTGAGTAGGATCATTTAGGTAAGTTCTTTTTGTACTGACTTAGTAAAAGAACTAGACCTTAGTTATTATGGAAGTGTGTACTCTTAATCCTAATATAATAACAAGCATGTATATTTAATATTTATTTCTTTGACTTATCAAAGGGTGAGGTTTAGTTCGATAAATCAATATGCCCGATAAGTTGGGAAATGATATTACTTATAGTATGTATTGTTGATTATAGAAGCAATCTGTGTCCTAGTTATCTAGGTTGAGAATGCCCCCAAGAGGAGCTCATAAGGATTGCCATGTTAAACCATGCAGGTGGACCTAGTCCAACATGACAATAAAGTTGAGTGGTACTACTCTTGGAGCTAGATATTAATTAAATGAGTTGTCAGTAACTCACTTAATTAGTGTACATTCGTAATCTTAAACACAGGGATACTAACACACTCATGATAAGAAGGAGCCCATAATGTAATTTGGGATTGGTGCGGTAGTGCGGTAATAACTCTCTAGTGGAATGAGTTATTATTGATGAACTTGAGTTGTGTGTTCGGGGCGAGCACGGGATACTCAAGCTCATCGAAAGGCCAAAACCAATTTCTCCTCTAGGTCCCTGTTGTAGCCTCAATAAAGCCTCAAGTCCATCCAAAGAAAAGCCTATCTTGGTGTCCAAGAAGGGGCCGGTTCATTGCTTGGTGACCAAGCAATGACCGGTCACATATTCTCTAGAAATGGCCGGCCCTTGCCTTGGGCAAGGGGGACGGCTGCAATATTTAAATTAGA
Source organism: Zingiber officinale (assembly GCF_018446385.1). NCBI lineage: Eukaryota > Viridiplantae > Streptophyta > Magnoliopsida > Zingiberales > Zingiberaceae > Zingiber > Zingiber officinale. The sequence goes on along the minus strand of NC_055991.1, from coordinate 11,782,396 downwards.
AAGGTTGTTTTTGAATTTTTAAATTTCCTCAGATATTTACAATTTGTAAAAAGAGAGATTTATAAAATTTTCCTAATTTAAATTAGGCCACGAGGTTTTAAAAGAGAGTTGTAAAATTTATAAAACTTTCTTTTAAAAAGAAATATTATTAGAGATGTTTTAAATTTTAAAACTTCCTTTTAATATCCACATTAGAAAAAAAAAAGAGTTTGTAAAATTTTATTAGAAGTTTTCTTCTTTTAAAATTTTATAAATTTTTTTTTTCTTTCCCTTTTAATAAGTGGCCGGCCACCTTACTTGGTGCCCAAGCAAGGGGCCGATAAATAATTAAATATCAACAAATAGTTGTTTAATTAAAAAATCAATCTAGGATTGATTAATTAAAAGGAAAGAAAAAAAAAGAAATAGGAATGAGTCTAATTTTTTATAAAACTCTTTCCATAATTTTCCGTTGGGAAACTAATATAAAAAGGGGGGAAGGGGAGGCCTTGAAGAACATAACAATTGATATTGTGTTATTGGAGATCATCAAGTGGCCGGCCCCTCTCCCTCTCTTCCCTTTGCTCTCTTTTGCTCCTTTATGGTGGTGGTGGCCGAATTCTAGAGAAAGAGGAGAAGCTTTCCGGGTGGTGTTCGTCTTGGAGGATCGTCACCCACACGACGTCCAAGAGGAGGCGAGGGATACGGCAGAAGATCTCGAGGTTTTAGCATACAAGGAAGAGGTACAACTAGTATTTAATTTCCGCATCATACTAGTTAATTTTTCTTTGTATAAATACCAAATACAAGAGGCATTTGATTCTTGTTTTTCGAATTTAATTTCGATGTTGTGTTCTTTTTCTTTTTTCCTTGTGATTTGATTGTTTCTTTTGGTTAACCTAGAGTTATATAAGGAAATTAAATATTAACTTTCCTTAAAAGGTTTTGTCTAGTCGGTGGTGGTTGCTCCCATATCCAAGATGGCCAAGTGCCTCGCCATGCAGTACTGGAAGCCAATTTTGGAAATTAATATTTAATTGAATTTATAACCTAGGTGATTTGGATCAAACATGTTAAGTTCCGCAGGAGATCCAAATCTAAACCTAAAATAACATATAAGTTAAACTTGGAATCAAACGTGTTAAGTTCCGCAGGGGATACAAGTTTAACTTAAAAGGACACATGGTAGCTAGGAAAGGTTCAGATCACGTACAAAATTTTTGTACAGTGGAGCCATTGGGTTTTTCGAGTAGCAACCAACAATATCATAGTCAGAGTGTCAAACAAACATATAAATTCCCATTAATGTTTTGAACTTTAAGTACGTACAATAATCAAAACAATTGTTTGTCTTTATTAATTAACATAGAGCAATAAAAATAAATAGAGACACCTACTAGATGAGTTCTTCTTCCATAAGAAGAACTCCCATATCCACAACATGCGCATGAAATACCTTAGGCACCAAGCGTTTGGTGAGTGGATCGGTCAACATGGAATCTGTTCTGATATGCTCTACCATAATCTGATAACTCTGAACTCTTTCTTTAACTGTTAGAAACTTGATATCGATGTGTTTAGACTTTGATAAACTACGGTTGTTCTTAGCATAAAGTTCTGTGGCTTTATTATCACAGCAGATCCTTAGTGGCTTTTCAATGCCATCAACAATCTGTAATGCTGTGATGAAGTTCCGCAGCCAAATCCCATAATTGGATGCTTCGTAGCATGCTACTAACTCTGCCTCCATAGTAGAAGTGGCTACTAGCGTCTACTTGACGCTCTTCCAAGATATAGCCCCTCCAGCAAACATGAAGATATAGCCCGAAGTGGACTTCTTGCTATCCAAGCATCCAACAAAATTAGAGTCTGAATATCCAATCACCTCCAAGTGATCTAATCTCTGATACGTGAGCATAAACGTTATGTCTAGTTGAGTACAAACTTGTGCATACATGAGACTTCCCACTGCTGATGCATATGAGAATTGCTCTATCTCCTTTATTTCAAGTTCAAGTCGTGAACACTGCTGCAAGCTGAACTTGTCACCTCTTGACACAGGTGTGTCACCGGGTGTACAGTTCTGCATACCATACCTTATAAGCACCTTTTCAATATAGGTCTGTTGTGAAAGTCCAAGAATGTCTCTTGAATGATCACGATAGATCTGTATGTCTAAAACAAAGGATGCTCCACCAAGATATTTCATTTCAAAATTACTAGATAGAAATGATTTAGTTTGAAGTAGCAGATCCTTATTATTGCTCGCAAGCAATATATCATTCACATACAAAACAAGTATAACAAACTTACTCCCAATGAACTTGACATATATACACCGATCAACGGGGTTCTCTTTAAATCCAAATGAGGTAACCACTTGATCAAATTTCTGGTACCACTGACAGGACGCTTGCTATAAACCATAAATGAACTTCTCTAATCTATATACTAGGTGCTTTGAGTCCTTAGACTCAAAGTTATCTGGTTACATCATATATATAGACTCTTCTATGTCTCCATTGAGGAATACAGTCTTTACGTCCATTTAATGTAGCTCTAAATCATAATGAGTTACAAGTGTCATAATTATCCTAAGGGAGTCTTTCGTCAACATAGGGGAGAAAGTCTCCTTATAATCAATGTGTTTTTCTGAGTGAATCTTTTGGCAACAAGACGAGTCTTATACTTTTCGACATTGCCCCTTGAATCTCGCTTGGTTTTAAATATCCATTTATAACCAACGAGCTTCTTTCCTTCAGGCAATTCGACAAGTTCTCAAACATCATTATCCGCCATAGACTTCAACTCTTCTTACATGATGTTAATCTATCTTTCAAGATTAGAGCATTGTTTGACTTCTTGGAAAGATGTAGGATCACTCTCCAACCTTATGTCAAAATCATGCTCTTGGAGATAAACATAATCATGAGAATTTGTGGTTCTCTGTTCCCTTGTGGATCACCTTAAAGACAATTGTGTTTGAGGTGGTTGAGTTACTTGCTTATCAATATGAGACAATACTTCAATTTCAGTGGCAGGTTCCTCCAATTGTATTAGAGATGTTATGAGAATATTTTGGTTCACTACTCTTACTAGATGTGTGATACCCATAATGTGCGGTATAATAACCATACCGCTACTGATCGTACTAGTAGTAACCACAGGAGGATCACCAATGCTTTCCTCAAAAGATACTTCCCTGATTTTATTACTCTCACTGTCCTCAATGAACTTGGCATTTCCCGTTTCGAAGAAAGATCTATTAGAGGGATCAAAAAATTTATACCCTCTTGACTTCTCAGAATAACCTATAAAATTACAGCTAATCGTTCTTGAGTCTAATTTCCTTTCATTAGGCTTGTACGGCCTAGCTTCGGCAGGACCATCGCAGATGTGCAAGTGCCTAATGCTAGGCTTCTTACCCATCCACATCTCGAATAGGGTTTTAGTTACTGCCTTACTAGGTACTCTATTGAGTAGGTAAATTGCAGTCTTGAGTGTTTCACCCCACAAGGACTTTGGTAGAGAAGTGAAAGTCATCATATTTCTTACCATGTCTTTTAAGGTTCGATTGCGATGCTCAGCTACACCATTCTAACTGGGTGTACCAGGCATAGTATACTGAGGCACAATTCCACACTCAGCAAGGTAATTCGCAAAAGGTCCTGGACGTTGTTCACCTGATCTATCATATCGACCGTAATATTCACCTCCACTTTCAGATCAGATAGCTTTAATTTTCTTACCTAGTTGAAGTTCAACTTCGGCTTTGAAAATTTTGAACATATCCAAAGATTATGATTTCTCATAAATAAGGTACAGATAGCCAAATCTGGAATAATCGTTTATGAAGCTAATAAAATATGTGTGTCTATTCCAAGATGCCTTAGGGAATGGTCCACAAATATCCGTATGTATTAGCTCCAAAACATCACTACAACAGCTAGCCCTCTTATTCCTTTTGTTAGTGGTCTTCCCCTTGAAACACTCTATGCAGACATCAAAATCTGACATGTCAAGGAAATCGAGAATTCCATGTGACATTAACCTTTCTAGGTGTTGTTTTGATATATGTCTAAACACCTATGCTATAATATGGAAGAATTCTCGTTAGTCAATTTACGTTTCGTACCTATACTATGCATTATCACGTTGTCAACTGTAGGAGTAAAGGTGTTTAATTTATAAAGTTTATCAACCAAGGAACCATTACTAACCAACACTGAATTAAAGAAAATACTAAAAATTCCATTTCTAAATGAACAAGAATAACCTGATTTGTCCAAACAAGAAATTGAAATTAAATTCCGTCAAAAATATGGTACAATAAATGTGTTTTCTAAATCCAGAAAAATATTGGTTCCTAAAAAAGCCTAAAAACACTAATCGACTCGACTTTTGCTTTCTTTTCATTTCCTGTATAGATGTATCTTTCACCATCAAGCGAAAATCGGCTCCTGAGACAATCCTGTATAGTGACACTTATGTGAGTAGTAGCACCGATATCTATCCACCAAGTGTCAGTGGGTACAATAGCTAGATTGACTTCCGAACTAACTAAGTTGAGAAGTTTGCCTTTCTTTACACACCAGTTGGCGTACTTGAGGCAGTCTTTCTTCATATGACCTTACTTCTTGCAAAAAAAAAAAAAAGTGGATTCCTTATCCTGTTTCTTGTACTCCTTATGGCCATTGCTCCTTATCTGTTCTTGTGCTCCTTTGTTATTGATCCTCTTTTGTTTCTTGCTCGTATTTTGAGAACAAAATGCTAAGTGAACACTCTCAGATGTCTCAATCTTTAGTCTCCCCTCCTCTTGCACGCATTGGGCAATAAGCTCATTCAATGTTTACTTTTTCTTTTGAGTATTATACGATATCTTAAAAGGAGTGAACCGTGCAGGCAGAGACATCAAGACGAAATGCACTAACATACCCTTAGACATATCGAGTTTTAGTACTTTCAGACTTATCACTATATTGGGCATCTCCATAATGTACTCCCTTATGTTTCCTTTACTATTATACTGCATGATTACCAATTTTGTAAGAAGTGTGGTAGTTTTGACCTTTTCATTTGAGGTGAATCAGTCTGCTAATTGGTCCAGGAAATTCTTAGCATCTCCTCCCTCTGTTATTGATCCCTTTATTGGTGCCTGTATGGAAAGCTTCATGATACTTAGACACATGTGATTTGATTTCTCCCACAGCTGAAATTCAGTCCTCTACTCTATAGTGCTAGCATTGGTCAAAGGTGTGGGACGGCCATTCCTTAATGCATAGTCTAAGTTCATGCTGCCTAAGACTACGGTCACGTATTCTTTCCATTCAGCAAAATTCGAACCAATTAGTGTTGGAATGTTATTAATGTTGGCAGTTACAGATTGCGCTGAAATTAAATAGAGAAATTTATTTAAGCTCACGATTTAACTAAAGCCAAGAACATATAAGTAATGTAAAATTATGCAAATAAAATAAAATTTTTAATACATATAAATGAGTTTTTTATGAGATACCAAGTACAACATAATGTGTCTTCCTTTGAGTCGACATATTATTTGTTAGTGATACTCTCTAATATAACTCAAATTTTAATTGGCCACACAATGTGTCTTCTTTTGGGCCGACCCATTGTGCACATAATATGATATTTTATATGAGTTATATTTTGGTCCATAGCTCACAACAACCTTAATCGGCCACATAATATGTCTTCCTTTGGGCCGATATATTTTGTGCATGATTTGAATAAAATAATATCTTGTTTCATAATTGTAAGCTACCTTATGCATATATCTGGTATAAAAGTAATCTTCCATACTTTTAACATAGATATACGTCTACCTAAGATGTCTTTCTTTGGACCGATACATTAGTTCAATTTAGTAATAAGTTATGTAGTTAGACTAAAAAAAATTTAGAAACTTATGCGACTACATAATTATATATAAAACTCTTTAAAATTTCCTTTGAATTCTATAATTATAATTAAATAATATTAAATTATTTAATACTATTTAGTTTCTTAGTTATTCCTGCATTAAAAATTTTAATGCATTTTCTTTTTTATAACTTAATAAAAAACCAAAAATTTAACGTTTTTTTTTCTCTATACTATTTCAAAAAAAATATTATATATATATATAAAAAATGCATTAAATTGTTTCAACAGAAACAGTATATAGAAAAAAAAATACTATATAGAAATTTTTTTTTAAGACACTGATCTTAATCGATTAAAAATTAAACTTAATCGATTAAAATGATATAGTCACGAGTTTCAGACGGGAAACTATTTTTAAAAAATTCTTAATCAATTTTTATTGATTCTATTCATTATTTTAGGCTTGGTAATCTATTGGTCGACCAAATCCATCTATTAAACCATTACTACATAGAAGATCGAGTCTTTCCTAGATTTTCTATACAAAAGATTTGGACAATCAAATAATTGTATTATACTAGGAAAATTAATCTAGCATACAAACAATAAATCGACGAAAAAATTTAAAATTTAAACCATGAAATTGATAAAGAGAGTCATGACTCTGATACCAATTGATAGTTCTTGTAAAACCTAAGCCGTATGAATTCTAAAACATAAAGAACTCACATATAGGAAATACAAGAACAAGAAGATCTAGTTTCATCGAGAACATGACATAAGAAAATAAATACATAAACATAATAGACAAAGAACCTAATTGAAGAGTCATATCCTTGTCTTTAGCGTCGTCGGTGTGATCTCTGTGGAAGAAGATGCAGCGAAAAGGAAGGTCTTCCAAGAGACTTAGGGGATGACAACGTCGTAAAACTTCTTGTCAATGGGGAACAAGAAACTGTGTCAAAATTATTCCCTAAGCCCTTGGAGACCAACCCTATATATAGTGAATATCTATTATTAGCCCATCGATAATAATAGATATGAGACTATAAGTCTATATATATACTGAACATCTATTATCAGCAAATAGATGATAATAGATGTGTGACTATAGATTTAACATATATGAGATCCACATTCAATTACCTGAAATTCACTAGACATAAATTAGATTATTTTAAAGGGTTCAGATCGTATTCACGTGTACAACTTACAAATATGTCCACATAATAAGGATAATTATAGTCAACAGAGATCTAAAGCAACCAGTAGGATGCAAACCATATCTAAAGCAAACAAAGGGGAGACCATGACAAGGAAGAACAGAGATATGCATAAGCAGATTGCAATTCAGGAGTATCAGTATCTACAACAAAAAAGTATGTACCAATTATTGTAGGCCTCCCAGCTGCACATTGGCATGGTTTCAAATGAATTCCACCAGAAGGACCAGGAGGGCAATCAGGCTATAGATACAAAAATGACTGAGGGAAGATCTGATGCAAAAATAGGTACAGACAGAGGATGAAACAATGCAAACGGATCAAGAACAATTATGGGAGGAGAAATGGCAACAAGAAAGGAGGAAAAGGAAAACCAATGTTAGACAGCATTTGCTGCCTAAATCCACTGAAGCAAAAGTTAAGTGCCCTATGTATTTTGGAAACCAAGCTGACAATGCAACAATATATGAAAACAAGAAGATTTCAATAATGAGACTCAGAACATCAGATAGGTGTCAACTCTAGCAGAATGTTATACATACTGCCTAGGCGATCGAGGCGGGTGGTCACTGACTATTCTGCCACCATCTAGTGCTATTTACAACACTGATCGCATCTAGGATTATAAAAGAGTCAAGTCAGAGTCAAATTTTGTAATGTTTAAATTTATTTGATAATATAATCGAGTCAAGTTAAATATAAAATTAACTAAGTCATTAAAATGGTCATTCAAGTTTGCTTTCTTTTTTTAGCATTGTTCAAGTTTGAGATTGATTTTAGAATATTATCGAGCTCTCAATTCAAGTTTATTTGATTGTTTGAAATATTTACATTTTAAGCTTAATAAAATAAATTTATTTATTTATTTTGAAAATTTATTTATTTAATATATTGATAAGAGTTTTATTAGCATGATTTATGATTTTTATTCACGAATATTTATGTTTATTGATATTATTTATAAATATTAATGAGTCAAATAGATATATATTCAAGTTTTTAATGAGTTATTTGAATTTATTTATTTAATCTATTTATTCAAGTTTATTTTTTTAATTTAATGAATTATTTGAATTTATTTATTTAATTGATTAAGTGCAAACTTAAATAAATTTTAACTAAATTAAATAGTTAACATTAGGGGTGAGAATTCGGTTAATTCGGTTATTTTGATATTAATTTTGTGTAAATTTTTTTTATTATTATTTTAAACAAATTTAGTTAATTCAGTGTTAACCGAATAACTAATTCGGTTTTAGTAAAATTTTATTTTGATTCGGTTAGTCAATATTAAATCGATTTTCGATTAATTCGGTTAATTTATGCACCGAATTAACTGAATACTCATCCCTACCTAATATAAAAATTATTTTAAATTAATTTATATATATAAATAATATAAGTCAGCATAATACCTGATGTGTCATGCTCAATTTCTTACTTCTATTAAGAATTAATAATTATAATTAATAAAAATTTATGAAATTAATACATGTAAACATGAAATAGAAAATAATATTTTTAAAAGATTAATTTAAACTTACTAGAGCTTTGTTATCACTTCAAACAGATGTGATATCTGCCACATTTTAACACTTCCGCAAGCAAAAGTGCTAAAATAATAGAGTAGAATATTGCGTTTAAAAGTATTCTTCACAGCGCACTTGAAAAAAAAAAATAATTATAATATATTTATAAAAAAATTATAAATAAACTAAAATTAATTAACTTAATCTGTAGTTTCCTTCTGAGCATTTTCATCCCTAAGGAGAATCTGCTGCCCAAGTTGTTCTATTCCGGTGAGATGTTGCGCTTGTCGTGCCATGACCGACTCAATGCAGATAAAAATCTCTGAATTCCCTTTTGTGCGGATGATGTGTTGCCTATGTTGCTCAATGTGTTGAGCATGTTGCTCCTGCCTCTATGCGGAGTAAAATTTCTCCGACAATTTGTTGAATCCGAGGAGCCTCCGTTCTCTGTGCCAATTCTGCCTCTATACGGATAAGAATTTCTTCGATCGGTGCAATGGTAGTGGCAGACAAACTGCCAATGGAAACAGCAACG